>NC_141606.1:36231833-36591833 GCF_047967505.1 Dipteris shenzhenensis | reverse complement strand
ATCGTACCATCACCCAGAGGCACGTCCAAATCATCGGAATCATCATCCTCGGCCTCACCACCACATGGCCCAAAGCACTATGCCATGCATCCGCCACCGCTCTCCCTACTACTACGCCTGCCACCCTGTCGTGTGGAGCTCGTATACTGGCCACTCGTAGCTGGGGACTGCGCGGGACTACGCTGACCACTCGTAGCCGGAGAACCGAGTCTCGACGGCTGGGGAGTACGTCGACGGCTCGCTGAGGCAGAAGGACCTCCTGAAGGCATGGGGAAGGGGCATAAGACGGGATGGCAGAAGGGACATAAGACGGCATGGGGGAAGGGGCATAAAACGGTACGGGGGAAGGGGCATAAGACGGGGCATAAGACGGCTGTGCGGACTCCACTGGGGTGATCTCAGGCAGTGTGGGGTGGCTCGGAGTCTGTACTGCCGACTCCTGGGGAGTGTTAAGGGTACCCGTCATGTACCCGTATAACTCCGCAGGACTAGGAGGGTGCCCTAAAATATTATATAAATCCTTCCATATCGATTCACGCGGATCAGGTGAGCTAGAAGCACTTCCTCCCCACATGTTAAACTGGAAAAAAATAAACAAATCTATTACTTTGGGAGCTGAGAAGAAAGGGGAAAAAAAAAAAAGAGGCTCTGTCAGAGCGCGTCTATAGACCCGTCTAATCGTCGCGTCTATAAACGCCTCTAACAGAGCGTTTAACAGTTCAAGTAAAAGCGCGTCTATAACCGCGTCTAACAGACCGTCAAAAAATCCGTCCAAAAGTGCGTTAAAAAGCGCGTTTATCAGCCCGTCCACATATCCGTCTAAAAACGCATCTAAAAGCGCGTCTAATCATTCGTTTAAACATCCGTTTAAGAGATCGTCTGTTTGAGCATCTATATCCGCGTCTGTGCGTGTCTGTAACAAGCCAGACGTGCAAATAGACGCGCCTATAGACGCGCGTTTAGATGCGCCCTCAGATGCCTGTATACACGCGTTCCGACAGTCGAGAATACTCAAAAGTGAAAAAGGACGTTTCGCCCGACAAAAGAACGTGTCGCTCATACCTAGATGCTGCGTTTCGTGGATGCGAAAAGTACAAAACTGGAAAGAACAAGCAAGAACAACTTCAAAAGGACTTACTTGGAAAAAGGTATGGAAGGATCTTTCTTTTCCAAACTTGTTTCTTCTCCTCCTCTTCTCCTTGTTCGTACTCCTCCTCTTCTTTAGGCTTGGAAGCAAGCTGTGTAAGTACGGTCCCTTTGTCTTGAGTGAAAGCTTGGAACTGTGTGTGTATGGGAGGCTCTCTCTTAAGCTTCGAATCTATAGAACTGCTAATAATGAAGGAACAAAGCCGCTCACGAAGTTTAAGTAGTTAAAAGAAAAGCAAAGCGAGCGGCGCGCCGAAAAGCAGGTTTAAAAGTCGCGGGTATAATCGCGTCTATTAGCGCGTCTATAGTCGCGTCAAAATACACAGAGTAAGCGCGTCTATAGGCGCGTCTATTAATGCGTCTAGAGGCGCGTTTAAATACACAGGCTAGACGGGCATTTAGACGCGCAGATAGACGCGACAGTAAACGCGAGGATAGATGGGCATTTAAACGCGACACAGAGTTTTTAAGTTAGGCATTTGAAGAAAAGCAAATTTGGTGGGTTGTTTGTTTGTAGGATGTCTCCATCTTCAACAAGCAGCTCCAGTGAGGATGAATCCCTCCATATCCACCATCGCGAAATGTGGTTGGAGCAAAAAATCAAATGTCTGTGTGATCGATGTCGAGGAAACATGTATCGTGCACGCAGGATTACGCTCAATCATATCTCAAAGTATGGAGAATGGGATGTGACCGTAAACAGGGTAAGGATTTGTAAGTTAAGGTTGATTGAGATACCTATGGGTGTTCATATGTTTGAGTTATAATGATCCCGTTTTAATTTGATACAGGATGCAGTGCCACACCCGCACATGTTACCCTATGCCCGTCGTGAGGAGGCGAAGCGTCGGCGATATGAGGTGGGATCTTCAGGAGGGACCGTTACGGATGCATGGAGTGATGGTGATAGTAGCCCTCCACCATTACCTCATGAAGCCGTGGAGGAGGAGGTGTTTGATGATATGGTGCGGGATTTATATGTCCATCAAGGGAGGGATAATAGCATGGAGCAGGATGATCTTTTTACCGCAGCATCGACTCCACTGTTTGAGGGGTGCACATTCTCTGTTCTACGTGCCTCCCTTGAGTTACTAAACTTGCAAACCATCTATGGATGGAGCAATGCAAGTTTGAATGCATTACTCAAGTAAGCTTTAATTTAAAGTCGATTTTGCAAACATGATGAATTATGCGCGTGGGTCAATTACTCGAATGCTTTTCCTCATTTATGGTCTTCACGTGCAGGCTATTGTGTAAAATGCTTCCAAGGGAGAATAAATTACCGACCTCAAGAGATATGGCAAGGCAACATGTGACCTCTCTTGGAGGATTAGATTACAAGCGCATCCATGCATGTGTCAACGATTGCGTTTTGTTTCGTGGACTACATAAGGATGCAAGAGAGTGTCCTACTTGTGGAGAGGCAAGATATAGAGAAGATCTCAAAACCTTGGACGTGCCTCGTAAGGTATTGCGACATTTTCCCATAATCCCTCGCATCCAACATATGTTCAAGTGCAAATCTATTGCAGAGCTCATGTCATGGCATTCCTCCCATCGATCAACCGATGGCAAGTGGAGAACTCCCGCGGACTCTCCTGCGTGGAAGCATATTGAAGACACATGGCCAAGCTTCAAGGAAGAACCTAGGAGCTTGAGACTTGGATTGGGTATGGACGGTGGGAACCCATTTGGTCTAAAAAGCACGTCTTACAGTGTATGGCCAGTGGTATTGGTAAATTACAATCTTCCACCCTCTATGGCTATTAAGAAAGGACATGTCATGCTGTCCCTTCTAATTCCAGGGAAACATAAAGTCAAAAACCCTGATGTTTATTTGGAGCCTTTGATTGATGAGCTAGAGATACTTTGGAGAGGTATCGAGGTGCATGATGTGAGCAGGCCTCCCTCGTCACAAGACTTCAACTGCAAAGCAGTCTTGATGTGGACGATGCATGACTTCCCAGGCTATGGCGAGTGTTCAGGTAAGCATTGCATTTTTTAATTATGAATAGGCAAGGACGTGGCACCCTAAACCCACCTTCCACTCTTAATTGCATCTATTGTTTCAGGTCTCACTACATCGGGTTACCATGCATGTCCTGTTTATGGTCCTTCGCTAGTTGCCTCACGGGCAGACGCATTGAATAAGGTCATCTATGAGAATCACCATCGATTTCTCCCACCTGATCATCCTAGATAGGTTGCCCCTTGGAATGAAGTCCTCCCACAATCACTCACCGTGGGAGATTGGATGAGAATTTGGGACGGATCCACGACCCCTCCACCACTTGGCATGAGTCGGTAAGGATTTGTAACTATTGGCTGGAAGTAAAGATTAGCTATATTGGTTGAAAGTGAAGATTGCACGCTAACACTTTATTTTGTTTAGATACTCCATCTTTTATCGTTTACCATATTGGTCCCACCTCAAGATCAATCACCTGCTCGATCCCATGCATATCTTCAAGAATGTGGCATCTACCATTTGGGAGCATTTGAATGGGACACGAGATTCGGCAGGCATAAGGGAGGATCTACGTACCACAGGGAGGATGCGTGAAGCTTGGCCTCAAGAGAGACCAAATGGGCGTGTTTTTTTACCTCGTGCACCGTGGATGTTATCAAAGCTAGAGATGGCGACGGTGAAGCGTGCTATTAGTACAATTCGTACTCCCACTGGATGCATGAGGTGTTTGAAGGGAGCCTTTACAAAGAGCAAGAAAAGAGGTGTAGAGCAATTATATGGCTTGAAATCTCATGATTGGCACAAGATGCTTCAAGTAAGTATTTTATGTGCATAATATCTTTTTCCTTTCAAATTTGTGAGTGAATAGCTATAAGCAACTAATCAACCACCTCCTCGCAGGTTCAGTTCATACTACCTACTAGCATTTCACGTAGTGCATCCAAGGACGTGAAAGATTGTATTTACAAGATGGGCGAGCTTGTGAGGTATGTGAGCTCAAAGGAAATAGATCCCACCACGCTTGAGAATGCTCGAGTTATGTCAGTGGAGGCGGTTTGTTTAGTGAAGGAGACATTTCCACGTTCTATTCTCACAAGCCAACTACATCTCATAGTGCATTTGGTGGATGAGATTGCTATATGCGGTACTATACATGCACGATGGTTGTTCTTCCTCGAGCGCTTCATGAAGACCTTGAAGGGCTTCGTGAGACAAAATGCAAGACCCGAAGGTAGCATGGCCGAGGGTTGGTTGGTACAAGAGTCACTTGTATATATTTCTGAGTTTCTTGTTGATGTGGATAGCTCTCTCCCACGACTATGGAGAGATGATGAAGACCTAAGGATGACCTCTATTGTGCCTCAAGGAAGAGGACGCAACAAAGTAATAGCAACGGATGCAAAGGCAAGAAGACAAGAAGAAAGGGCCCTCTTTCGTACACACCACGGATCTCGTGTGCCATACCCTCAGCGTCTAAGAGCACTTCCAAAAAATATTCATGTGGATTGGCTACTTGATGAAATGGAGAAAGCAGAGAAAGACGAGGGGATGCATATCACAATGGAAGAATGGGAGTATGCTAGGGGATGCATGAGCAAGGTCGGTATATAGAATGTTATGCATAAGTTAGGAGGTTTTTATAATTTAGATTGCTTATTTAATTGATTTTTTCTTGGTGTAGTGCACTATGTTCAATGCTATATGGTGTGAGGGCAAGCATTTTCGAACACAACGGATTGATGATAAGAGAAACACACAAGATTGCGGCGTCATTGCTAGCTTTGAGGGAGCCAATGGAGTCATGGATGATTATTGTGGCATAATCCAAGATATCATTATGCTTGACTTTCGACGCTTCTTTGTGTATGTTTTGGATGTAAAGTGGTTTAAGGACGTGGTGGAAAGAGGCCCTAATGCAACAATCAAACGCCATGCAAGTGGCTTTGTAACTATTGACTCCACAAAGTTTTGGCAAAGTAGGAAGGACACACTAATACTACCGCAACAATGTGAACAGGTACTGTGCACACACATAAAAATACTCGCTTTTAAATATTTGATGCAAGAAAAGTAACATGATTGTATTTGTGTTTGAATTAGGTTGTCTATCAACCAATGGTGGATAATAATAGGTGGTGGCATGTCATACCTATTATGCCACGTTCCAAAGTGATGTATAGTACATTTACTAATATGGAGCATATGGAGGATGATCATGCCCATGGACGTGATGATGACCGTGATACAAGAGAGGAGGATGATCATGAGATAGGAGATATAGATATTGAGGCCGGCATTACCCGTGAGAACGAGCCTACCATTGGAGATCTTGATTTCGATGAGCACATGAGTGGCACAAGTAGTAGTGGGTTGAATGTATTTGTAGATCTAAACACTTGTTTGGATTTTGAAGTAGATAGTTTGGCAAGGGTTGATCTCATTGAGGATGAGATTGAACCGTAGCCCCACAATTGATATTGGCAAAACTATTTTACATATTGTCTCATTCTCCTCATTTTCCTTAATTCTTGTATATGTGGGCTTGCAAAAAATTATGTGCTTTGGTAATCACGGACAATGTTTGGAAAGCAATGATGTACACCAAAATCTCACTTTCTGTATTCTCTGGATCGCGTCTAACCCCGCGTTTAAATGCGCGTCTGAGTCTCAGTGTACACGCGCAAATACACGCGCAAATAAACGCGCTAATAGACGGGATGTTAAACGGGCCCGTATTTTCTCAGGTCTAACGCGCAAATAAACGCGGTGATTGACGCGCAAATAAACGAGCGTTTAGCCGCGCCTATAGACGCGTCCGTAATTTCTCTTCTAGAGCAACGCCTATAGACGCGCCCGCTATTTTGCGCGTCTACCAAGCGCGTCTATAGTTGCTTTGTGTTGTTGTGTGGGTGAGCTCCTCAAAATAGATAGAAAGACTGAAAATGTGATACTAGCAGAGTTCAACAACATGTACCAATAGGGATCATCTAGGATTTGCTAGCTCCAAACAGGTTGCACGAGTGAATACCACACACGAGATCTTTGTACAATCGGCTGCAACCCTATATGAATTGCACTCGGAATTCTACACTTTCTAATATGGCGACCAACTTGGCGATATAGTATCTACTTTGATTGCTCTATCCACTGAGCTACAAGCACCGATATAGTAGCTGCTTTCATTGTCTACTATTAAGTAAGCCAAAAATTAGGAATCGGTAACATAGAGGGCTACCGTCGATTGCTCTTAAGCTTAAGTTGATTAAGAACCGGTGACCTATCCGGCTCTGTCGTGTGGGAGGCCGGTGACCTATCTGGTTGCAGTCATGTGGGAGGAATCAAGGAGGCGAAGCCCCTGGAATCCAAGAAAGGGAAGGCAACGTATGTCTCCATGTGTCATGTGGGAGGAATTATGGAAGCAAAGCCCGTGCATCTGATTAAGCGAGGTGCATCAAAAGGCTTACGAACAATTAAGAGATCGCAGCTACAGGTACAACAAAAGGCTTAGGACTGGAAGAAGCCAAGAGCCTCTCACAAACCAACTCACTTACTTTTGGGAGCTCAGGAAAAGAAATGGATGGAGGCTGCTCGCTGGTATGTGGCCGCGTGAGACAACTCTTCAGGTAATTTCAACCACTGCACAGTGCACAGTGCACTTAGAGCAATATGGGATTCGGTCACGTTATGGGATTTGGTCACGTCTTAGTTTGGTTTTTGCACCCAGGCGGATGGATTCCAGCAGAAACCGGACGGCGGGATAATCTACGACGACCGAGGCTTGTCCAACAGATGCAGCACGCTACGGAAAAAGATGCACCCAGGCGGATGGAGTCCAGCAAAAACTGGACGGCGGGATAATCTGCGACGACTGAGGCTTGTCCAAGCAACAGATGCAGCACGCTACAGAAAAGATGGACGGGGGGAGAAAAGATGGACGAATTGGATGCAACAGATACAGCACGCTACACAAAAAGATGGACGGGGGGAGAAAAGATGGACGAATTGGAGCGGATCCGCCCAGAAAGGGGAAGAAGGAGAAAGGTCTGTACCTCAATCCTCGTAGCTCACAGTTGTCGAGGAAGAATCTGCCTTCACCAAAGTTGCTAGCGGCTTGGATTCGACGGAGCTTGGTGCTACACGGAAATGCCCAACCCACAATTGCAAGGAAGGTTGTTAGGCATGCAGTAAGAGAAAGGAGTAAAACCATCCTTTTAGAATCATGCAATACCCCTTTGCAAAAAACAAACCATCCTTGTTGGTTGAATTAGGTTGCCATGTGGCTAAACCATGGCTTGGCTTTTGAATTGATCCTCCTATGTTGCGTGCCTAAAAACTGTACAGCCTTTCTTATATCATCTATTATAGCCACAGCCAGCATTCTCCCAAGATGGGGTCTGTGATAGACTAAGTCGTTTCTTTGCTTCCAAATATGTTGAATCACGAACCCTCTAACCAGCTGCCAAAAATCATATAAGAGGTCAGACAGTCCACCCATGTCTCCTAAGAGGGCCATTATCCAACTAACTTTGAGATGGATCTGAACTTTGAGATGCACTTCTTTTGGGATTACTTCTTCAGCAAAGAGGTTTGGAAGTCAACAATTCACAGTCTAGCCAGAGCTTAGATCCATCTTAAAATTCAAATACTAGTTGAACAAGGTGAATTTCTTCAATGTATTGCCCTTTCAAACCTATGTAAGGAATTATTTTGATTTAAATTAATATATGTGTATGGAGTATCATGTGGTCAAACCAATATGTGAATGTCTGTCCTGTGAGTGTGTCTGATGCAAGTTTATTGCACCAGATGTGGTCAATCACTGACCTATAGATTATTGTTGGCCCTTAATTCATCAGGTACATGCTATGGTGGACCATGAAATCTTGCAACCGTGCCATTTGTGTGGATGATTGGGTCATGTCAATGGAGTGTCAACGTTGAAATCACCGAGTGCATATGTTGTTGCAGATGGCGGAATGAGTTGTATGAGTTTCTGTATCATTTGGAGTAGATATCCCACTCTTGTTTTTGGTGATTTGTATGTGTTAAGTATTCCGATTGTTTCCTTTTCATTGATCTCGAACACCGTGAGTTGGATCTGGCACTTGTCATCCCCGATGTGAGTCCCTTGGATGAGGTGCAGACCCTATCTGTAGAAAGTAGCAACGCCCATGCCATCATTTCTGCAGACACTTAAAAGCGGTGGCGATGATGTCGTATCTGTAGTGTTGTTCTTGTCTCTTGCAACTCCCCGAGGATGAAATGTCTTGTGCATGATGAAGGAGAGATCGTGTGTTGAGTGTTAGAAGTAGTGAACACTTATTCTGTGCATTGGAGATGTTATCCATTTCGAATGGCCACCAAGGGGTGTCCCTCAGTCTGGAAATTTCTTGTTTGACCGTAGGGTCAACTTTGATGTACTTGTGCTCAAGCCTTGATAGAAGGTAAAGGCTTGAGGGATCTCGAACACAAGACAGTGCGGTGTAAACTAGTCCACGTGCATGTATTCCCTTTAGGTCGAAGGCGACTGAATGCATTGTTATCCCTTGGGATCGGTGCACTATTCTTGCTACCGCAGGCTGCACGGGGAATTGTTTTCGTGATATCGTGTTGAAGTGGTTCTTCCCCACCTGGAACTCGCGCATGACTCGCAGGATGGGTGTCCGATTTCTTAGAGTATCCTCCTTGTAAAGATGTCGGTTCTCCGAATGCGATCTTAATCCAGAGCGTTGGTCATTGAAGAGCATCCAAATGACGTGTGGCTTGACCTCGGTGTTGTTGTCCATGAACACCCCATCAGGGATATTTTTATCGAAGCTATGCTTATATATTAATATAAAATCCTAGCGAAAGTATTCAAGCTCTTTTTTTTTGCTTTCACAAAATTGGTAGAATGCAATAAATTTTTATATATTTACTTTTGAATTTTGGAGGAAAAAATGTAAATCTTACAAAACTTTAAATTTTTTTGCATGTATAGTCATCCCAGCAATTGTGTGAGCTACTCTTCCAGTATAAGCGAGCAAGATTGCCCTAGGCAAGTCAATATTAGATGTGTCTTTGTGCGAGTAGAAGAGGAGTAGTGCTTGCACCAGCAACATCAACGTGAATGTTTTCCTAGTACCTTCCTCTCCAGAGAGTAGTAGGTGGAATTGTCGCCTAGGATTGCTAACTTTCTTGAGCATGATGTCATTGATGATTGATCCATGCTTGTTGTTAAGCCTTCTTAGAAGCGTGTAGTATTGTTTATTTGACATTTGTGAGATGTGATGCTGGTCGCATCGCATTGCCTTTCTCTCGTGCATATTCATTTCCATCCCAGGTCAAATTTTTCTTCGCTTGTGGAGCGTTCGCTTGTGATAGAAATTGATGGCTCTAGCCTCTGGTGTCCAACACCCTGTACATTGAGCTTCTTTCAAATTGCAAGCGATTGCTATCAATCACATCTGCATTTGCATATGTTGAAAAATCATCCGATAATGTGTGCTCGATGCGTAGGAATGGAAGCTATAGCAGGCATAGTTCTCTGTAGTGATTCTCTGGATCTTTTGTCTTGCTGTAGTTGTTGAACCGTATTGTTTTTTCCCTGTTCCTTGGTTGATTTTGTGTCATTGGTATTGTGTGCTTACATAAGTAGCGAGGCAGCCCATGTGTTTCAGGGCGCAGTTTGTATACTTTTTGATAATGTCATCGAAGAAAATGTCTGTGCTGGAAGGGTCGATTGCTTGTAGTTGGGTGTGCCTCTTAAGACGTAGTGTTCTCTCCTCGGCTGGGCTCGTGTTAATGTAGTAGAACTCTCTGCTACCACATGTCAGAGGGAGGGACAAGCAAAGGTGCGCCGCTATGTGTTGCATGTTTAGTATTGTGTTTCCCACATTTCTTATGCGTTCGTTTGCGGGTGTCTTAGATGATGTGCTTGTGGCAATTGGGCTTTTCACTGCCTTTGTGGTCTCCTTATCTATTTTCATCATGTATGATGTGCAATACGATGCTAATGCATGGGGATTCAAGACATTGAATATCAGTATTTGCACACCAGAGCTTGGATATCATGGGGTTGAAATTGTTTGTGTACATATCCTTTGGTTATCGCTTGAGAAGTATTGTTGGCTAGCAAACTTTGCTCCTCAGCACAGAGATGTTGTCATTGTAAGAGAATCCAAGTTTCTGCGGGAACATCTCGAAATTGAGTTCCAACGGCACTTCTTCCAGCATTAGGTTGCTGATCTTCTTCATGTTTGTTTTTGCTGTCCTTTGGAAGAAGGCATAAAATCATAGTTTCAATTATCGGTGCCCTAGGGAAGCTAAACCTGCAAGCTTACATCGTCGTTTGCATGTCTTTTTATGCTTGTCTATTTGTATTTCCTCCTATGGGAGATCAAATAGTGAGGGATCTATTGTGATGTATTTGTCAATGTATGCTGCGACCTCCTCGTTTTTTGCAAGGCCGTAAACAAGGGCACCGTTGCACCATAGAAGACCATGGTTGTGTTGACTGCCTACTCTGTTATGAAAAAGAAGTCAACAACTGCACCTATAGTGGATGGGTCTTTCTTAAGCAAATTCTTGAGGGCCTTAAATTTGTGGACATAGTATCTAGCTGTAGTGATGGGGTCGTTTTGTATCATGCTGCGTATCACATTCTTGTTTAGCTCTCGAAGCTGAAGATGAAGCTGTTGCAATTCAGCAAGGCATTGTAGGAGGGGCATCCATAATCGTTCAACAGCCAACAAAGTGACAAAGAATGCGGGTGGGCCAAGTTGCTGCAACATCCCAAACAAAATTTTCTTCAAGCGGTGCTTGTAATCGGCAGATGTGCGAAGGCATGTGAAGTCACGGTAGCCAATATTGGAATGGACTAATTTTTCTTTGTTTGTGTCAATGAGTGCATCTTTGGCTTGTAAAGTTCTGCCTCTAAGCTGACCCTTTCGCATTCGAACCCATGTGGATGATAATAATTAGCATACAAGAACTTTCATTGTCTTGAAAAAAAGATTTTCAATGCAAGTTTGCAAAGCGTCTGTCCTGGTTCATCAACTCCCATTTTACGATTCTTTGGTAGCTTGTACGCTCCGGGAGTTTGTAAGAACGCACGTGGCCATAAAATAATCTAGGGAACACCATCTCCTCACAGTGTTTGTCTTTGAAAATGCTAAGTGGAAAGAACCCTTTCGATGGGGCGACGACTATGGGTTTGTCCTGGAAGTCGACTACTTGCTGTGCCGTATATATGCCATGCACGAGAGTATCTGTCTCCACAGCGTTCTCTTCGTGAGTTTCTTCTATCGTAGTTGGCGCGCTTTCAGAAGCTAGTACGTCAGTTCGGACGCTCTCAATATGCTCCATCAAGACAAGGTTTATATTCACACCGCTTTCTCTATATAGTGGTGTTCTTATGAGTTCATGCATTACAAGCATGGTTTTCGCTAGCCACATGAGGCCACTCATGTAGTTGTGCGTGTATTGTAACCTTCGCTTGATTGCAACTAGCATGGTTGCTTTGTCAGTTAGGAACCTCGACAACACTTGTTGCACCTTGTCGATGTCTATAAACACGTTCACGACACTTCCATGCAACCCATATTGGCCCTCATATGATAGCTCCTGAATCTATGCAAAGGGTAGTCTTATAGCCATGAGTCTTTTTTCAACCCTATGAAGAGTCGACACATGTTGCGTTACAGGCTGCGGTGTCATGTTGCCCAAATAAAAAGTAGGTGTCTTGTTCTTTTGAAAATCTTTTAGGCAAAGGCCACAAATGCATGGTTTTGTGCTAGGAAGTTCTCCCTACACACTGTCCAACAATTGCAATAGACCTGCGAACTGGATAGGAAGCTTATTCAAATTTGAAGTGAACTTGAGGGTACCGCAACTTGCACAAGGATAGCTGGGCGTGTCTTCGATGATGATCTTGTATGCTTGTTGGGGGCTCCTGGTAGCTCTTTTGCGTTTCCTCGGTGTGCAACCCTGCTTTGCATCTATCGAGTGCTGGCTTGCCGCTTGTAACTCTAGATGGAGGTAGCACCCTATCTCGGGAGCGTGCATTGTATGCGCCATTCCAGGCATTGAGGTATCGTCCGATGTGCACTTGATTTTATATATCTTGCTATAGATGCTGGATATGGTATATTGGCAGTTATTTTGTTGGTTATTGAAGACCAAAGCCACCTTGCTTGCAGGAAGTTCGGGCAGGCTTCGCACAAGCGTTCGCAAGCGCACCTCCTCTTCTTTGGACTAGTGAGTGTAGGCCCTTTTTCCCTCGACGATGAACAGTGGGGCAACAAAGGCGGGGCATGCCCAATCATTCATTAGTATTTTGTGTTGCGTGAAATAGTCCCCATTGCCGATGCCAATTTGCTGGACAATAGAGATGCCGTTGTGTATACTTACTAGAGTGAAATCTTGACGTTTTAAGCACTTCAGACAAGCGTAGCAAGCAATCATGCACAAGACATCTTGATGTGGAGGAGCATTGTAGTAAGTACATAACTTCGTCCCTCATTGGCATATCTTCTTGCTCGTGTTGAAGCGTTGCACAAAGCTTGCGCCAAGGCGATGTAACTTCACAATGTGTTGTGAAGATGTGTTTGCGTAAGATTTTCAGCAAATGTTCGTATGAATGTACATAACCCGTTGAGGGCTACAACACACCTCAGTATGTCCAGAGTTTTCACCTGGCGTTTCATGGTGGTTCCATTGAGATCGACAACGTCGGAGTTTAGCATAACGTTCTCGTGTATTAATCTTTTGTTGATGTTTTCCATGTGCAAAACTGAAAAAGTAGGTGTCTTGTGCGTGCACGTTCTGGAAAAAAGTCCAAAAGCAAGGGCGAATTATTAGTGAAGGAGCAAATAAGCCAAAAACGTGACAGTACATTGGAACTCATTGCAGGACATGCACGAGATGCAAGCAAACAATACACATGAAAGTGACGAAACCGTGAAACAATCAGGAAATAAACCTTCGACTATTTAATTGAACACTCCAAGAACGGATACCTTGACCAAAAGTACTACTTCCCGTGTCCATGGATTCAACAAGTCCCTCCGTTGCAGACATTTGCAGCCTCAGACTTGCAACACAATCAAAGTCTGAACACAGACGGAGTTGAACGACGCATTTATAACTTCCGAAGACTCCACTTATGGGGACTCAAACTCCATGATCACGAATATAGACGGTGAGTTCTCTCTACCACACTACAGAAAGTGGAATTAAGAAGGCCACTTCACATGCACACTTGGCGGTCAATTCCAAGAAGGGCCAATAACGCGATGCCACCCGAAAAAAGCCTAATTTAAAAATTCAGCGCTGCAATTTCAATTGTTTGGAGTGGTCTCGTTACTATGACCTACCCCCTACGAGGGCAGGCCAAAAAGAAAGATTAAAGAACCTGATTGGAGCTGATAAACAAGAGGATTAATTTAAGATTAATGACAGCTTAATGTAGCTTGGAGCTATCGATCGTGTGTCGCAAATTGAATTGTTGCAGACGATCAGCTGATAGCTCCAATCATGGATCGTGCTTTGCGATTCGATTCTGTAGAGTTTCCTTTCCGCGCACATCGCCTGCCGCCTTCGTGCATCCGATCGCTGCATCCTTCTTCACTCGGCAATGCACGCCGCTTTCTTCAGCACAACCCAGTTTGTCTTTCCGCCCAAGGGCAGGCTATATTGGCAGACATCATGCCAGTCGGTCGGCCAACATATCTGTCTTGGCTCTCTTACGAATTTTCTGAGACGGACGACTTTGGAGGATGGTCTGTTGTCCATCATTCTCATAGTGCTTCGCTTCCAGTTACAGGTATGCTCCTTCAACTTAAAATTCCACTTATGATGTTTGCAAATTGGGCAACTTAAGCCTGCCCGGATTCTGATATAAGTTTGAGGTTTTGCAGGTTTTCTGCATCTCAGAGCTGGAATCGTTCTCGCGGTGACCTTTGCGCTGGCATCCTATTTAACTTTCTCCACAACAGGTCGAAACCTTCCTGCCATGACATACCGAGTTATGTACGTACATTATACGACCTGATGGGTTGTTCACGTGTCAGAGTTGGTAGATGAAAGAGTGCTGCTGTATGTACCCCAGAAGTCGTTAAACGTAGTGGAATCTTTTTGGCCTGCCCGTGGGAAAGGCTATAGTGATCGGTTGGTTTTGGTGGAGATGATAAAATGCTGTTTTTGGCGTGCTCATTGATATTCAAGTGCGTTGTAATTTTGTCCTCGTTTGCTATTTTTGTCCCCATTTTTTTCTCCCCCTTTCTCTCTCTCTCTCTTCTTCTTCTTCTTCTTCTTCTTCTTCTCTCTCTCAGCTTCCAGGGCAGGCCTTTTGAATGTATTCAACTTGTTTATCTTTTCGCATGTAATCCGCTTCTCCCTTGATGCTGAGTTTTCAATTTATGGTGAAAGTTCTAGACTCATATGATGGCTGAGTAGTTTAGGCAGGAGAGGCCGGTGAGCAAGAAAGCATACAAAGCTTTAATGTGGGACTGGATTAGATGAATAAATCATATTCGTTGTGACCAAATAACGTGCAGTTTCATTTCACATAGGAGCTGGCAGTTTCAACCCCGTATAGACGATAAGATATGTGGCGAGATCAAATCTTGAACTTCTGCCCTATCTTGTATCTCTTAGTGTTTAATACTCTGAGATTGGTTACTTTCTCGTTTACTGCTAGTCTTTGTCAATGTCGTTGTCCTTCTGAGAAAACTCGAGGTGAGCGCTTTTGATTAGCATAAAACTTTCCATCTTGATGCTTTCCCTAGCCAACTCCATCATATCTTGTTGCTGTTGTAACCAATCAGCAGCAGAGCTCACCTTAACATTGCTCTTGATTGCTATCCATACAGCAGCATGGATGGACTGTTTCAGGTTGCTGAATGCTTAGCACTATTATAAGCAAATTTCAACAAACGAAGGTAATCTTCCCAATTAGGCTGCCTTAGGGAGACATAAGCTCGCAGCATGTCTTCCAAAGTCTGATTAACCCGCTCACTCTGTCCATTTGATTTTGGATAATCATTGATTATCCAATTTCTTGAATACAGCCCAGCCAGAAATGCCCAATAAACTTAACATCTCTGTCACACTGACTATTTCAGCCGGTAAGCCATACAGGCTAAATAGCTTCTCAACAAACAAATAAGCAAGCTGGGTGGTTGTAATAGTTTCTCTTGTAGGTATGAAATTAGCCAATTTTGTGAGTCAGTCAACGATTACTTAAATTGCATCATGCCCATGAGAGGTTCGTGGTAAATCTACCACAGAATCCATGGAAATACTTTGCCATTTACCCTCAGGTATTTCCAATGGATGCAACAATCCATCTCGTCTCAAGCGCTCAGCTTTATTAACTCGGCTAGCAGCTGGATGGCTCTCATAATTTGTAATGGCAGAAAAGTTATACAAAGATAACTACTTTGTGGAGGACAGTCCTGTTTATATCATTTCTTGTTAACAGTTGTATGGAGTTAGATGCAAAATGCTACTTGCTTCTTGCTATATTGTAGGCTTTATTTTCTGTTCTCTGTTCTCTTCAATGAAATATTTCGTGGTTATGGCATATATAATCCTGCTTTGTATAATCTGAATTTGGATCTGCAGGACTTTTTGGTCTAGGTGGGAGTCAACTGATGAGAGAGGCACAACCTGATATATTTAGGACTCCAGTTTCCACTGTATGCAAAGAAGAATCAGAGACACAGAAGTTCATGGTGATCAATGAAGAAGCGAATAACAGGGTTGATTCTATGTCAAACATTCTGGACAAGAGTATCAATGAAGAAGAGAATAACAGGGTTGATTCTATGTCAAACATTCTGGACAAGAGTATCAACAAGACTGGTAGATACTCTGTCTTGATGAAGAAATCTCTCATTAATTATGAGTTCACAGTACAATACACTCTGCCTCTCATTCATACTCTGTAGTTTTGGCAAAGAGCATGGTAAACATAGATTTAACATCTGTGAAAGGTCAGATATCTCTTGAGAGCAGGTACAAGACATAGATAGTCAACAACCTAAGTAAATAACACATAATTACAAGGGAAAGTTCCAATGTAGCTACCTTTTAGAAGCCAGATAATTGACAAAAAGGTTAGCAATAGCTTCTTTTACACGTAGGTATCCCATGTTTGGTGTTGCTCCAAACCTATCTTTTATTTGGTAACTCAACCAAGTCTATAAAATCTCTTTGCTCCTCTTCAATATTAGATGGGACACTTTAGTTGTGCTACTTGCTGTCAGGAGTCGCAGTTGTTTTGACATTGCTGTAGTTTTGTTGAGTGTAGCAGGCTACCTTTCCTTGCTTGTCGTATGTCTGCAGTTTTCGTGTTTTGTGTTATCATGTTCGTTGCTTGCTTGAGCTTTGCCTTTGTGTGCTGAAGTTTGTTGTGTAGTGCTGTCTCTTGTTGAAGTAGGTCAAGGCTGCTTTGTTTTGCTGACTCGGTATTTTAAGTTGCTTTAGTGCTGACATTGTGCTCAGCTGCTAGGAACCAGAGTTGTTTGCGCTGATGTAGCTTTGCTGAGCGTAGTAATTGGAATTAGTTACGTTCTGATCCGTGTTAGGGAAGTTGCTTGTATCAGCCATGAGAGAAACCAATAAAGGAATACCGAAAAGGGGAAAAAAACTGAACTGCAAGACCTGGAAGAAATTCGGAATATGGAGAGCTGTTCTGGCACATAAAGTGAAGGCAAACTGCTGAACAATCACCACGCTGGTCTTGCTTGTTGTCTGTCAAGTTGTCTTAGTTGAGTTTTGTTGTAGGCTTATAGGCTGCAAGTATTGTGTTGAAGAATCTTTGCAACATTTACAATGTGGGTAGAACCTTACAAAGGAGGAGAAGATGTGAATGTTACAATCTTCTCATAAAATAATGATACAAAACACCCTTCGAACCTTAAGAAAATAAAAAATGAAGAACCTAACAACAGTCATGGAACTCATAAACACATAATCACTCAAACTGAGATAACTGAAGCTCTGAATAATGGAATCAGAAGCTTTCTGAATTGAAATGAAGAGGAGTAGAGCTCTACAAAGTGAGCTAAACAAGAGATGAAGATGCTTCAAGGAGGGCTTGCACCTTGACTGAAGCAAGCACTCACGGCTTGATGTTGGCAGATCAGGGGGGGGGGGAGACTAAAGTGCTAAAAAATAGCTAACTGTACACTGTGTTGTATTACACGAACTCCTTGGGGTTTGACCCTATGCCCTTACACCATTCTTGACATTAGGTACTCTTCCATTGTCAATATGAACAGCTAATTCTGAAGTTACTATCAGCCTTTGCGTCAGTCACCACCAATTGAATTGACATTAGCACTGAAACTGTCGTCGCCTTGATGATTAAGGATAGTGTCTTATCATCTTTGAACTCTGAAACCTTCAAATCCTTAGGATTTACTGCTTTGATGACTTTGCCCATGGCATCCACCTGATCCTTGGGCTTAGTCCCCACTTCTTCAATAATTTATCGTGTACGAATCTTGATCTTCTAGATTGGATGTTTCGTCCCATCCATTTTCTCGCCTCACCAAAGTTCAGGATCAGCTTCCAGGATGCCATGTATGTGGGAATCTCGACGTGTATCCATAGCTCAAAAAACCGACTATGATGCCATGTTAAGAAACACCTAAGCACGTATCTATAGCTCACAACTCAAGCTCATATACCACTTTAGAACAACAATGACATTGTGTCGATCACCAAGCTTGACTTGGAAGTTTGTTGCCATGATACTACAGACCATCTATGTTGCTTCACACATATGTCTTTGAGATCTAGAAGGAAAACACACAGTTGTACAGCAAAAACTCCCATTTATGGTTTATAGAAATTGCACCACCATGTGCTGCAAGCTCCAGCCGGGTATGGCACCACATATGGGATCCTCTGCTGCACCTTCTTCTGTAGACTCCTCCAACTTGCCTCATGCCTCTTGTGACCTTCGATAGTTGCTGCTCTTGAGCAGCCGTTGGTATTCACACTGGAATGCCTTGGATCACCGCTAGCCAAACTGCCAAAGACTCCCCAACGTGGTCCTGACATACCCTTCCATCTCTTGCTGCCCGTGTGGCAGCCTATATGCTGCCCACATGGCTCAGTCCATCCCATTTGACTCTCCCTCGTCCTCTTCATATGGGGGTAGTTGACATTTGCATTCCAACACCCCCTTTCAACAACTCACTAATACCGACTCTACGAAGAGAGTGCATCAGCTCCCATATAGAAGCTTTCATGAACAAGCCGAAGGCATTTCCTTGTTTTAGTAAACCTTTGTAGGGGTGTGTGAAAAACTCAAGGTTTGCAAAGGTGTGGAGAATCGAAGGTATTCAGCCAAGTGGCAACTGGCCATGCAAGGTGTGAAACTCTTACCTACCTACGGAACAAAGCTCTCATCGAGCTCCACTCAGTTGTGCACCTTGGGCATAGTCGCAAGAAATGTTTCATTGTTTACAAAATGAAAGAAGGATACTTATATGTACAAGGATAGAGGCAAATAAGATATGCTATACCCAATTTCAGAAAGAGAAATACAAATAAAGACACCTAAAGAGGAAATTCAAAACACAAACACTTCAAATTTATCTCAATCTTTCAATCTCGATTCTCAAGTTTCAATTTTAGAACATTTAATATTTATGGAATCAAAAGCATGTGGATTGTAGAATCTAGATACATGAACATTGAATCATTGGTTTATAAGACAAATCACATTTAAATCTTTATATAAGTTATAACACATTACACATGTGACATGTCACAAAGCATAGAGGATAAGTTCCCAAAAGCTCATGTGTCACGACTCATAAGTTTCCAAATCGTCAAGCAACAGGCGGAAGAAAAAACAGGAAAAAAATGTTAAAAGAAATACTTCGCGATTTGGGTGAAACACCATTTCGTGTAAAGCGTTTTTGTCTTGTTTCAAAACATTTCCCGAGGGAACGTTTCATCACTTTTAGACAGGTCAAACACGTTTTCATGTGACTATGATCTTGAGCCAGCGAAGGTGACCTATAATCCCTCCTTTCCTTGTTCAGCATCATACCCACATATATATCACGAAATAGCAAATAAGACCAAACTGTATCGTTGTTCAGGTTGTGGCGTTTTGATATTGCAATAAATTCTATCTATTTGAAGCCGTGCGTTGTGTCCTATCAGCTGGATTGTCTAAGCATTTTTTCTCTTAGATGCTCATCTGGGAGAGACTGAAATGAGAAATTGTAGCTTGACTGAAGAGAATGTGGACTACTTTTGATTGGCCTTCTCCTTTAGTGCTACCCTTTGTCACGGCTGAGTCTACCTTCACCTCCAGAGTGCTGACAGAAACTCAATACGAAGACCTTTGCATAAAAGGATGCTCAAGTATGTGTGGGTGTGTGGATTTGTATGTGAGAGCATATGTTGATACTATGGTCTACATCCACCGTTGGGCACTAATGATGTTGGTGGGGTTGTCATGGTAGCTAGTCCTTGCTATGCATGATGGAGTTAATCTCTTTATAGGAATCCCCCGATCTGTCCTCATCACGTCCCCACAAAACAGATGTAAATAAAGAATTAAGCTTTTCTACTCCAGATTTGGAGGGTTCCAACAAGAAATAAATGAGGGATGGATGAATGAAATGATTGAGAACAGATTTTCTTATTGGAAGGGAGGATTGGAGTTTTTGCCACCTTCTTAATTTTTTCCTTAACTTTCATTGTTTGTGGCTGTCCATGTCATGTTTGATGCAATATTGACACGACAATGTGCATGGATGTCAGCATGTCCTGTTGACTGTATGGCTACCTACATGGCAATCCATACCTTGCACGCTGCTTTTTGCTACCATGACCTTTTTGCATGCTGAAGCATGCCCATGACATGCCCTTCTCCTACAACTAAAACGTGCTAGAGAATTGAAAGACTCCTTCTATGATGAAAGGAGGGGTGCGTAGTTAGACGCAAAACTTCGTCCACCCATTATGCCTCATGCAGGCCACAATGCTTGAATTTGATGTGGCAATTTTTGGTACCCTTCTTGAACTTATGCAACAAGATCTGCTCTACCTCAACCACCTTTGCTTCATTAACAATCTTAGGCTGCCCTCCCTCTAGTATCATCCTGAACTAAGCCCTTAGTGCTCTCTGGGTCAAACCGAGTACATCCTGTTCACAGAATCTACCATTTCTTAACCACTTAAATCTGTAAACTGTTCCATGCCATCAACCTACCACGTGTTTCTAGATGTGACAGTTGATATACCTGTCCAACTTGTAAGAATCACTGGTTATTTATATCACCGACTGTTTGATAATTTATGGAATTGATTTTATGATGTAATAAAAAAGAGCACAAGACTCTAGCATCACTGCCTGGAACGTATGGGTGGCCAGTCGATCCCTACGACTGCTACTCTAGTAGCCATCTGGCAAGATATTATCTTCACATTGCGCGTCATTTGGGAGCGCGGAACTCCAGGCTCGAGAGCGACTGTTGAGAGGCGGGAGCGCTTCTGCCAAACATGGCCAGCAGGAGTTTTCTACACTCTTTCCGCGAGGGGTATTCGTTGGGCATATAGACCACCAGCATGGTTACTAGCTACTGTTTCAGAATCTCTATAGGCGATGAGCCGTGAGATCTGGAAACGGATGGTTGTTATTGTAGCTAGCAACCGAACAAAACTGCAATCAAAAAGAGCACAAGACCTGCAATCAAAAAGAGTACAAGACCTGCAACATATGACAAATGGGGTAATCTCTTACTGAGATTAAATGCAATTCATTGCGCAAGTGCTGAGCTCAATGTGTGCCAGTAATTTTTTACGTAGAATGATTGCAAATTATTTTTGCAACAATTCTGAAACCTATTTCAACTGCAAAACATGCAACATACTACTGTTTGAAATAATTATTGTATGACACGTGTTCAAGGGAAAAGGACATTCGACCAGGTTATAGTAGGCTTTTTGTGCTTAAAAATCAGGAATTTAGACTTTTGCCTCTCTAAGACCATTATTTTGCCAGAAGTTTTCTTTAAACAAAAAGAAAGTAGATTCCTTAAAGCTCTTTGACATTCCATGATTCAGTTGCAGGATTTCCAGAAGTAGCATCAAGATTGGTGATTCCTGGCTGGAAAGAACCCATGCATGACCAAGGACTGTTAACACTTCAGAATTTAAAGGTTGGAACTGTCTTTTGTGTGTATGATTATTGCTTTTGCTTGTTGTAAGATTCTTTTTTTCTTTGTATCCCTTTCACCGATGTCACACCAAGAAATTTATGTCATTTTTATATAGACAGACCTCACATTTAGGAATTAAATGACTTGGGTGCTGAGGGAAGCAAGCTCTTTATGTTCTCGTCTGTCATTGCACCCTGCATCTCTCAGTACTCCTTGCTGAAGTATATCGCTTGTTTATTTAAATAATGATTACTCCTTTGAGCTGTATTCTGTCTGCTCAAATGCTCAGATTGTGGAACCCAGCTGTCAATCTATTCATTTATGCACTCGCAGGGAATATGCCAGGTGGCTGGTCTTGGCAAGTAATCTTTTAGCGAGGTAGGCCAAGACATTTATGTAGTTTGTGGCTTTAGGTTATTTTGGTTTCTAAATGCAATCTTTTACCATCGGGGTCCTTTGTCTCTCAAAGTATATTGTGCCCAATGTTAGTTTTGTCTTTCAAAATATATTGTGGCCAATATTATTGGGCTGGCAGGAAACCTTCAGAAAGAATTTTCTCAGCAGTATATATTGAAGGAGAGACAAATCTAGCATTTGATGACATTTTGCCAGAGGACCCTGACTTTCCTTACATTCAAGGTATATATCTATATGTTATTGGACAACACATCCTTGTTTCTTTTGCAAGCTTAACCTCTTGAATTATTCTGTTGTTTTCTTGGTTACATAAGATGTTTTCCATTCAATTTTCAGGCATGGCAGAAGCAGGAATTATTGCAAGTAAGCTGTCTTCTAGTGACACAAACGACATGGACTTGGTTGCACCGGAGCATGATACAAAAAGAGCTGCTCTCTTTCTCCCAGACAGGTATTTTGTCTATATTTATGGAATGTAAAAGCGGGAAAATCTGTTGAATTTCATTTTAATTTTGCTGATCAAGGTCATGTTGCTTCTAATCTGCAGCTGTATCTGTCGCCAAGACGCCATAATCTGGAAAGTTGCCTTGGAGCATCCTTTTGGCTGGAAATCTGAAGGAAAGGTACTCTCTCAAAGGAAAGGAAAGGAAAACAAAAATCAGGCAGGAACAACTTGTCCAGAAATAACAAGGCAATTTATTCTGTGAGCTTAAGAACCTTCTCTGTATGTTAAGTACACGTGCCTGGTTTGCAGTCCAGGTAGCAGCCTCTGTGTACGTTGACATGGAAGATATTTGTAGAACAGCAAGATCTGCAGTCCTGAAGGACCTTTCTGCTGGGGAAGGAAGTATTGCAGCCTCAGCTTTTGGTGCGCACATTTTTAAACTAAATGTAGGTGAGGTTGTAGTTCTTGATAAAACTTTCAGGGCAGTTTATCTATCTTTCTTCTTAATGGTGCATTGCATGGCTGAATAGGATATACAAAGAGATTTCAACCTGATTATCCAGTGACAAAAGGTCAGGCTTCCGTTGCAATCATAAGTGGTAAGATGGGAGTGGCTGCATCAGAAGAATTAGCAAAGCTGGAAACAGAAAAGTTAATGAACGACGAAGTTATGAAAGAGCTGGTGTTGGAAGCCCGGGCAAAAAAAGACTTGGATGCTGGATTTAAGGAAGCATTGGCTACATTGAGGGAAAGTAGGATTACAGCTGAGAAGATGGCTGAAGCAACAATATTAGAAGCTGAAGCTGTCAAGGCTGAGACATGGAAAGAGGTTCTTTTGTTTGAAAAGGAAAGGGCTGCAATTGAGTCTGAAAAGAACCTACTCTCAAAGAGAAGAGAGGAGCTGGTTGAACTGGTACAGATGTTGTGTGTGGAGGAAAGAAATATACAGTTGGAGAAAAGTAGGCTTGAGGAGCTGAAAAACAATGCAGAGAAGATCAAGCAAGATTTACTGCAACTTAGATCTGAAATACAAACAGAAATGAGAGCAATTAGATCTGCCAGGTATTTAGAAAAACACTTGATTGTTTGGGCATGCTTCTGATCAATATGATGCCATGCAAAGTAGGCTGTGTTCAAGCAACCTATATGTGGATATGAAACTGCAATACCTGTCAATGTTTAACGAGACTAAAATTTATTTTTCTTTTCAGGTTATGGACCGAGCATGAGGCAATGAGAGCTCTTACACACACGAATATTCTTCTGCAATCAAGAAAGCACTGGGGACTAAGGGAAAGCAGTGACTGCCAACTGGACCGAGGAAAGACAAAAAGGAGCCCTGTTAGGGGAAAATTGCAAAACAGAGAAGATACAGCTTGTGAAGGTCTGATATCAGCTTTGCAATTTTTGATACAAGCTCCCAGACTTGCTAAGCAAAGTAGCTTGGCACTGCTACGCGAAGTTGAAGAGAAATCCAGAGAGATGTTGTGCATCTCAGCTCAAAAACTTCAAGGCTTGCAGCAGGCAATTGCATCAAGGTCTTTACATGTATTTTCTATCTACACAAGGAGAGCACTGGTAGATGCAAAAAGATAGAACTGCTGTTTACCAAAATCTTGAGCGCTTTGCAATGGTGACACACTGACATGGTGTAAAGTCCAGGTTTTTCTCCTGTAACCAGATTTGGACATTGTGAAGAGACTCTACACACCTCGTGGTAGGAGATGTAGAACCGTCAATACTACTTGAAAATGTTCCATAACTTTGTACTCCAGTGATAAGCCAGGGTCAAGGAATTTGTGAATTCCTGCATGATTCTGCATGCCATACTTATATGGTTGACATAAGGAAACTGTTTGGGCGTGAACCAGCCTCACAGGAAAAAAGGAAGGTACTCATAGGATGATGTTCGTAAACTTACTCGATTTCCTGCGTAAGGGAACTTAATTATGGGAGAGCAGAGCTGGCAGCTGTTACCGATAGTCACCCTTGCAGTCACTAGTTAGAAGGTGATTTTGGGGATCTGTTT
The DNA here is from genome assembly GCF_047967505.1 of Dipteris shenzhenensis. NCBI lineage: Eukaryota > Viridiplantae > Streptophyta > Polypodiopsida > Gleicheniales > Dipteridaceae > Dipteris > Dipteris shenzhenensis. Next base: position 36,567,651 of record NC_141606.1, on the reverse strand, counting down.
TGCATCTATGCTTGGCAACAGATTCTGTGAAATGTTTTGCGGTTTAATCATGATAGCAGTTGCTTTTTACAAATCCTTATCATTCTTGGGCATATTTTGGCATTTGTCCAGATGTTTCCAGCTTTCCGTGATAAAAGTTGGCTTAATTCAAATTCTCATGTTCTTCTTTGTTAATGGGAGTCGTACAACTACAAACTACATTTTCCTCATCTTTTGTAAAGAGGGGGAATTTTCTAGATATGTTCTTTGCAGGAGATCTGGTACACTGGCTTGTGACACGCACTATTTGATATGAGTCTGCATTGAAAAGATTTATGTATGCATTTGATCATGAATATTCATTCTCTGGGTGAAAATGGCCTCTTTTGGCTCGCTTCCCTTTTCCTTGTTCACATCCTAGTGCGTTCTCTCATCCTGTGTTAATCTGCTGGCAGAAGATAGATGGCGCAAGATGCCTTTCCATGTTTTCCAACTTAATTGCGCGACGCTGTCTACTCTGGTCCTGCTTGCGATTCCATTGCACCACTTTTTAACGGAGTGCATCCTTTAGAGAGTCCACCATAGACAGCCACTATTTAGTGAAGTAGCAGATATATTCCAGTATGGATTAGCTCAAGTGCACTAGATTCGTACGACTCATCATTTCATCTTAGACTCCTTGGTGAGTACTAATCTTCTCCTACCAAATGAAGGTTTCCTTTGGCTGCCAGCATGAAACTTGTGCAGGTTCTAAACATCATTGTAATCTTGGTTGATCTACTTTAGCTCACGAATGCATGTGGTCATTCCTAGATGAAACTGGAACAAGATTTCTAGGTAAGCACACTATATTAATGGCAGTAGAGGATGATTTGGTGGCTTGGAGCTGAGAGTTTGATTCCTCCCTCTAGGTTCAATGCTCTTACCCTACCTTTTCCTTTTGGTGGCAATGCTCCTTAGTGTAGTTGCTCCATGACACCCCATTCCCCATTTAGGTTATAATTCAGCATGATATGGTGGCTGCATGTTGAAATGTTCTACATTGCTCATGTGCCGTATCTTTTTTGTGAATTTAAGTGTGATATCCATGGCATACTTGCTATTCTTTAAGTGGCTAGGGAAAGCCAAGAAACAAGTAGACCCACAAGTAGCTGATGTATGATGGAAAAACCTGACCTGAAGTATAGAACCAAGGTCTTGTCATCAATCTTCCATGAAGGCATTGCTACCATCACTATCCGTGTTATTCTTGTTAATACCTCAATCTTGAAATCACGATCTAATTGAAACCATTGTAGAAATCTCAAACAAAACCCATACTTAGGTTGAACACTCAATCAATGCCCAAACAACTGTGAGTTGTCAAATAGTCAACGATATGCTAAAAGTGCAAAGATCGTGAAATTTCATTAGAATAGCCTCCTACATCAAATCGCAATTATAGTAGATGCTATAGACAATAAGTCGTAATAATTCATTTGGAGCTAGCAGGAAGCAATTTCTTGCTATAGACAATTGCGAGGTGCCATGTGGTGTAAGGAGTTGGGTTAGAAGCATCTAGAGGTTGGTGAAACCTACTATGGGTAATAGGAATAATCATTGAAGGCTTGAGATATGTGAAATTGTGAAAGTGACTAGTAGGAAGAGCCTAGAAGCAAATGAAATGGACAAGACGTAGGCAACAAGCTACTAGTGTTGGAGCATGTGCTAACAAGTGGAGATGGAGTTTAGGCACTAGGAGACTTGATATCCTTGAGTAGTACCAAGAAACTCAAGGCATGCAAAAGCTATAGTTGGAAGTGAAGGTAGCTAGTTGGTTTTGTAGAAGCTACCTCACTTCTCACACAAAACATGCAAGACGAACAAGAAACCATATTTCTAATACGCAACTAAAGGAGCATAAAGCTCGAAAGCTATACAATGCTCAAAAAGCTAAGAAAAGTAATTGAAAATCTAAAGCAACTTTATCTTGATAAAAATAGGTATATATTAATTCAAATTATTATTTATAACGTAATCAACTAGAATAATGTAATTAAATGATATTTTTGGATTATTGTAAAGTTTTGCCCCATGACCCCTTTACGCATGCAGATAATTAGTTACACAATTTGCCCTAGAACATTAATGTAGCCTAGCCTTGTTAGGGTCATAAGACTCAGATTAAGACTATCATTAATGTAATGTGCATGTGAGCACTTGGGTAAAAGATGACTATACTCAAAGATTGTTGGTTCTAGAGATTGCATCCAACTTTGAAGTTGAAATCTATGTAATCTCATTGGTAGAAACCTAGCAATATAACCTATCATACCAAGGCTAACCTCTAAAGGCCTTTGTATGAAGGTACAATGAACTGTAGGGTGTATAAATCCTGTCAGTGGGTACAAAAACCTTGCGGATGTGCGGAGTATATCCTAATCTTGTGAGGCATATTGGTAGGCAAAGGGTGATTTGATAAATTAAATAATAACAATTCTTAGGACTTGGACACCCTATAGGTTGTACACAATAAGTCCATATGCTATGGAGTCTACCCCATGCACTAGTTCCCACATCTCATCAATGGAATGTGATTGATTGTACATTGTATTAAGTTTTAATTGTGGCAATTCTCATGAAAGGTGCCACCACCATAGCAGGATGGTTAGTCTCATGGAGTATAAACCATGAAAAGTAATATCATGGAAGTTGCGAATGATGACCGCATTGGGATTGATGTAGATACTAATGCATTGGGTTTGATGATGATAACCAATTGGTTTTTTTAAAAAGAACTCCCGCAAAACACAGTCTTGTGATCAATAAGCATGTGCACAAACGATAAATAGATGAGAAAAGTACATTTGGATATCCATGGGCTAAGTTAGGTTGTCACATTCATTCTTGGTGCTAGAGGTAGCCTAACTTTCTCTCTATAAGTGCTTCATGTTCGTATCTAGTTGGTGATTTTGATAGGTGTCTCAAAGGGTTGCAGCATCTCTTCTCAAATTTTCCTCTCTATTTTTTTAAGGATTGACTCATAGTTAAGGAAGTTCTTTGGTTAGGGATTATTTGGACGAATGTAGCTTCCTCTTTTTGAGATTTTTGCTTGTTGAAAATGCTTAGCTCTCTTAGTGTTTGGGAAATGGTTTGGATAGTGATGGCATCCCTTTCAATGATGTAGATGGCTTTGAGTGATTGTTTTCATGTGGTATGGATCCTACAATCCCTTCTCGTCCTTGTAGTTCCCATAGGATGATAGGCATAATATACTTCTTATCCTCTTACCTAAGGTAAGAGTTTTGGGTTCCCTTATATTTGAAGTTGCCTTTTAACTGCTTGAGTAGTGTTATGGATAAATTTGACCAAGGTAAAAGGCATAAATATATGTGTGCTTGTATGTATGGCAATAGTATAATAAAATATGGTGTGCATAGGGCCCAAGGTTGAGGTTGCAGGGCATGACCATGTGCCACCCTTCCACGTAAGAGGACCCATAAGGTGTGTTGTACATAATCCATGGTAGTTATATTATAAAATGTTAAGGTGGCATGGTTCCTCCATGTGTCACCCCTCCACCTAGGTGGTCCCATGCTTGCATTTAGTGAGACATGGACCAAGGACCATGGGAGAAGTAATATAAAATAGGTGGAGATGGATATTATATTGGATTATTCCCTCCATGTAGGATAGGCCCATGTGGGGGGGGGTGTAGATAGTCAAAGTATGCAAGTTAAATAATGGGAAAAGTTGGATGAGGTGGCAAGGCTCCTTTTGCCAACCCTCCACTTGTCCTCCTAGATGTTTGAACGTATTATAAAATTGGGAAGAGACCAAGGGAGTATCTCAAACTTGGGATATGGGATTTGATTTATGTGGAAAAATGAGGCAAAGGGATGTCACACACAATTGAGAGTGCGTACCCACCTAGCCCACATGGGAGACTTTTCCACACACACCATGCATGTGGGAGGATGCATTTATTGGGAGAGATCCTCTCTCTTGGCTATAAAAGGAGGGGGCTATTCCTTGATGTAACACACTCATTCTTGTAAAGCCACCTAGCTGGTACTTTGATTTCCCCCCCCCCCATCCTTCCTTTCAAATAAAGCATGACTCTCTTCCCTTGATGTCTCCATCTCTACATTCCACCTCCCATCATGTACATGCTCCTCTTCCCCCTCTCCCTTCCCCCTTGTGGCATAATCCCTCTCTTCATTCCCACCCCTCTTAATCCTTTTTCCCCACCTATGTTAACGCTTCTTCCCTCACGTTCCCTTTCCCCTATGGCCTCGAGAGTCGCCATGCCTCACGTCTAGCATCATGCCTCGAATTCTTTTCTAGTTAATAGAATTGGTGTGGCTGCAAGGATCGAAATCTCCACAGCTAGTGGCGTCAAATTCGTTACTTCTACGGTTGGGTGTAGTTCTGTAGCACCTTCCATGTGTGGTTCTCTACTTCTGCGCCTCCAATCTACGTGTCTTCTACTCGCAGTTCTCCATCTCTGCGGTTGCAGAACTTCTTAGTTTCCGCGCCTTCCACCTACGATTCCTGTGCATCTTCTAGCTCTCTTCTAGGTTCTTGCGCCTTCAGCCTGTGGTGCTGCCTACGTATCTTCTGGGTTCCTGCACATCTTCTGTGTGCTGCCACGTGTCTTCTGGTCGACTGCACCTGCAAAACTGATTCTGCGCATCATCTATGCGGCGCCACATAAAAGTGCTCCTACGCATCTGCAACAAACCTTGCATTGTTCAAGGAGACGATGGGTGGGATGATACACCGTGGATGATTCAAGGTGAAGAACTAGTGATACACTGGGAGGACTTTGATTTCAATTCTACTCATTGTGTGGTGATCGAGCTACTTGCTGTATCGGAGGTAATTAAAAGGGTGTTCTTCGAAGGGTGGGATGTTCCCCAAGCTTGGGGGGAGATTTTGCACATCTGCTTATTAATTCCTGTGGATAAGCTCATCTTGAATGATTTCTTCTCGATCTCATTACAAAGGTTTCTAGGGCTCAGCTATGGTTGGTAATGTTTCGACCAAGGAATCCCTTTATACCTAATCAACCCTTTGTGCCTCATTTGGAGCTTCAAGTTGTAATTCTTTTTGGTCTAAAGATAAACTATCAATAAAGGATTGCAAGTTTATTTGGTGTTGAACGTCTTGCTCAAGTATTGAATTCTCCCCACCCTCTCCTTCTACCTATCTTGGACTATCGAGAAAGGGATGTCCGGATTTTAGTCTTGGTGTGATGACATCTTGGCTCCTCCAATTTGATGGCGCATACAAACCTTTGACCAAGGCTGATAGTGTGGGTGTGAAGCTCACTTCACCAGGGGGTGAGGTGTATTGTTATAGCAAGTCTGCACTAGCAAGTACTTGCAACCAAGCTAAGTACTTGGCACTCATTTTTGGGCTACAAAAGATGCAAGAACATTGCATCAAGCAACTTGAGGTGCAAGGATATTCTCAACTCGTGTGTGAACAAGTTAGTGGAAGGTGGAAGGTGCGGAGCAAAGGCTTGGTTCCACGACATCAACAAGCATTGGAACTTTGCCAACAATTTGTAGAGGTAAAAATTCAGCATATCCCTCGAGCTCAAAATTTAGTTGCTGATTTCTTGGCACGAGAAGCTTGTACTTCAATCACGCATGAAGCGAGTGGAAGCACCGCCCCAACAAACCCACAAGCCATGAATGAGGGTGATCATTTGTAAGGAATGCAAAGGTTGTGGTCATTATGAAACTAAGTGTTGGGCATATTTGATACGAGTTTACCGACTTCGGAAGATCATCAGAAAGGTCCTTAAGGACATTGCTCAAAAGAAGGATGGCAAACCGCACACCCCTTGAAGAAATAGCATGGCGACTACAAGAACTGGAAGAAGTTGAAGGTGATGTGCAAGCTCTCCAACTGTTGACGTTTCTCATGGCATTCTTGTTTGCCTTGATGAACAACCTCATGTAGCGTCGTGTCTCTAACCCTCGCTTGTAAAGATAGATGCAATCTCATGAGGGTTGGTCCTTTTAAGATTGTCTATGAGCTATTCTATGCTGAAGATTCTTCCCATATAGTATTTCACAATACACCAGTCACACCCTACCCTACCTATGTGTGCTTTGTGGATGTATCTTCACCTGATTTTCAGTTCAAGTTACCTCTTTCCATTGTTTGCCAATAGATAAGCCTCATTTCGCCTCTCTCTTTTCCATTTTCCAAGCATGGCTGACATTCCCATGTTCTGTGATCGGGTTGAAGAAAATCCAAATGAGTGTCTTGTGGCCTTCAAGTGCCGTTGTGTTTCTCTCAACTTTCTTACTGAAGATAGATGGCTGTTGGTTCTTCCCACATTTCTCGAGGGTTTGGCTCAAGTATGGTACGAGAAGCAAGCCGAAGACGTTCGACAAAGTTGGTCGAGGTTGACAGCAGCTATGATCGAGTATTTCGGCAAAGAAGAGGAGTCGAAGAATGTGTACCTATAGGTGGTAAACCTGAAGCAGTCAGAAGGTGAGACGGTGCGTCGATATGTGGATCAAGTGACCGTGCTCCTGGACCGTTTAATTGCCACGTAGGAGGACAACACCGGATTTTGAGTTGGAATGACTCAGCATGTGCTGGGCTACCTTGTAACAGGAGCAAGTGATGAATTGTACCTCAAGCTTAAATGGGAGAATCTAGAAACCATGGTGCTAGCACATGAGATTGCTCAAAAGTTTGATAAAGTTCAATCTGACCCCGCTTCAAAGAAGACAATTGTCCCTCTGCAACCCCCTCAATTCTTGCAACAACAACCTAGGGGGTCCAACTCAGTGGCATACCCCCACCCCTCATAAGGGATGTATCCACCACCTCTACCTCAAATGTATGGTCCTCCCTTAGATGCTTACCCTCAACAAGGAGTATATCCTCTATCTCTGCCTGGAAGATTTCCCCAACCTCGCCCATGAGCCTCCCTCCTTCCTACTCCCCCAACCCCTCCTGCTAAAGAACCCGGAGTCAATGACCTAGCCAAGGCCTTGAATGATCTTCGGCTTGAGATGGTGGGCATCAGAAATCAAGCCAATCGCTCTCCAAGAGAACATGCCAATGTTGTGTGCTACGAGTGCCACCAGAAGGGTCATTATCACACGGAATGTCCCAATATTCCAAGGGTGAAGCTTCTAAGTGAATCAGGCACCGAGGATTCTAACGTAGAGATCCTTGACCTCAAGAAAAGAAATCGTACCACCTCAGACCCCTCTCCAAACCGTGGATCGGGCTGCCCCAGGAAGAAGGTGTCCTCAGATTCCTCATATGCTGAGATGGCAAACACACCAACAACGGAGAAGACTAAAAGATCTCGCAGGAGTAAGTGGTCGCCCTCAGATTTGCCTATCAGCTCAGGACAAGAAGACTATTTGGTCGTTCAGGACCTTGCTCGTCGGTCTTTGAGCATCACGCTTCCTCAACTAATAGCATTAAGCCCTAAGGTGAGACATGAGCTACAACAAGGGCTCTCAACAAGGAGGAGCAAGAAAAAGGGAAAGGTACGAGAGGTTTCTTCTATCTCTGAAGAAATTGATCAGCACCCGCATACAGTAGATGTCATCATAGATAATTGCCATGTCAAAAGTGTGTGTGTTGATAAGGGGAGCTTCATGTAATATCATGGTGCCCCGTATCATGAAGAAATTGAATTTGAAATGCACAAGGCGTTCCTCCACTCGAATCAAGGTAGTAGATGGTCGACGACTCGCCACCCTGGAAGTCATTGAGGATTTGTCCATCACTGTCAATGGGTTGACCATCACCATCAATTTCTATGTAGTGGACATCAAAGATACAGGAAGGAGTTACCTAGCCATACTTGGGAGACCATGGTTGAGAAAGAGTGATGCAGTCAGCTATTGGAAGACAAGACACATGTCTTTTGGTGCTTCTAAGGAGAAGATCCCGGTGCGACCAAGTGCCACTGAACCAGAGGAAGAAGAAGAGGAGCAAGATAGTGATACTCTCTCATCCTCGGTGTCTGAATAAATGGAAGAATCAGACGGGGGGGAGGAGTTCTCAGAGAAGGAAGTTTACATGATGGGGGTGTCTCTGACCCCACCACCTGCAGAAAAGGTAACAGCTAGTCCTCAACAGCTTAAATCTATGCTTTCCCCAGACCTCACTCCAAGTGAGAAAGACGAGTTCCTAGAAATGTTCAAAGATTTCCCTAACCTCTTCGCAACTAGCTACCACCACCTTTGCCATGTGATTGCCATAGAGACAAGATAGAGCTGAAGCTTGTGGCTCAGAAGTATCGGAGATTAGGGCCCCTACAGACCGATGCTTTGTGCCTCGGGGGGGTCACTATGTATAAACCCTCTATATCACGTGCGTTCAAGGCCTATATTTAAAGTCCCTTATCTATAAAAAATTTCATTGATAAAATGTACCCCTTTTCTATACAAATCTGTAAATTTTTTCCAAAACTATTTTAAATAGTCCCTTATGTATATTTATTTCTGTAAATTTTAGAAATAAAAAAAATCCTTCTGTTGAACTCACGTGATAGGGTTACATATGATGAGTGAGCCCCCCGAGCTTTGTGCTCAGAGTTGCAAAAACTTGTAGAAGCTGGGTTTATTGTTCTGGTTCACAATACTAAATGGGTTTCACCAGTGGTAGTCACCCCAAAGAAAAACAACAAGTGGCGGGTTTGCATCGACTATAAGAAACTCAATGCGGCCACCAAGAGGGACATCCCATCATCCTCTTCCTTTTCAAGACCTCATTCTTGAGAAGGTAAGTACTTGGTCATGAGATGTATACTTTCTGTGATGGTTACTCCAGGTTTTATCAAATCAAAAATGCTGAGGAGGATGTGCTTAAAACCACATTTGCCACACCTTGGGGGACGTTTGCATTCAAAGTAATGCCATTTGGCCTCACCAATGCTCCTGCTACCTTTCAAAGATTTATGTAGATGGTGTTTGCTCCATATTTGGGGGCTTTCTTGGAGGTTTTTTAAGATGATTTCTGTATATTCTCAGCACATAAATGGCAACCTCAACCTTGATAAATGCACCATTAGAGCCACTCAAGGGAGGTTATTGGGACATATTGTCTCATCCGAGGGCATCAAACCTGACCCTGAGAATGTAGAAGCTATCCTCAAGCTCTCCCCGCCAACAACCAAACGTCAAGTATGCTCATTTGTCAATCTAGTAGGATACTATCTCCGGTTCATTGATCAATATGCTGCTTTGATGCGACCCATGACTATGCTATTAAAAGATGGAGTTGATTTCTCTTGGGATGAGGATTGTCATCATGGGTTTATACAAATCCTGGCTTCAGAACCCATTCTATGTAATCCTGATTGGTCAAATACTTTCTATATCAATCTTGGGTTTTGTGAGCACACTTTGGCAGGTATTCTTCTCCAGCAAGGGGAGGATTGGTTCATGTATCTCGTCCGATTTGCTTCTTGACAATTGCTCGAAACTGAGCGATGCTACTCTGAGGCTGACAAGCATGCTTTGTCTTTGGTATTTTGCATTGAGAAATTTAAGCATTATGTGGCTGGAAAGTCCTTCATTATAATATGTAGCAATGGTATTGCAAATCAGGTTCTTCAATCACCAAATCCCATGGGCCTGTTGGCCAAATGGTTGGCAGTTTTACAAGAATATGATTTTTTTTTCAAATTTGTAAAAGGGGGTTGTTCCAAATTGAAGAATGCTTTGATTGATTTAGAGGAGTTCCTTGATGTAACCCTTGTAGCGGCCATAGAAGTTGGGGATCCATGGTATGGTGGTATCTACAAGTTTCTAACCGCTTTCTCCTTTCCTCCAGAAAGTACTAGCTATGAGAGAAAGAAAATCCATAGAGATAGTAGGCACTACACTCGGTGTTGTACCGTCAAGGCTTGGATGGGGTACTAAGATGGGCCATTGATGCAGATGAAGTACTTAAGGTATTGAAGCATTATCATGATGGATTTTGTGGAGGCCACTATGCTGGTGACTATACAGCTAAGAAGATTTTACATGCTTGGTATTATTGGCCGACCTTGTTCAAGGATGTCACTATGTATTGCAAAACTTGTGAACCATGCCAATTCTTTGGTAGGAAGGATTTGCGTCTTGGGCAACATCACCCAGTGATGTCCATCCATCCGTTTCAGAAGTGCGGAATAGATTTTGTTGGGCCCCTGCCCATGACTGCTTACAAAAAGAAGTATCTTCTGGTAGCCACTCAGTATGTCACTAAGTGGGTTGAAGCTATCGCCCTCCCCGGTGAAAATGGTAAGGCAATTTCAAATTTCGTATTTGAACGTATCTGCACAAGGTTTGGGACACCCATGGAAATAGTATCTGACCATGGGAGTCCATTCTTAAATGAAGCAGTGGAATTGCTCATGGATCGCATGGGTATTGATCATCACACTTCTAGCATCTATCATCCACCGTCCATGGGACAGTAGACCAATAGCCTCCTTTGTAAAAAGATGGGGAAAATGGTCATAGGGAACAAGAGCCAGTGGGATCAGAAGGTCACCGAAGCCATGTGGGCTTACAACATCACCCATAAAACGTCTACATGTCACACTCCGTTTGAGTTGGTGTACGGTACTAAGGCAATTTTACCACTAGAGATAGAGATTCCGGCCTTGAAATTGGCACGAGAATAGAGGATGACAAAAGATGAACATGTAGAGGCCAGGTTGGTACTTGAGAAGCTAGACGAAACCCGATGCCTTGCACTCCATTAAATAGAAATCCAAAAGAACCCACAAAAGGCCCGCATGGATGTTAAGATTCGCAAGGGATGGCAAAGACACTTTGCTGAGGGGATGTTGTGCTATGCTTTGATAATAGATTGGACCACCAGATGGATAAAAAGTTCCTTCCACCGTGCACCGGTCCATATAAAGTCATCAAGGAATGTAGTAATGGGTTTGTACAAGTTCAGGAGCTGCATGAACCATATGGCAAGAAGGTGATCAACAAGCATTATCTCAAGCCCTTCTTTGTTCGTGATGGTCCCAAGCATGGAAATGCTGTGCATTCCCTGCCTGGGGGGGGGAAGCAGAGAAAGACGAGGGGATGCATATCACAATGGAAGAATGGGAGTATGCTAGGGGATGCATGAGCAAGGTCGGTATATAGAATGTTATGCATAAGCTAGGAGCCATCAATAATTTAGATTGCTTATTTAATTAATTTTTTCTTGGTGTAGTGTACTATGTTCAATGCTATATGGTGTGAGGGAAAGCATTTTCGAACACAATGGATTGATGATAAGAGAAACACACAAGATTGCGGCATCATTGCTAGCTTTGAGGGAGCCAATGGAGCCATGGATGATTATTGTGGCATAATCCAAGATATTATTAAGCTTGACTTTCGACGCTTCTTTGTGTATGTTTTGGATGTAAAGTGGTTTAAGGACGTGGTGGAAAGAGGCCCTAATGCAACAATTAAATGTCATGCAAGTGGCTTTGTAACTATTGACTCCAAAAAGTTTTGGCAAAGTAGGAAGGACACACTAGTACTATCGTAACAATTGAACAGGTACTGTGCACACATATAAAAATACTCACTTTTAAATATTTAATACCTTCAATGCAAGGAAAATAACATGATTGTATTTGTGTTTGAATGAGGTTGTCTATCAACCAATGGTGGATAATAATAGATGGTGGCATGTCATACCTATTATGCCACATTCCAAAGTGATGTATAGTACATCTACTAATATGGAGTGTATGGAGGATGATCATGGCCATGGAGGTGATGATGACCGGATACAAGAGAGGAGGATGATCATGAGATAGGAGATACATATATTGAGGCCATTACCCGTGAGGACGAGCCTACCATTGGTGATGCTGATTTCGATGAGCACATGAGTAGCACAAGTAGTAGTGGGTTGAATGTATTTGTAGATCTAAACACTTGTTTGGATTTTGAAGTAGATAGTTTGGCAAGGGTTCATCTCATTGAGGATGAGATTAAACCATAGCTCATCATTGATATTGGCAAAACTATTTTACATATTGTCTCATTCTCCTCACCTCAATTATTGTATATGTGGGCTTGCAAAAAAGCATTGTTGTTTTTGTTAAAATTATGTGCTTTGGTAATCATGGGCAATGTTTGAAAAGCAGTGATGTACACCAAAATCTCACTTTCTGTATTCTCTGTTTAGCATCTAAATACACGTCTAAATACGCATCTAATTCTCAGTGTAGATGTGCAAATAGATGCACTAATACATGTGCAAATAGACGCACTGATAAACGCAATGTTAGACGGGCCCATATTTTCTCAATGTAGACGTGCTAATAGACGTGTTAACACACGTGCAAATAGACGAGCTATTAGACGCGCTATTAGATGCACCCGTAATTTCTCTATTCAAGCAATGCCTATAGACGCACCCATTATTTGTTGTGTCTATCAAGCGCATCTATAGTTGCTTTGTGTTGTGTAACAACATTTGCATTTGAAATATGTCTGCAATTAGCATATTTCATATGTAGTCAGGATCATATGGAACTGAGTACAGCTTTCTGAAAGGAGACTTTATGCAAGCCTCACAAATCATTCTTGTTCTGTTTCCTTGAGAAATATCATTCTTGTTCTCAATATATACACTGAGAAAAGTATTTGATAGATCATATGGAACGACCTCAAAATCTAGTATAGATGGTATCGTTCATAACTTCAAGAATGAATTCGTAGCAAATTCTACTCTACCATAATATACACAATATTTCATTTTTGTTACAAATTTAAAGCACATGGTTTGCCATTCTTCTAAATGTGTATGCATGAATGGATATGATGGAATACTAGGGTGTTATCGTCTTTTCTTATTTCAAATATTAATATGATAAGCATATGATCATTTTTCTGTAAATGTTTGTTTCATTTCTATGAATGATACCAAATATATCAAAAAAGTACCTGGTCTTTAAATGTGCTCGTAGTTGACTGCTCGTATTAATTGCTCATAATCCATGTGATATTGAAGCAGATGACAAGTTATATTAATTGATGATAAGTCACGTCTTCACTCTACATCGCAAATGTAAAGATCTATCATGAGAGTATACAACAAACAGAACAAAGTTGAAAATGCATGAAAAAAGTTTGTTATATTGATATATATAATCATGTAGCAATGTTCAAATCTTGCATACAACCATACATTGATGTGGATATAAAGTTCGTAGTGTATATAACTATATGTTCATGTGAAAGCATGATCATCTTTGTTTTATGAAGTAGATAGAAAGTCGGTAGTGTATAGAACCATATGATCATATTAAAAGCATGATCATCTGGGTACAAATTTCATAATACATATAACCACATGTTCGTGTAACTACACCCTCATGTCGGGGGAGAGTTGGCACAGTTTCTCCAAAAATTATAAGACCAAGGAATGTGCCATTCCTTGGGATCTTGTATAATGTGGAATCTATCGTTGCATATGATCATGTATTCTGTATTTTGTGAGTCACATAATGTATTTTGCATATTGGATAATGTATCTTTTTTCAAAGATTATTGTATTGTTTTTTATTTTAATAAAGAATGTCACAAGAAATAGTAAAGGTACTTGTTTAAAGAATGCCGTTGCATGGAACAATGATTACCAGTTACTTGCAATACCTGCAATGTAAATACGTACAAATGTTATAGAATTCAAAATTGCTAAGAAATACATGAAGTTGATTACTTGAAAGAAATAGAAGTGTCTATTGCATAGAGTTATGTCTATTTTGAAGTCGTTTCTGAAGCCCCAAAAGAGGAAATGACTTCAACAGATTGCTACAAGTTATGCATACACTCTTGAATCCAATAGACAGGCATTAAGAAACAGATGGTGACTACAAGAAAAAGGAAAGTGAATGTTTCTCTACTAGATCTCTAATGAGGAGAGGACATGAAATGTGCCTACTACCACTCAACAATAATTTTAATCTCTTATTTGTTAGAGGAGGTGTGAATAATGTGTGATAGTTCCAAGTATAGGTTGTCTCCATGACATTTAGCCTGCTTTAGATTGCTTCCGGTGCCTAGTAGGTCTTGTGTCTTGATTGTAGAGAGCCATTGATCAGCGGAACATCGTTCGACGTATGTGGAGCATGGTAAAAGTGGTGCATGGCAATGCCCTACCGAAATTGGCAACGTAAAGAGAGGATGGTGTGGACTAGTAAGCAGCCGTGCCAGTGGCTTGGGTGGGTAATGGTAGATGCGAGCGCTTGACCTGCAGATCGCGATTGATCCACCGTATGTCAGTAGTGCATCAACCTTTCCTAATAAATAGTTGCCAAGGGGCCAAGGGATGTTAATTTGGCACTCTAAATCCATAGCAACTAAGGCGATAGGATGGATCATCATTAGCTTCGAATTGCATGTGGAGAACATTCGATTCATCCATCGAGTAGACCAAAGTGATAGAATCAAACCATTGTAGCTTTTGCTCGAAATTATGGTGCCCTGTTCAAATCTCATAGACTTGCTAGTGGATTCAAGACTGTGCTTAATCTATTCAGGGAAAATCTGGCTGAGCGTTGCACTGATTGTTTGTCCAACTTCTGGCATTCAGCCAAGCTTAAAGTGATCAAGGTAAGCTTCCACCCTTCCACATTTTTCCATAATTCAGCTAGGTGGCGAGTGATCAAATTATTAGTAGAGCCAAGTTGGTTCACTATTCTATCGAATTGGTTTATTGGTAATCTGGGATCCCAGAATCCCAACCACAAGTCGAATCTTTTGTATTGTTCCTGTCATTTCATAGCATACAATCTATCAAAATATCCACGCAATCACACGAATAGAAGGCATGTTGATTTCACTCTAGCTGGTAGAATCACGTGTTGATGACGGCAGTGGAGATGCGATGAGAAGAGGTACCAATGAAGGTGATCGAGAATCTCATCCATGTTTCCCATTACATAGTTGCGAGAACATTTCGAATTCTTCGTGACTCCACCAAAGGCCGACGTAACACCACCACCTATAGGTACATTCTTCACTACAAATCTTATGACACATGCTATCTTCATTCTTGCATAATCATGAACTAACTCATAGCTCTTGAATGTCGTATACACATAGGAAAGCGCGACAAAGACAAAGAAGAAGGCACAAAGGGCACTCATTATGTATACTATATTCGATGCATTCCTACAACAAAACGATATATTGGACAAACTAGTGATCTTCACAAACGGCTTGCATGACACAGAACTAACCCTCCTTTGAAAATGAAACTTGATATCAACAGATACAAACCGTTCCACAAGTATTTCAAAGTAGAAGTCCTAGCGACAACGGACAAAAAAAGCAAGGCAGATACACTGGAAGAAAAATTCATAAAAGATTTCAACACAACTGACTTGAGATGTGGCTACAACAATCTCCCAGTCCTATGAAATGCTTGGAAGATTAATGTATTATGCATCATGGTATAGTAGACTTTTGAATGACTCAAATAGTAACCATGGGTTTCAAGCTTACTTTTCTATGCTATTGGATGTAAGAAATTTATCATGTTTGGGACTAAGCCATCATCCAATGGGAGCAAGAATAGAAAATCTATTGGGAAGGGTAATAACTTATAAGCACTCAAAAATGGAAAATGTGTTTAACATATGTATGTGTTCATTATTTGGACATATGTGAGTGAGTGCATCTCTATGTATGTGTGCATGTGGTGTTGCTATAAATGTGTCTCTATGCATGTGCATGCCTATGTTTAAGTGTTTGCATATGTGTGTGTGCATGTGTTTCCTTGCATGGGTGACTCTTGTTTCTATTATTTTAAAAATATATGGCAAACTTAGTTCCAAATCATGTATCCTCCATCCTACTTGTGCAATTGATTGCACTTTGATCATGAAGGAGGAACCTACCGTGAGTTGAGCAACACCATGCAGGCCATGTTGTAGCATCAAGCTTAGATCTAAGATATGGGATTAGGCTGAGGGAATGATGATAGACATAGATGGATTTGCAAGAGGATGAGAAATGTTCTGCTGGTTGGAGTGTAGATCGGTCTTGACCAATCAGGAGCTTCTCACCTAGATGCTTGCCAAGTTCACCAAACCTGGCAATCTAGTGATCACCCTTCACATTGCGGCCTCTTTATTACATTTAATGTGCATTGAGATTCAAATCCTTTGTCCCTCATGACTATTTGGCAGTGCTTGTGGCTGAAGTTTCTTTTCGATTGAGTGCTTCTACATATGAGATCGTGTTAATCACTATTGCAATGTCCAATCCCATTGTTACCATAGTCCACTACAGCAAGAAAGCTATCATTTTCCCATGAAATTCATCAAGATCACTTGCCAAAATTAAAATTCAGACTTAGCAATTAAAGATCGCTAAAGCTCATTGCATCATGAGGGAGAAGAGAAAATATAGGATGCATTGTTAGAGCAATACAATTTTAAGCAACACAAGAGCATTATTTTGTGGCAAAGATCGATGGTATAGAGAGCATCACTCCGGTGGTGGCTCGAAGAAGCAAATCAACAATAAGTGATGTAGGCAATGTAAGATGTGAGTGAGATTTCATCCATCCACAATCAATAACGGTGGCAAGACTTACATAATAACTTTTAATAAACGTTCCACATGATTTAAAGATGTGCATATACCAAGTGCCTAATGGTTGACAACAGATTGGAATGGTTCTCTAGAAATGAGGATTGCATGGTTGGCTAAATGTTTTAAAAAAATCAAAGAGCTTCCTATGCTTTAGACCATGCTTCCCGCGTCCTACTTTTATGCTTCTATCATTGGTGGAGTTGAGCAACACCATGGTACAATTGAGCAACACCACACTGCCAAGGCCATTTCTAAAATTCAAAGAGTAGAGAGAAGGGCCCAATTTATTGATGAAATTTATCCAAAACCATAGTCTATTCGGTTGGAAGGTTGTTGGGAAGAATAGAGGAAAAGGGAAAGGGGTTGAGTGGAGGGAAGAGGGGGTTGGAGCTGAGTGACGCAACGGGGGGGAGCAGCAAACAAATGAACAGAGTTGTTAATTGTATCTTTCACATTGTTTGAATCTTGTTGATCAAATACAATTCCTGAATTGCAATACACTTGAGACACAAAATCACAAATTTGTTGCAACAAATCCCACTCAAAATCAATGCCAGAATGCAAAGATACAAAATTTCAGAATTTCTCACACCCATTAGGCACCTTTGTCCTTTCCCAATCATGCCATCTCTAGTGCCCTATCCTTTAGAGCTGCACTTCTCTGTTGAGAAGAAGAGAAAGAGGAGAGACATGGACACAAGAGTTGCTCCCAAGAAAGTGATTCTATTCATAGATCATAGCCATATATATAGTTGAGGACTAGGCTAAGTTAGGGCAAGCTATATATAACACCCCCACTCAAACTAGGCCCTCTAGCGAGACGGATGAAAAAACCCAAGTTGGGGAGTACAAGGAAAAAACCCGAGCCACTATATATATCTATGTGAAAATATATATACAAAGGATGGCCATATGCCAATTTGAATGCTACAATGTAATGCTAGATGATACAGTGCAAATTGCATGTGGATAGTACAAGGGCATAAGACAAGCACTTGTCCATAGTATAGTGCAAAGTATGTGTGAAAAATAGAAAATTTTCCTGGAAATCTCAACTTATTTGACATAGCGATGATGCATAATTAGGGCTTGAGATCTTCAAGTTTGATGTTTGAGCTCTTCATCTGAATAGTAGAGCTTGTGGTCTCCAAGATCAATCTGGTCAAACCTCCTCAAACCTTTATAATCACGCCTTCATGTTTTGCACAATTCATCCACATAAAATGACCGATTCCATGTAGTGTATATCAACACAACAAATATTCAAGTGTCCATTTCTATTGTACCAAGGATGAATGTATGAGGAAATTGCTTCGATCACTCCAAAGATGAGTATGGAGGGGCAATTTGAGATGTCCACAAAGCAAGGGATGAAATGTCTCTTGGGTAGTGTAAGAAAGTCGTAGCAACACAATAGGAAGGCCCATAAAGTTCTTGCAAATTAAAAACCAATAATCCAAAAACACAACGAGCATCTGGGCATCCTGAAGTATTGGATTTGATATGTCCATAAATCTAGGCCTGAAATGTTGCTTGCATAGTGTATAAGAAAGCCTAGCAACACAATAGGAAGGCCCATAACGATCCTGCAAATCAAGAACCAATAATCTATAAACACAACGAGCATCTAGACATCCAAAAGTACCGAACAATTGAGCATCCTAGGAGTACCAAACAATTGGGTAGCTAGAAGTACCGAACAACCAGAAAGACGAACAATTGGGCATCCCAGAAGTACCGAACAATTGGTAGCCAGAAGTACCGAACAACCAAAAATACAACGAGCATAAGCCACACACGTATGAAAAGAGGCAATCTTGTGTGGATTAGACACAACTTATATAATCATACTGGGGATGAAATAACAACCTCTTCGCATCCGAAAGTACCGAACAACCGGGAAGACGAGCATCCAAGATTGCAAAGAACATCTAGAAGTAACTAAGAAAATGGGCATCCAGTGTGGGGGTTAAAGGTCACTGTGCCTTTACCCGGGTTATGTACAACACTCAACACAAAAATAAATGAATGAAAAAGAAGATTAGGGTGTTTTGCACCCACCTCAAACTTGTGTGGTTCTTTGTTTCTCCCTGTCCCTCTTCCGTTCTGGTTCTATTGAGAGCACTCTCAACTGGTATTAGAGCACAGGTGATCTAGCTAAGCGTGCATGAATGCTTGGAAGCTTAGCAACTCTGTGGGAGGAAGGAGAAGCTCTGTGGGAAGCTTTGTGGGTGACTTTACTTGCATCCGAGTGCAAAGAGACCTTGAAGGAACCTTTGGAAAAGTCACTTTGGTTTTGCAAAGTGGTTTTGAGATCCTGTTAAGTGTTTTCAAAGAAAAAGTCATTTTTTAAGCTTTCCCCTATTCCATTCGATGACAAAGACTCCATATTGACTTGTAGAGGCAACCATTGCCTGCTTTTGGTGTCCATTTCACTTCAGGAGCTTGGAAATGCCTTCATTCTTGAATTTGGAATCATTTCGTTGAATTTTTGACTCACTATGTCAGTTTCAACGATTTTTCAGCCCGGGTGTTGGAACCCAAGTTTGGAGCAACCATTTGCAGATCTGTCAGTTTTGGTGGACTCAGGAGGTCTAAAACTTCTATGTTGCTCATCATTCACACTCCAGTGGAGTTTACAAATAGTTCAATTTCTAAAAACGTTTTTTAGTCCGTGTGTTGGACCCAGTGATTGGGACCACGGTTTCCAAAAACGTCTGTCCCATTGCATTTCGAACGCTTAAAAATCCCTATCTGTTAGTTCTTGTGCGATTGGGTGGAGTGTTTTCAGAGTTATAGACCTCTGTGTATTTGATTTCGTCTCTTTGTTATGCATTTTTCATACTAAGATTTTGAAACCTTAGATTTATGCCACATGGAAATGGATAAGTGTTGACTCCCATTTCTCACTCATCGGTTGGGATTTTGGAGTTCTAGCAGAAGAGAGATATTTGCAGATTGTCTTGCTGAGTCTGATTATGCAATGGTACCCATGTTTTGAGGCATCTCAAGTTCTATTTTCAGTAGCGGTCATTGCCGTGGGACCATGATTTCTTGAGCATACCTTATGCAGATCACTCTGGTTGCAGTTTGAGCTATGTGTACTCATTTGTGGTGTGCATTGGGTTGCAGTGGATGATTTATAGGCCATTTGGATGCATTGTGATCCTTATTGGATGCGCTGATAGGCCCATATTGCCTTGTGGGATGCTATTTTTTATGGATGCTTTGCACATGGATGCTATTTTATGCTGAGGGACAGTGTTGACACATTGCAGTTGATGCATTGATAGTGTTATGCTCTCTTGGATGAGATATTGTTGATGCATATGCCCATGGACGGTGTTTATGCTTGAGCCATTTGGCACTTATTGGCATTTTGGATTGCCATTGCAGTTGGTATTTTCTTTTGGGCCGAATTTGCTCATATGGATGCATAGTACATGCACATGAGTTAGCTATATCTTTTGATGCTTTGAGCTTTGAGTTTTGGTGATATTTCACTCTATTGTGGTATACACATTTGGGTGCACCTGGTATTTGGTGTGATTCTCTCTTGCAGGCACTAGCATTTGGGATTTTGCTTTATTTGCATCATGGCATCCTCTTCCATGTCTGAAAAGGAGTTTTCCAGCATTAAAAAGTTTGATGGGACAAACTTTTCTTTGTGGAAAGAACAGATAAGGGATGTGCTTATTCAAAAGAAGTAGATAAAACCCTTGCAAGGGATTGCAACTAAGCCTGTAGCTATTTCCACACATGAATAGAATGAGTTGGATGCATTGGCAAAGTCTACCATTAGACTTCATCTTGGGGAGACAGTTTATTTCATAGTAGTCATTGAAAAGACTATAGAAGCTTTATGGAAAAAACTGTGTGCTACATATGAGCAAGAGACTGCCTCAAACAAAGTCTATCTCATAAAGAGATTGTTTGAGCTGCACATGAAGGAGGGAGTATCCATAGCTTTGCACTTGAATGAATTTAATATCATTTTTAGTTAGCTTCAAGCTCAAAAGCTAAATTTTGATGCGGAAATGAGGCAATATTTCTCTTATGCTCATTACCATCCTCATGGGATACTTTTCGTACTTCTATCAGTAACTCTGCACCTGGTGGAGTATTGAACTTTGATGATGTGGTTGGTAGCTTGTTGGCCGAGGAGATTAGATGGAAGTCAATGGAAGGCAACAAGCAGGATGCAGCCTTAAATGTGCAAAGGGGCAGATCACAGTCTAGGGGGAAGTTTCAAGAAAGAGGGAAGTCCTATAGCAAGTCCAGGGCACAGCACAGAACATTGAGTGTCACTATTGTGGCAAGAAGAGCCACATGAAAAAGGATTGTTACAAGCTTAAAAGAGAGCAAAAGGATAAGAAAAAGAATGCAAATTGGGGTGCAAATTAGAAGGAAGAGAGTCCAAGGGAGGACAAAGGAAAAGTGAAGATCGAGGAGATCAATGCAGTCACACATGATAGTGACAATGACATTCTCTTCATGTCTAGTTTATATGCAAAGTTGCTTACCACTTCAGATGATGCATATTCCCAGGATTGGATTTTGGATTTGGGTACTTCATTCCATCTTCCTCCCCATAGGGAATGGTTCTCCACTTATGACAGTGGAAAGACAGGTTGTGTGCATCTTGGAATTGACTATGCATGTGACATAGTGGGAGTAGGTGACATAAATTTTTCTTTTACAAATGGGTCTACATTTATTTTAAAAAATGTGAGACATGTGCCTAAGCTGACCAAGAGTCTCATTTCAATGGGTCAGCTAGATGATGGTGGTTTTCAGACCATCTTTGGTTCTAGGAGTTGGAAAATTCAAAAGGGTTTTATGCTTTTGGCTAGGGGTGCCAAGTGTGGGACTTTGTATCCCTTACATGTATCAGGAGCGTTTGATCATGTTGTTGCAATAATTGAGCAGCCAAGCACTTCTTTATGGCATTATCGGTTGGGCCATATGAGCCAAAATGGTATGAAACTCTTATGCCGTTTGGGTTATGTACCACATTTAAGTTTCTCTGATATTGAATTTTGTGAGCACTGTCTCTATGGGAAGCAGACTAAATCAGCCCATAAAAGAAGGGGAAATAAAGAGTTTGAAAAGCTTGATTTGGTGCATTTAGACATATGTGGTCCCATGCCTACACGGTCATTAGGCGGGGCTGAATACTATGTGACATTCATTGATGATGCAACTAGGAAAGTGTGGGCTTATGCTATAGCTCGGAAGAGTGATGTGTTCCACATATTTCAGAAATGGCTGGCCTTGGTTGAGAATCAGTCAGGTAGAATGCTTAAATGCCTACGGACGAGTATCTCTCTCATGACTTTTAGCATTTCTGTGATACACGTGGGATTAATAGGGAGCTCACATCCCCTCGTACTCTAGAGAAAAATCCAGTTGCAGAAAAGATGAACCATACCATTCAAGAAAGGTTGCAATGCATGCTTTTCAATGCAAGTCTTTCTGGTGGTTTTTGGGCTGAAGCAATGAAGACTACAGTGCATGTGATCAATAGATTACCTAGTAAGAGTTTGGATGGTGGTATTCCTGAAGAGGCATGGAGTGGCAAGAAGCCCTCTTATTCTCATTTGCATATATTTGGGTGTGAGGCATATGCACATGTGCCAAAAGAGCTTCGACCTTTGCCATCTAAAGTCCACGTGCCAGTTAATGCATATTGCCCTCACAAGCCTCTGGAATGGTGCCATGGGTACTACATACCCAATGGCTTTCTAAGCCTTCTTGATCTCCATCAAGACAGATCTACTTTGGCTTACTCTCTTCTTCATGTTCCTTGCTAGCATGTGCATAGGCTTCCCCTTCTTTAAGGATTTTGATCTTGATGGAGCTATGGTAGCCCTTGCAATGTTAGGTCCCTTGCCTTTCTTTCTATTTTTTGCTTTGGTTCTTGCCATAGTCTATTGTTGTCTTTTCCTCAATAGAAACCCAAACATAACAACAAAATAAGCCACCCAAGAGAGAGAACGCGATTTGGACCAAAGATATAGGCAAATTGTTGAAATCGCATTTTTGAGCAAATAATCTTTTGCATACTTTAGCAACACACTCCGGCAGTATAATCCTAATTTTTATGTATCAAACTCTAGAACGCAGATGTTTGTTACTGCTAAGATGAATCCAAACATAACAAGAAATACTCCATGCAAACATTTTCTAGAAAACGCGATGTGGAGGTATAAAGAAAGTGCTAAAATCGCATTTTTTAGCAACTTCCTTTGCAGCATAATCTAATCAATCAATTTCATGCACCATCCTCCTAAACTCTAGAATGCAGATGAGATGTGATTAACAAAAATAACTCATAAAGTGTCTTTGAGAGAAAGCTAGAGAACGGTCATTTCAACTTAACAATAGGAAAAAAACAATGATGGGTGGCAGATTGCTTACCTTGGCTTGTGTATCCTGATGACCAGATAGGTCTAGGTGATGGTTCAGGATAGAGCTAGAGCTGGTGAGGTCAGAGCTGGAGCTAGGGAGGTTGGAGCTGGAGCTATGGAGGTTGGAGCTCGAGTTGCAGTGGGTGATGGAGCTAGTGAGGTTGGAGCTGGAGCTACTATGGGTCTCTGTGATGGAGGTGGTGAGCTGGTGAGGTTGGAGGCAACTAAATCTAGAGATAGACATGAAAAGAGAAGGGTAACTCTACTTAGTGGCAGTTTGGTCTCAAAACCTGTGCAAGCAATTAATAGTAAATAAATGCATGCGTACCTAGAAGATCGTTTTTCGCACGTGTGGCTGACAAGATTGATGTGCCATGCATTGACAACTGTGCCATCTCCTCTTATCTATACTTTTCTCCATCCCTCCAATAGTTTTGAGCTTCTTTTCTTTTCTCTAACAGCACATCCTTATCTACATCTGGACATCATCACTGCCATCGTCCCCCCCCTTACTGCACCTATGCAAGAGCCACAGACAAGTCATTAGGGCTAGCCATGGACCAAAAAAATCCAGGTATTCATATATCCCACTTTGGAATCTGCTATATTTGTAGGCAGTAGTGTTTTATTGAAGATCTGTGATTGTCTAGACCTCACTTTTTCTTAGATCCCAGTCCTTGCTCCATAGAGGACAGGAATATTTCCCAAAAAATGCAATTTGAGGCCCTCTTTGTTGAGATATTGAGCTCTACACAATGGGGGAATACACACAAAGGTGGAGGCTGAAAACAGTTTTCCTCTTCTTAGTTGTGAAAGCCAAAAGAACTCTTGTACAAAGAAATAGAAGAACCCTATATGTGGGTCTCAAACCAAACTCAGCTAACTAAGGTGGCATACTAACTGAGCCATGAACTAGAGTACATAAGGATAGCTGTCATCCAGCTATTATTCATGGGCGGTGTACCAACCGCATCTGTAGCTAACAAGTTGGTGACATAAATGCACAACAGTCACCATGGCATATCACGAGTAAAGCTCGATATCTCAACACTCCCCCTTGAGCTCAATCCCCATTCCTGCACACCAAGCAAGTCTCTGAACTTACGTAGCTTCTTTGCGCCCAATGCCTTCATGAATATGTCAGCTACCTGATCCTCTGTGTTGACATAAACTAGATCAATAAGACCTAGTAAAACCTTCTCCTGCACATAGTGATAATGTACTTCAATGTGCTTTGTTCTAGCATGATAGACTGGGTTATTTGCCAAGTGTATACTTCTCATGTTGTCACAATAAATGACATTTGGCCCATCTGTAGACTGCTGCATATCATAAAGTAGCTTATGCAACCAAGCTACCTCACATGCAGCCATTGCTGCACCCCTATACTTAGCCTCTGTGCTTGACAAGGCAAATGTAGGCTGTTTCTTGCTGCTCCAAGTGACTGCAACACTCACAAAAGAGAACACATATCCATTGGTAGATCGTCTATCTGAAATACTACTAGCCCAATCAGCATCACTATATCCACACAACTGTATTTGAACCCCAGCCTCATAAAATAGTCCATACTGCAATGTGGACTTCACATACATGAGTATGTGTCTAGCCGCATCCAAATGCAGTTTCCTTGGAGCCTGCATAAACTGACTTACCAATCCAATAGAATAGCTCAAATCTGGCATGGTAATAGTCATATAAATCAAACTTCCTGCTATGCGCCTGTACATAGTAGGGTCTTCCAGGAGCTCACTTGCATCTGCACTCAGCTTCACATTCTGCTCCAAAGGAACTGAAATAGGCTTACAACCTGTCATCCCATATTTGGACAGCATGTCCAATCCATACTTCCTCTGCAAGAGCCATATCCCACTTGGTGATCTAATCACCTCAATGCCCAAGAAATAACGTAGCTCTCCCAAATCCTTCATCTCAAACTTCTGCTTCAATAGCATTTTCACATGAAGAATATCTTCATCACTATCACCTGTGATGATCAAATCATCAACATAAATGACAAGTAGCATAATACCTTTCTCTGTTTTTCTCACATAAAGTGAGAAATCTACCTTGGAAATCTGAAAGCCAATAGTGACAAGATACTGTCCTATCTTGTCAGACCATGCTCTAGGTGCTTGCTTCAAGCCATACAAGGATTTCTTCAACCTGCAAACAAACTCAGGATGAACAGCATGAACATAACCTGGTGGCTGATCCATAAAGACCTCTTCTTGCAAATCACCATGCAAGAAGGCATTATTTACATCCATATGATGTAAAGACCATCCCTTTGATGTAGCCATAGCAATGACTACTCTTACGGTTGCCATCCTTACAACCGGACTAAATGTTTCTTCATAATCAATGCCATATTATGTCTGTGCATACCCGTTGACAACTAATCTTGCCTTGTATCTGTTCACAGAACCATCTGCATTGTGCTTCACCTTATAGACCCACTTACAGCCAATTGCATTCTTGTCTTTAGGCAAAGGCACCAATTCCCATGTAGCATTTGCTTCCAAGGCATCCATTTCTTCATCCATGGCTTTATCCCATTTTTCTTTTCCCATGGCTCTCAGGGGGGTCACTATGTATAAACCCTCTATATCACGTGCGTTCAAGACCTATATTTAAAATCCCTTATCTGTAAATTTTTTCATTAATAAAATGTACCCCTTTTCTATACAAATCTGTAAATTTTTTCCAAAACTATTTTAAATAGTCCCTTATGTATATTTATTTCTGTAAATTTTAGAAATAAAAAATATCCTTCTGTTGAACTCACGTGATAGGGTTACATATGATGAGTGACCCCCCCGAGCCATGGCTTGCTCAAAAGAAGTGGGTTCTGGTTCCTATATCACTTTGACCTTATAGGCATAGTGAATGGTTGTAAATCCATCATATTTTAGCCTATCTACAGGATTCCTAGCTCTGGCAGACCTGCACAAAATAGGCTCACTTCCAGGTGCTCTCAAAACATCCCTGGTCTTCCTTACTCCAGGTGTAACAATAGAAGGAATACCCAACTCATCATCAATGCTCTGTACTGGATTCACCATCCACATAAGAGTGACCTGTATTCACATCAACAAACATGGGCTGATCCTTTTCCTTTTCATGATACCTGCATACCACTATCTACATTGCTTTGAGGAGATTCTCTTGATCTCAATTTGCCTATCCATGGCGAAGTATGTGAACCACTACTAGAGAACACTGTAGGTCCACTAATATTTTGTGATTGCTATTGTGAATTCTGTGCAGCATTACCATTTTGTGCATCTACATCATCAATCACATTTACTGGTTTATACCAGCTGCTCATCTCATAAAAAACAACATCTTTGCTTACTGTAAACTTACGAGTAGAAGGGTTATAGCATCTATACCCTTTCTGCTACAGAGAATAACCAATAAATATGCACTTCTCAGCTTTTGGATCCAAACTTGGACCTCAACTCATCTGGCACATGAACATAGGCAATGCAACCAAAAATTTTCAAATGAGAAATATCTGGTTTCCTACCAGTATACATCTCCTGTGGTGTCATGCCATGTATTGCTACAGTGGGAGTCCTATTCATTATGTGAACTGCTGTAGCAACTGCTTCAGCCCAATAATAATCTGGTAGGACTTTTTCATTTAGCATGGCCCGAGATACCTCTCCAATATGCCTGTTTTTCCTTTCTGCAAGTCCATTTTGCTGTGGGGTATGACTGCATGAATATTAATGCTTTATGCCATGCTCCTGCAGGAACCTTGCAAACTCATTTGAGAGGTACTCTCCCCCTCCATTTGACCTTAGGCATTTTATTTGCAGGCTTGTTTCTTTTTCAACCATAGCTTTAAAAGCTTTGTAATGCCTAAGCACTACACTGCGAAGGGCATCTCAATCTGAGACAATGCACTCTTGCACTTTTCGGCTGTGCTAACTGCAGAGATTTGCTCCCAAACTCAAAAAAGGAAAGCAACACTGGTCCTCTTACCAGGACACCGCAAACTTGGTTTTCTTTCTTGAGCTCCTTACCATGAACCAGGCTCTGATACCATGTGAAGGTAGTGGGATAGAAGGAAGGAGTCTCACTTGTGGCTTTCTCACATACACAATGGGGGAAGACACACAAAGGTGGAGGCTGAAAATAGTTTTTCTCTTCTTAGTTGTGAAAGCCAAAAGAACTCTTGTATAAAGAAGTAGAAGAACCGTATATGTGGGTCTCAAACCAAACTCAGCTAACTAAGGTGGCATACTAACTGAGCCACGAACTAGAGTACATAAGGATAGCTGTCATCCAGCTATTATTCATGGGCGGTGTACCAACCGCATCTGTAGCTAACAAGTTGGTGACATAAATGCACAACGGTTGAATGTTATGCATAAGTTAGGAGCTTTAGACAATTTAGATTGCTTATTTAATTGATTTTGTCTTGGTGTAGTGTACTATGTTCAATGCTATATGGTGTGAGGGCAAGTAGTTTTGAACACAATGGATTGATGATAAGAGAAACACACAACATTGCAGCATCATTGCTAGCTTTGAGGGAGCTAATGGAGCCATGGATGATTATTGTGGCATAATCCAAGATATTATTAGCTTGCTTTCGACGCTTCTTTGTGTATGTTTTGGATGTAAAGTGGTTTAAGGATGTGGTGGAAAGAGGCCCTCACATATAAAATACTCACTTTTAAATATTTGATACCTTCGATGCAAGGAAAATAACATGATTGTATTTGTGTTTGAATTAGGTTCTCTGTTAACCAATGGTGGATAATAATAGGTGGTGGCATGTCATACCTATTACACCACGTTCCAAAGTGATGTATAGTACATTTACTAATATGGAGCATATGGGGCATGATCATGGCCATGGAGGTGATGATGACCGTGATACAAGAGAGGAGGATCATCATGAGATAGGAGATATAGATATTGAGGCCATTACCCCCGTGAGGACGAGCCTACCATTGGTGATGCTGATTTCGATGAGCACATGAGTAGCACAAGTAGTAGTGGGTTGAATGTATTTGTAGATCGATCTCAACACTAGTTTGGATTTTGAAGTAGATAGTTTGGCAAGGGTTGATCTCATTGAGGATGAGATTGAGCTGTAGCCCATCATTGATATTAGCAAAACTATTTTACATATTGTCTTATTCTCCTCACCTCACTTAATT
The DNA here is from genome assembly GCF_047967505.1 of Dipteris shenzhenensis. Taxonomy (NCBI): domain Eukaryota; kingdom Viridiplantae; phylum Streptophyta; class Polypodiopsida; order Gleicheniales; family Dipteridaceae; genus Dipteris; species Dipteris shenzhenensis. Next base: position 36,539,496 of record NC_141606.1, on the reverse strand, counting down.
TTTGTATATGTGGGTTTGCAAAAAAGCATTGATATTTTTGTTACAATTACGTGCTTTGGTAATCATGGGCAATGTTTGGAAAGCAATATGTACATTTATCAGCCTGCACCGAAATCTCACTTTCTGTATTCTGTGTTTTGCATCTAAATCCACGTCTAAATTCACGTCTAATTCACAGTGCAAACACGCCAATAGACACACAAATAGACATGCAAATAGATGCGCTATTAGATGCGCCCATATTTTCTCTATTCTAACAATGCCTATAGACGCACCTGCTATTTTGCGCATCTATCAAGTGCATCTGTAGTTGCTTTGTCTTGTTGTGTTCGACGAATTAAAACGTTTGAAACATTTTTTAACCTCTCTCGAGTGATTTAAACCGGCCCCGTCATGTTTTTTGGCCTAGACTGACTGTAGCCAGCTATCGCATGGTAAAATCGCTCACCGTGTGGTACAAGAGTAGGTATACCGCTCGGTGTTTACCTATACATTGCGGTGATGTATTTACCACACGGTCTCCTTCATGTAATGTGCAGGTTTTTGGTACATACCGAGCGGTATTGTGAACATACCGCATGGTGCAATTTCTTATATATACTTTGCGTCGACCTCCTACTGTTTACATTCCCAAGAATCTAGCTCTGGTTGGAGTCTCAAAAAAAACAAAGAAGGACAAGGAAAAAGGAATAAAGAAAGTGGCTTGACTTTCGACACTTCTTTGTGTATGTTTTGGATTTACATTTATCAACCTACACCAAAATCTCACTTTTTGTATTCTCTGTTTTGCGTCTAAATCCGCGTCTGAATTCGCGGCTAATTCACAGTGCAGACGCGCTAATAGACATGCAAATAGACACACACATAGACGTGCTATTAGATGTATCCATATTTTCTCTATTCTAATAGCGCCTATAGATGCGCGCACTATTTTGTGCATCTATCAAGTGCTTCTATAGTTGCTTTGTCTTGTTGTGTATGTAAGTTGTATCTAATCCACACCATCTTGCCTCTTGTCATACGCATGTGGCTTATGCTCGTATTTTCGGTTGTTCGATACTTCTGGATGCGAAGAGGTTATTATTTCATTGCCGCTATGATTATGTAAGCTGTGTCTAATCCACACCAGCTTGCATCTCGTCATATGTGTGTGGCTTATGCTCATTGTATTTTTGGTTGTTCAGTACTTCTGACTGCCCGGTTGTTCGATACTTCTAGATGTCCAAGTGTTTGGTACTTTCGTATGCCCGGATGCTCGTTGTATTTCTGGATTATTGGTTCTTGATTTGCATGATCTTTATGGGCCTCCCTATTGTGTTGCTATGGATTTCTTACACTATACAAGTGACATTTCAGGCGACATCTCAAACTACCCTTGCATACTCATCTTTGGAGTGGCCAAAGCAATCTGCATAACATAAGAGGACACTTGAATATTTGTTGTGTTTATATACACCGCATGAAATGGGTCATTTTAGGTGGATGAATTGTGCAAAATATGAAGGCATGATTATAAAGGTTTGAGAAGATTTGACAAGATTCAACTTGGAGACGACAAGCTCTCCTATTCAGATGAAGAGCTCAAACATCAAACTTGAAGATCTCAAGACCTGATTATGCATCATCACTATGTCAAACAAGTTGACATTTCCAAGCAGGGTTTTCTATTTTTCACACGTACTTTGCACTGTATTATGCACCAAACATAGTAGCTATAGTTTGCACTGTACTATGGACAAGTGCTTGTAGTATGTCTTTGTACTATCCACATGCAATTTGCACTGCTTCATCCAACATTATGCTATATCATTCAAATTGGCCTATGGCCATCCTTTGTATATATATTTTCACATAGATATATACATAGTGGCTCGGGTTTTTCCCTTGTACTCCCCAAGGGTTTTTTCATTCGTAGCTAGAGAGCCTAGTTTGAGTGGGGGTGTTAGAGCTATATATAGCTCGCCCTAACTCAGCCTAGTCCTCAACTATATATATGCCTATGATCTATGAATAGAATCACTTCCTTGGGAGCAACACATGTGTTTGTCTCTCTCCTCTTTCTCTTTCTCTTCCTTTCAACGTGTCCGTCGCTCTCCTCTTTCTCTTCCTCTCAACAAGTTGTATTTGTGTTTGAATAGGTTGTCTATCAACCAATGGCGGATATAATAATAGGTTGTGGCATGTCATACCTATTATTCCACATTCCAAAGTGATGTATAGTAAATTTACTAATATGGAGCGTATGGAGGATGATCATGTCCACGGAGGTGATGATGATTGTGATACGAGAGAGGAGGATGGTCATGAGATAGGAGATAGAGATATTCAAGCCATTACCCATGAGGACAACCCTATAATTCATGATGCTAATTTTGATAAGCATAATAGGGCAAGTAGTAGTGGGCTGAATGTATTTGTAGATCTCCACATTGGTTCGGATATTGAAGTAGATAGTTTGCTTTGTTAAATCTTTTTGTAGATCTCCACTAGTACTACTGCAAGAATGTGAATAGGTACTCTCTCCACATATAAAAATAATCACTTATATATATTTGATACCTTCAATGCAAGGAAATTAACATGTTTTTATTTGTGTTTGAATAAGTTGTCTATCAACCAATGGTGGATAATAATAGGTGGTGGCACGTCATACCTATTATGCCACATTCCAAAGTGATGTATAGTAATTTACTAATATGGAGCGTATGGAGGATGGTCATGTCCATGGACGTGATGATGATCGTAATACGAGAGAGGAGGATGATCATGAGATAGGAGATACATATATTTATGCCATTATCCATAAGGGCGAGCCTGCCATTAGTGATGCTAATTTCAATGAGCATAGTAGGGCAAGTAGTAGTGGGGTGAATGTATTTGTAGTAGTGGGCTGAATGTATGTGTAGATCTCCACATTAGTAAATTAGATATTGAAGTATACCAACAAGCCTTCGCTATATTAGATTTACAACTCCGATATATGGGCATGTTCCAGCGGTATCAAATAATCGCTGATGTATGGGTGTATAACAGCGATATGATTATCGGTTACCATGTCCCTGCCAAACACTATGTTCTTTCCCACTATAATGTGATTGCATAGCCATGCTAGTTAATAATGTAAAGTTTCATGTATTTACATGATTTGCTATCTTGGGGAGTAAGAGAGACCATACCATATCCCATTGGATGGATATCACTTTCGAAGCCTTAGTAAAGATAGTCCCATCTGGCTATACTACTATTACAACATCCTCGAGGTATATTGAGATGGAATGTTGCACTGAACATTAGCAGATTGCGTGTGTATTTGCGCGTTTACACTGAGACTCAGATGCGCATTTAAACGCGGGGCTAGACGCGATCCAGAGAATACAGAAAGTGAGATTTTGGTGTACATCATTGCTTTCCAAACATTGCCCATGATTACCAAAGCACATAATTTTTTGCAAGCCCACATATACAAGAATTAAGGGAAATGAGGAGAATGAGACAATATGTAAAATAGTTTTGCCAATATCAATTATGGGGCTACGGTTCAATCTCATCCTCAATGAGATCAACCCTTGCCAAACTATCTACTTCAAAATCCAAACAAGTGTTTAGATCTACAAATACATTCAACCCACTACTACTTGTGCCACTCATGTGCTCATCGAAATCAAGATCTCCAATGGTAGGCTCGTTCTCACGAGTAATGCCGGCCTCAATATCTATATCTCCTATCTCATGATCATCCTCCTCTCTTGTATCACGGTCATCATCACGTCCATGGGCATGATCATCCTCCATACGCTCCATATTAGTAAATGTACTATACATCACTTTGGAACGTGGCATAATAGGTATGACATGCCACCACCTATTATTATCCACCATTGGTTGATAGACAACCTAATTCAAACACAAATACAATCATGTTACTTTTCTTGCATCAAATATTTAAAAGCGAGTATTTTTATGTGTGTGCACAGTACCTGTTCACATTGTTGCGGTAGTATTAGTGTGTCCTTCCTACTTTGCCAAAACTTTGTGGAGTCAATAGTTACAAAGCCACTTGCATGGCGTTTGATTGTTGCATTAGGGCCTCTTTCCACCACGTCCTTAAACCACTTTACATCCAAAACATACACAAAGAAGCGTCGAAAGTCAAGCATAATGATATCTTGGATTATGCCACAATAATCATCCATGACTCCATTGGCTCCCTCAAAGCTAGCAATGACGCCGCAATCTTGTGTGTTTCTCTTATCATCAATCCATTGTGTTCGAAAATGCTTGCCCTCACACCATATAGCATTGAACATAGTGCACTACACCAAGAAAAAATCAATTAAATTATAAAAACCTCCTAACTTATGCATAACATTCTATATACCGACCTTGCTCATGCATCCCCTAGCATACTCCCATTCTTCCATTGTGATATGCATCCCCTCGTCTTTCTCTGCTTTCTCCATTTCATCAAGTAGCCAATCCACATGAATATCCTTTGGAAGTGCTCTTAGACGCTAAGGGTATGGCACACGAGATCCGTGGTGTGTACGAAAGAGGGCCCTTTCTTCTTGTCTTCTTGCCTTTGCATCCTCGTATCTTGTCACCCATCTTTTCATCACATCACTATTAAGCACACAAAAGAGGTTGATACTATTACACAACTCCATGTCTATTACTTTGTTGCGTCCTCTTCCTTGAGGCACAATAGAGCTCATCCTTAGGTCTTCATCATCTCTCCATAGTCGTGGGAGAGAGCTATCCACATCAACAAGAAACTCAGAAATATATACAAGTGACTCTTGTACCAACCAACCCTCGGCCATGTAGCAATCTCATCCACCAAATGCACTATGAGATGTAGTTGGCTTGTGAGAATAGAACGTGGAAATGTCTCCTCCACTAAACAAACCGCCTCCACTGACATAACTTGAGCATTCTCAAGCGTGGTGGGATCTATTTCCTTTGAGCTCACATACCTCACAAGCTCGCCCATCTTGTAAATACAATCTTTCACGTCCTTTGATGCACTACGTGAAATGCTAGTAGGTAGTATGAACTGAACCCGCGAGGAGGTGGTTGATTAGTTGCTTATAGCTATTCACTCACAAATTTGAAAGGAAAAAGATATTATGCACATAAAATACTTACTTTGAGCATCTTGTGCCAATCATGAGATTTCAAGCCATATAATTGCTCTACACCTCTTTTCTTGCTCTTTGTAAAGGCTCCCTTCAAACACCTCATGCATCCAGTGGGAGTACGAATTGTAGTAATAGCACGCTTCACCGTCGCCATCTCTAGCTTTGATAACATCCACGGTGCACGAGGTAAAAAAACACGCCCATTTGGTCTCTCTTGAGGCGAAGCTTCACGCATCCTCCCTGTGGTACGTAGATCCTCCCTTATGCCTGCCGAATCTCGTGTCCCATTCAAATGCTCCCAAATGGTAGATGCCACATTCTTGAAGATATGCATGGGATCGAGCAGGTGATTGATCTTGAGGTGGGACCAATATGGTAAACGATAAAAGATGGAGTATCTAAACAAAATAAAGTGTTAACGTGCAATCTTCACTTTCAACCAATATAGCTAATCTTTACTTCCAGCCAATAGTTACAAATCCTTACCGGCTCATGCCAAGTGGTGGAGTCGTGGATCCGTCCCAAATTCTCATCCAATCTCTCGCGGTGAGTGATTGTGGGAGGACTTCATTCCAAGGGGCAACATATCTAGGATGATCAGGTGGGAGAAATCGATGGTGATTCTCATAGATGACCTTATTCAATGCGTCTGCCCGTGAGGCAACTAGCGAAGGACCACAAACAGGACATGCATGGTAACCCGATGTAGTGAGACCTGAAACAATAGATGCAATTAAGAGTGGAAGGTGGGTTTAGGGTGCCACGTCCTTGCCTATTCATAATTAAAAAATGCAATGCTTACCTGAACACTCGCCATAGCCTGGGAAGTCATGCATCGTCCACATCAAGACTGCTTTGCAGTTGAAGTCTCATGACGAGGGAGGCCTGCTCACATCATGCACCTCGATACCTCTCCAAAGTATCTCTAGCTCATCAATCAAAGGCTCCAAATAAACATCAGGGTTTTTGACTTTATGTTTCCCTGGAATTAGAAGGGACAGCATGACATGTCCTTTCTTAATAGCCATAGAGGGTGGAAGATTGTAATTTACCAATACCACTGGCCATACACTGTAAGACGTGCTTTTTAGACCAAATGGTTTCACACCGTCCATACCCAATCCAAGTCTCAAGCTCCTAGGTTCTTCCTTGAAGCTTGGCCATGTGTCTTCAATATGCTTCCACGCAGGAGAGTCCGCGGGAGTTCTCCACTTGCCATCGGTTGATCGATGGGAGGAATGCCATGACATGAGCTCTGCAATAGATTTGCACTTGAACATATGTTGGATGCGAGGGATTATGGGAAAATGTCGCAATACCTTACGAGGCACGTCCAAGGTTTTGAGATCTGCTCTATATCTTGCCTCTCCACAAGTAGGACACTCTCTTGCATCCTTATGTAGTCCACGAAACAAAACGCAATCGTTGACACATGCATGGATGTGCTTGTAATCTAATCCTCCAAGAGAGGTCACATGTTGCCTTGCCATATCTCTTGAGGTCGGTAATTTATTCTCCCTTGGAAGCATTTTACACAATAGCCTGCACGTGAAGACCATAAATGAGGAAAAGCATTCGAGTAATTGACCCACGCGCATAATTCATCATGTTTGCAAAATCGACTTTAAATTAAAGCTTACTTGAGTAATGCATTCAAACTTGCATTGCTCCATCCATAGATGGTTTGCAAGTTTAGTAACTCAAGGGAGGCACGTAGAACAGAGAATGTGCACCCCTCAAACAGTGGAGTCGATGCTGCGGTAAAAAGATCATCCTACTCCATGCTATTATCCCTCCCTTGATGGACATATAAATCCCGCACCATATCATCAAACACCTCCTCCTCCACGGCTTCATGAGGTAATGGTGGAGGGCTACTATCACCATCACTCCATGCATCCGTAACGGTCCCTCCTGAAGATCCCACCTCATATCGCCGACGCTTCGCCTCCTCACGACGGGCATAGGGTAACATGTGCGGGTGTGGCACTACATCCTGTATCAAATTAAAATGGGATCATTATAACTCAAACATATGAACACCCATAGGTATCTCAATCAACCTTAACTTACAAATCCTTACCCTGTTTACGGTCACATCCCATTCTCCATACTTTGAGATATGATTGAGCGTAATCCTGCGTGCACGATACATGTTTCCTCGACATCGATCACACAGACATTTGATTTTTTGCTCCAACCACATTTCGCGATGGTGGATACGGAGGGATTCATCCTCACTGGAGCTGCTTGTTGAAGATGGAGACATCCTACAAACAAACAACCCACCAAATTTGCTCTTCTTCAAATGCTTAACTTAAAAAACTCTGTGTCGCGTTTAAATGCCCGTCTATCCTCGCGTTTACTGTCGCGTCTATCTGCGCATCTAAATGCCCGTCTACTCTGTGTATTTAAACGCGCCTGTAGATGCGCTAATAGACGCGCCTATAGACGCGTTTACTCTGTGTATTTTGACGCGACTATAGACGCGTTAATAGACGCGACTATACCCGCGACTTTTAAACCTGCTTTTCGGCGCGCCGCTCGCTTTGCTTTTCTTTTAACTACTTAAACTTCGCGAGCGGCTTTCTTCCTTCATTATTAGCAGTTCTATAGATTCGAAGCTTAAGAGAGAGCCTCCCATACACACACAGTTCCAAGCTTTCACTCAAGACAAAGGGACCGTACTTACACAGCTTGCTTCCAAGCCTAAAGAAGAGGAGAAGTACGAACAAGGAGAAGAGGAGGAGAAGAAACAAGTTTGGAAAAGAAAGATCCTTCCATACCTTTTTCCAAGTAAGTCCTTTTGAAGTTGTTCTTGCTTGTTCTTTCCAGTCTTGTACTTTTCGCATCCACGAAACGCAGCATCTAGGTATGAGCGACACGTTCTTTTGTCGGGCGAAATGTCCTTTTCCACTTTTGAGTATTCTCGACTGTCGGAGCGCGTGTATACAGGCGTCTGAGGGCGCATCTAAACGCGCGTCTACAGGCGCGTCTATTTGCGCGTCTGGCTTGCTACAGACATGCACAGACGCAGATATAGATGCTCAAACAGACGATCTGTTAAACGGATGTTTAAACGAATGGTTAGACGTGCTTTTAGACGCGTTGTTAGACGGATATGTGGACGGGCTGATAAACGCGCTTTTTAACGCACTGTTAGACGGATTTTTTGACGGTCTGTTAGACGCAGTGATAGACGCGCTTTTACTTGAACTGTTAAACGCTCTGTTAGACGCGTTTATAGACGCGATGATTAGATGGGTCTATAGACGCGCTCTGACAGAGCCTCTTTTTTTTTTTTTCCCCTTTCTTCTCAACTCCCAAAGTAATAGATTTGTTTATTTTTTTCCAGTTTAACATGTGGGGAGGAAGTGCTTCTAGCTCACCTGATCTGCGTGAATCGATATGGAAGGATTTATATAATATTTTAGGGCACCCTCCTAGTCCTGCGGAGTTATACGGGTACATGACGGGTACCCTTAACACTCCCCAGGAGTTGGCAGTACAGACTCCGAGCCACCCCACACCGCCTGAGATCACCCCAGCGGAGTCCGCACAGCCGTCTTATGCCCCGTCTTATGCCCCTTCCCCCGTACCGTCTTATGCCCCTTCCCCCATGCCGTCTTATGTCCCTTCTGCCATCCCGTCTTATGCCCCTTCCCCCATGCCTTCAGGAGGTCCTTCTGCCTTAGCGAGCCGTCGACGTACTCCCCAGCCGTTGAGACTCGGTTCTCCGGCTATGAGTGGTCAGCGTAGTCCCGTGCAGTCCCCAGCTACGAGTGGCCAGCGTACGAGCTCCACACGATAGGGTGGCAGGCGTAGTAGTAGGGAGAGCGGTGGCGGATGCATGGCACAGTGCTTTGGGCCATGTGGCGGTGAGGCCGAGGATGATGATTCCGATGATTTGGACGTGTCTCTGGGTGATGGTACGATTTATTATGACATCACCCAGACAGGAGGCATCTTGATGGATGCGCGGGGGAAGGATGTAATGGCCTTCATGCGCTTTGTAATTGCTAACAATTACAGAGATTGCTTTATCCACTATAAAGACCACCCAAAGAGGTTGGCTGATGAGACCCTCGCTACTGTTCGCTCTAGGTATCCTAACCCCCCCAATCGCCAGTTCACAGATAAATGGGCCAAGTCAAAGATTGTTATGATACTTAGCAATAAAAGATCTTCCCTTAAGACGCAAGCACTAGCGGAGCTTGCCAGACTTGAGGCAGGTCAACCTCCAAGGGGCCTGCCCCACACCGCTCAGAAGCGTGAGTGGAAGAAGGCAATGAAGTCAGCGAGGGAGGAGCCCAGTCTGCAGCACGTGGAGGCACGGAGGATCCAGATGGAGGAGTATGGGAGCGCGCATTTTGGAGCAGGGGGCGTGGAATCATGGGAGGCCCAATTTGTAAGTATCGATCTCAAATTATATTGCTTATGTAGTTTATTAGGAGGTTGGTTGTTTCTTTGTACTAATCCCTCCACAAAGTGTATCGCGGTCATGCAGCTTGAGATCGTGGGCAGATACCCTACTCCAGTGGAGATAGCCTACCACCGCCACCATCGCAGAGGAGATACATGGAGGCACTTCTATGATGACGGGTTGATTACTGAGGAGCAGTATACTCGAGCGACTGGACATGCCCTTGAGGTATTTGAAAGTAATTAAATAATGCCAAAATTATAAGTAAAGATTTGATTTTTCATACATTGATATATGTTGTCCCTTGTTTACAGGGCGCCCCTGCACAAGACGACGAGGAAGACGAGGAAGGAGGTGCAGAAGGGAGCGCAGAAGGCAGCGCATCAGGGAGCGTGGAAGGCAGCGAGGATTAGTAGTAGAAGTAGTGCTACTATTCTTTTTTGTACTTAAAGCCATTGGCTTGGCTTCGTGCCTCTTGTATATAGACTCCTCTTATTTTTTGTACTTGAAGCCACATGACATGGCTTAGCTTCCTTATTTTTTGTACTTGGAGCCACATGACGTGGCTTAGCTTCGTGCTATATGTATATACAAGCACTTTTTGAGCTTTCAAATTTATTGCGTTTTGGAGTTGTAATATTCTATTTGGAATTGTAATTAAAATGAGCTTGGCTGTAAGAATTGAATTACAGAATGTGGATATGGGATTCTTGTAACTATATAGCATACACAACATACACAGTATTCTGTAAAATTTTTTTAAAAAAAAAGGCGCGTCTATCAGCGCGTTTACAAGCGCGTTTATATTCGCGTCTGTCTGTTCGATATGCGTCTATATGTGCATCTATCAATGTGTGTCTTTGCGCATCTATATAAGCGTGTATAAGCGCATCTATACGTGCGTAAGTCTGATATATAGACGCGCTAATATACGCGGGTCTCCTGACGTGCAAATAGACGCGCAAATAGACGCGCCCGTAAGTTTTTTATTTAGTTCATGAAACGCGTCTATGCGCGCGTCTATGGGTGCTTTGTCTTGTTGTGCATTAAAAGATTTAAAATCACAAATTCACGTTATTATAAAGGGAAAGGAATGTAGATAGGACCTAGATGTAAGTTCTAGGGTTTCAATATTAACCCTTCAATGCACACATTGTCTAGAGGGTTTTCTAGAAGTACTCCCCTAGAAACCCAATTCTTACTTCCTCTTGTTCCATATGTCCTTCATAGCTGCCTTCATTTTCTTCTTGATTGATTTCCAAGACTTGATTAGTGTGAGGATGCATCTTGGCCAAACACTCCTTAATTATGCATTGGGATCCGTCCATTTTCCATATTGTGCATCTAGAATATGGAATCCCATTACTCCTACGCATCAAAGCATGAATATCAATTAAGAGTACTTAGAATGAATTATATAACTTAAGGGTAAGCATGTATTTAGAAATGTTCTTATTTTTTTAAGAAGGTAGCTATGTGGAATGAAAAGAAATTCTTAAACCTTGTCTTTGAGTCAAGTGTCTACTTTAAAATCCTTGGGTTTGCAATAGCCCACTAGCTAAGATTACAACGGTAGTTGAAAACACATTTCCTCCTTTTGGAGAGCTCACCTAATAGGAATGTAGTGTACCTCGTGCATTTAAAAGTAGGGCTATTTTAATTCTAGAAAAACAATTAATAACTTTTGTTTGCACAATTATTACTACCATCCTTTTTCATAATCTTTATATTGTCGTACTTTATTATTTATCACTTTAGAATCTGTAGAGTAGTTTTTGTTCTTTGGTAAAAGCAATAACAAGCTAGGGTTACCAGGAATTACCTGTCTACCCACTTGAAACTATGTTGTTCTAACAGCTAGTTTCTCTTGGATGGTGGTAGGTAAGTTGACCCTGACCATGGTGCTGGAAGTACCTAACGAATTCGACATTGTTAGACTTATTTTTGAAACCCTACCAGTGTCAAGCCATTTCAATTCAAACTAAATTTGAGTTCTTTATGTATTTATTTTCCATATGTGAATAATTTCTAATTAATTTTTAAAGCTATTCTATGACTGAATCGATTGTATGGTTCATTTATTGTTGGGATTAGTAAATCTACACACACACACACACGCATGCACACACATGCGGAATATCTTTTGGATAGTAGTGGAGGAAGAAAGCATAACACCACTGTTACACCTTTTTCCACAAAATTAAATTCTCTTATTCCATTTGATACTTTATCTCAGGAAGAGAGAAATGTCCTTACACATCACTTTCTTGCACCAGACACTTTGGCTTTGAATATCAAGGATATTTCGGTTAATCCCCTTATCCCAAGAAGAATACTAGAAGGAACATTTGCACACTAGGTTGACCATAAGTTGTGGTCACTCAATGAATTGAGCATTACAACACCTATCACGTTTGAAATGTGGGCAGTTTTGGCAGGGATCACCAAGAATGTTGATACTATTAAAAAAGAATATAGGAACATGGCTATTTAGGGGAGATCGGCACATACTGATAACATCATCTTACGGGAACTCTTTGCCCTAAATGAGTTGGAAGAGTCTTTTTGCACATCAAAGCAAGGGATTTTTTGCAGCCATAAAATGTGCCAAAGGGGGGGGGCATGGGGGGTAGGAGGGGGGGTATGCGATATGCGCGCAAGGGGGGGAGGGGCATGTCGGGTTTGGGGGGGGGTACACGACATGCACGCAAGGGGAGGGTGGGAGGCATGGGGGGGGGCATGGGCCGTGGGGGGGGTACGCACATGCGCACAAGGGGGGGGGCATGGTGGGTTGGGGGGGGTGGGGGGCATGGGGGGGGGATGGGGCATGGGAAGGGGGGGGGCATGGGAGGGGGGGTACGCGACATGTGCGCAAAGGGGGGGGGGGCATGGGGTGTGGGAAAGGGGTGTAGGGGAGGGGGGGGACGTGACATGCGCAGAAGGGGGGGGAGGTGCATGGTGGGTTGGGGAGGTATGCGACATCCGTGCAAAGGGCCGCATGGGGGGTACACGATACACACGCAAGCAGGGGGGGCATGTTGGGTTGGGGGGGGGTATGCGACATGCGCGCAAAGGGGGGGCATGGGGGGTAGGAGGGGGGTACTCGATATGCGTGCAAGGGGGGGAAGGGCATGTCGGGTTTGGGGGGGGTACATGACATGCACACAAGGGGAGGGTGGGAGGCATGGGGGGGCATGGGCCATGGGGGGGGGGGGAAGCACATGCGCGCAAGGGGGGGGCATGGTGGGTTGGGGGGGGTGGGGGGCATGGGGGGCATGGGGCGTGGGAAGGGGGGGGGTTACGCGACATGTGTGCAAAAGGGCGGGGGGGAGGGACATGGTGGATTGGGGGGGGGCATGGGAGGGGGGGTACGCGACATGTGCACAAAGGGGGGGGGCATGGGGTGTGGCAAAGGGGTGTAGGGGAGGGGGGGTACGCGACATGCGCACAAGGGGAGGACGTACATGGTGGGTTGGGGGGGTACGTGACATGTGCACAAAGGGCTGCATCGGGGGTAGGAGGGGGGTACGCGATATGCGCGCAAGGGGGGGTACGCGACATGCACGCAAAGGGGGGGGCATGGGGGGTAGGAGGGGGGGTACACGATATGCGCACAAGGGGGTGAGGGGCATGTCGGGTTGGGGGGGTACACGACATGCATGCAAAGGGGGGGGAGGGTGGTTTGGGGGGGCGGGGGGTATGCTAGATCTGTGCAAGGGGGGGGAGTGGAGCATAGGGAGGGGGGTGTGGGTCCGCGACATGCACACAAAGGGAGGAGAGGGGCATGGTGGGTGGGGGGGTACACGACATGCACGCAAATTAGTAACTTTTGTTTGCACAATTATTCCTACCATCCTTTTTCATAATCTTTATATTGTCGTACTTTATTATTTATCACTTTAGAATCTATAGAGTAGTTTTTGTTCTTTGGTAAAAGCAATATTACCTGTCTACCCACTTGAAACTATGTTGTTCTAACAGCTAGTTTCTCTTGGATGGTGGCAGGTAAGTTGACCCTGACCATGGTGCTGGAAGTACTTAACGAATTCGACATTGTTAGACTTATTTTTGATACCCTACCGGTGTCAAGTCATTTAAATTCTAACTAAATTTAAGTTCTTTATGTATTTATTTTCCATATGTGAATAATTTCTAATTAATTTTTAAAGCTATTCTATGACGGAATCGATTGTATGGTTCATTTATAGTTGGGATTAGTAAATCTACACACACACACACACGCACACACACACATGCGGAATATCTTTTGGATAGTAGTGGAGGAAGAAAGCATAACACCACTGTTACACCTTTTTCCACAAAATTAAATTCTCTTATTCCATTTGATACTTTATCTCAGGAAGAGAGAAATGTCCTTACACAGGACTTTCTTGCACCAGACACTTTGGCTTTGAATATCAAGGATATTTCGGTTAATCCCCTTATCCCAAGAAGAATACCAGAAGGAACATTTGCACACTAGATTGACCAGAAGTTGTGGTCACTCAATGACTTGAGCGTTACATCACCTATCACGTTTGAAATGTGGGCAGTTTTAGCAGGGATCACCAAGAATGTTGATACTATTAAAAAAGAATATAGGAACATGGCTATTTAGGGGAGATCGGCACATACTGATAACATCATCTTACCGGAACTCTTTGCCCTAAATGAGTTGGAAGAGTCTTTTTGCACATCAAAGCACGGGATTTTTTGCAGCCACAAAATGTGCCACAGGGGGGGGGCATGGGGGGTAGGAGGGGGGGTACGCGATATGTGCGCAAGGGGGGGAGGGGCATGTTGGGTTTGGGGGGGGTACACGACATGCACGCAAGGGGAGGGTGGGAGGCATGGGGGGGGCATGGGCCGTGGGGGGGGGTACGCACATGCACCCAAGGGGGGGCAGGGTGGGTTGGGTGTTGAGATATCGAGCTCCACTCGCGATATGCCAGGGTGACTGTTGTGCATTTATGTCACCGACTTGTTAGCTGGAGATGCGGTTGGTACACCGCCCACGAATAATAGCTGGATGATAGCTATCCTTATCTACTCTAGTTTGTGGCTCAGTTAGTATGCCACCTTAGTTAGTTGAGTTTGGTTTGAGACCCACATATAGGGTTCTTCTATTTCTTTGTACTAGAGTTCTTTTGGCTTTCACAACTAAGAAGAGGAAAACTGTTTTCAGCCTCCACCTTTGTGTGTATTCCTCCATTGTGCATGTGAGAAAGCCGCAAGTGAGACTCCTTCCCTCTCTCCCACAATCTTCACATGGTATTAGAGCCTTGTTCGTGGTAAGGAGCTCAAGAAAGCAAGCCAAGTTTGTGGTGTCCTGGTAAGAGGACCAATGTTGCTTTCCTATTTCGAGTTTGGGAGCAAATCTCTGCAGGTAGCACAGCCAGAAGTGCAAGAGTGCACTGTCTCAGATTGAGACGCCCTTCGCGGTGTGGCGAGAGCGTGACGTTATTTTTTTGATTCGAGGTCATTTTGGGGCCCGTTTTGGAGACGGAAGTTCTCCGCAGGCACTCAGCAAAAGGCCCTGTTTTTTGCTGTGCGACCACTGTTCTGTGGGTCGGTGAAAAGTTGCCACAGAAATTGCATCGTATGCCTTTGTGCAGAGATATTGGGAGTTGCAGATTCATGCTTGTTGCCTGTTGATGCAAAATCATCACTAGGAAATGACTGTGTGGTGAAATACCACTTTCGTCAGTTTTGCAGTTCTGCCCGTGTGAGGCAAAGGCTGTGTTTTTTGCAGTGACAGAATATTTTGCAGTGTTCTGTAATGGCATCTGATTCTCTTTCACAGATTGTCACTGAAAAGCTTGACAAGAACAACTTCCAGGCATGGAAGTTTAGAATGACGAATTTCTTGATGGGAAAAGGCTATTGGGAGTTCATTACAGGAAATGAAGAAGAACCTGTTCTTCCTAATGTTCCCAGTTAACAGGAAATGCAGGCATTCAAAGGATGGCATGAGAGAGCCAGGAAAGTTATGTACTGGCTGTCTATCAGTATTTCGGACTCCATGATTGTGCATATTCAGGATGCAAATACGCCAAAGGAGGCATGGGATACTTTGGCAAAAATGTATAGCACAAATACGCAAGCCAGGAAAATGCAACTCAAACAGGAGTTGCACAATGTGCAGAGAGAAAATTTGAGCATAAATGACTACCACATGAAAGTGAAGAAAATTGCAGATGCACTTGCTTCCATTGGGTCGCCAGTGGATGATGACGATTTGGTTTCTGTGACCTTGAATGGTCTAGGAAAGGATTATGCACAATTCCGGACATCCATTGCCATCCGTGAAAAATTTTTAGATTTTGAGGAGTTGATTGCTCTTCTAATTTTTGAAGAGCAGAGAAATGGGGGTGCATCTTCTTCAGCAGGAACTTCAAAAGAAACTATCTTCTACTCAAATACTGGCAGAGGTAGAGGCAGAGGTAGAGGAGGCCGATATGCAGGCCGTGGTAGAAATCAGAATATGCAGCAAATGCAAGAAAACCAGTCCTATGCAGGAGGACGTGGTAACTCTAGAGGCAGGGGGAGCCAAAGAGGCCGTGGTGGATGGCAGAGAGGCCAAAATGCAAACAGCAATGTTGAATGCTACTATTGTGGCAAAATGGGTCATATGGCTAAGGACTGCTATAAAAAGCAGAATGACATTATGACTGGAAAATTGCAGCAAGGCAATTATGCATCTTCTAGTAGGCAGGGTGATGACAGAAATGAGCATCTATTTATGGTGCAGCATATGACCAATTCTGTGACAAGTGCAGAAGAACGAAATGATGTGTGGTATGTTGACTCAGGTGCGTCAAACCACATGACAAGTCATGCAGAATGGATGCAAGATGCAAAGAAAATGGAAAAACTAGGATTTGCGGAGACTGGTGATGATACTGCACATCCTATTGTGCAGATTGGCAAAATTCCTTTGTCTATGCAGGATGGGAAAAAGAAATACTTGTCTAATGTATTTCATGTCCCGAACATCACCAAGAACCTGGTTTCTGTTGGTCAGATGGTTGAGCAGGGCTTGCAGGCCATATTTAATCCTCATGGATGCTTTGTTGAGGATATGAAAAATAATGGTCGCTTGATAGCAAAAGGAAAGAAGAAGGGCAGGATGTTTACGTTGGATGCGGACATGCCTGAATTGAGTGCAGCAATGTTTGCACATGGGACCAGTGTAGTTGCAGATATTGATATCTGGCACAAACGCATTGGTCATGTTAATATACAGCGACTTAAATCAATGCAAGCCCAAAATATTGTTGCAGGATTGCCTAAATTCAAGGTTGCAGAAATGCACAAGGTTTGTGAAGCCTGTCAATTTGGGAAACAGGCAAGGAAACCTTTTCCTAGGCATGTTCAAGAGAGTAAAAAGCCATTGGAATTAATCCACTCTGATGTGTGGACTACAAAAGCTGCATCTATTGGAGGCTATCACTATTTTGTCACATTTATTGATGACTTCAGCAGAAAACTGTGGGTGTATTTTATGAAAAAGAAAAGTGAAGTGTTTGGGCACTTCAAAGCTTTCAAAGCTATGGTGGAAAAAGAAACAGGCCTGCAAATAAAATGCCTAAGGTCAGATGGAGGGGGAGAGTACCTCTCAAATGAGTTTGCAAGGTTCTTGCAGGAGCATGGTATATAGCAACAATATTCATGCAGTCATACCCCACAGCAAAATGGAATTGCAGAAAGGAAAAACAGGCATATTGGAGAGGTATCTCGGGCTATGCTAAATGAAAAAGATCTACCAGATTATTATTGGGCTGAAGCAGTTGCTACAGTAGTTTATATAATGAACAGGACTCCCACTGCAGCAATACATGGCATGACACCAGAGGAGATGTATACTGGTAGGAAACCAGATATTTCTCATTTGAAAATTTTTGGTTGCATTGCCTATGTCCATGTGCCAGATGAGTTGAGGTCCAAGTTGGATCCAAAAGCTGAGAAGTGCGTCTTTATTGGTTATTCTTTGCAGCAAAAAGGGTATAGATGCTATAACCCTTCTACACGAAAGTTCACAGTGAGCAGAGATGTTGTTTTTGATGAGATGAGCAGCTGGTATAAACCAGTAAATGTGATGATTGATGTAGATGCACAAAATGGTAATGCTGCATAGAATTCACAACAGCAATCACAAAATATCAGTGGACCTGGAGTGTCCTCTAGTAGTGGTTCACATACTTCGCCATGGACAGGCAGATTGAGATCAGGAGAATCTCCTCAAAGCAATGCAGAGAGTGGTACGCAGGTATCACGAAAAGGAAAAGAGAAGGTAGATCAGCCCATGTTTGATGTGAATGCAGGTCACTCTTGTGTGGATGGTGAATCCAGTGGCTCAGAACAGAGCATTGATGATGAGTTGGTATTCCTTCTGTTGTTACACCTGGAGTAAGGAAGACCAAGGATGTTTTGAGAGCACCTAGAAGTGAGCCTATTTTGCACAGGTCTACCAGGGTTAGGTATCCTGTGGATAGGTTGAAATATGATGGATTTATAGCCATTCACTATGCCTATATGGTCAAAGTGATACAGGAACCAGAACCCACTTCTTTTGAGCAAGCCATGGGAAATGAAAAATGGGAGAAAGCCATGGATGAAGAAATGGATGCCTTGGATGCTAATGCTACATGGGAATTGGTGCCTTTGCCTAAAGACAAGAATGCAATTGGCTATAAGTGGGTTTATAAGATCAAGCACAATGCAGATGGTTCTGTGAATAGATACAAGGCAAGATTAGTTGTCAAGGGGTATGCACAGACATATGGCATTGATTATGAAGAAACTTTCAGCCCGGTTGCAAGGATGGCAACCGTAAGAGCAGCCATTGCTATGGCTGCATCAAAGGGATGGTCTTTACATCAGATGGATGTAAAGAATGCCTTCTTGCATGGTGATTTGCAAGAAGAGGTCTTTATGGAGCAGCCAGCAGGTTATGTTCATGCTACTCATCCTGAGTTTGTTTGCAGGTTGAAGAAAGCCTTGTATGGCTTGAAGCAAGCACCTAGAGCATGGTCTGACAAGATAGGACAGTATCTTGTCACTATTGGCTTTCAAATTTCCAAGGCAGATTTCTCACTCTATGTGAGAAAAACAGAGAAAGGGATTATGCTGCTGGTCATTTATGTTGATGATTTGATCATCACAGGTGATAGTGATGAAGATATCCTTCATGTGAAAATGCTATTGAGGCAGAAGTTTGAGATGAAGGATTTGGGAGAGCTACGTTATTTCTTGGGCATTGAGGTGATTAGATCACCAAGTGGGATACAGCTCTTGCAGAGGCAGTATGGACTGGACATGCTGTCCAAATATGGGATGACAGGCTATAAGCCTATTTCAGTTCCTTTGGAGCAGAATGTGAAGCTGAGCACAAATGCAAGTGAGCTTCTGGAAGACCCTACTATGTACAGACGCATAGTAGGAAGTTTGATTTACATGACTATTAAGCTATGCTGTTTGGTTGGTAAGTCAGTTTATGCAGGCTCCAAGGAAACCGCATTTGGATGCGGCTAGACGCATACTCAGGTATGTGAAGTCCACATTGCAGTATGGACTATTTTATGAGGCTGGGGTTCAGATACAGTTGCATGGATACACTGATGCTGATTGGGCTGGTAGTATTTCTGATAGACGATCTACCAGTGGATATGTGTTCTCTTTTGGGAGTGCTGCAGTCACTTGGAGCAGCAAGAAACAGCCTACAGTTGCCTTGTCGAGCATAGAGGCTGAGTACAGAGGTGCAACAATGGCTGCATGTGAGGTAGCTTGGTTGCATAAGCTACTCTATGATATGCATCAGTCTACAGATGGGCCGGTTGTCATTTATTGTGACAACATGAGTAGTATACATTTGGCAAAGAACCCAATCTTTCATGCCAGAACAAAGCACATTGAGGTGCATTATCACTATGTGCGGGAGAAGGTTTTACTAGGTCTTATTGATCTAGTTTATGTCAGCACAGAGGATCAGGTAGCTGACATATTCACGAAAGCATTGGGCGCAGAGAAGCTGCGCAAGTTCAGAGACCTGCTTGGTGTGCAGGAATTGGGATTGAGCTCGAGGGGGAGTGTTGAGATATCGAGCTCCACTCCCGATATGCCAGGGTGACTGTTGTGCATTTATGTCACCGACTTGTTAGCTGGAGATGCGGTTGGTACACCGCCCACAAATAATAGCTGGATGACAGCTATCCTTATCTACTCTAGTTTGTGGCTCAGTTAGTATGCCACCTTAGTTAGTTGAATTTGGTTTGAGACCCACATATAGGGTTCTTCTATTTCTTTATACTAGAGTTCTTTTGGCTTTCACAACTAAGAAGAGGAAAACTGTTTTCAGCCTCCACGTTTGTGTGTATTCCCCCATTGTGCATGTGAGAAAGCCGCAAGTGAGACTCCTTCCCTCTCTCCCACAATCTTCACATTTGGGTGCATGCGGGGCATGGGGGGGGGGATGGGGCATGGGAAGGGGGGGGGTACACGACATGTGCACAAAAGGGCGGGGGGAAGGGACATGGTGGATTGGGTGGGGGGCATGGGAGGGGGGGTACGCGACATGTGCACAAAGGGGGGGCGCATGGGGTGTGGGAAAGGGGTGTAGGGGAGGGGGGTACGCGACATGCGCACAAGGGGGGGACGTGCATGGTGGGTTGGGGGGGTACGCGACATGCGCACAAAGGGCTGCATCAGGGGTAGGAGGGGGGGTACGCGATATGCGCGCAAGGGGGGGTACATGACATGCACGCAAAGGGGGGGGGCATGGGGGGTAGGAGGTGGGGTACACGATATGTGCGCAAGGGGGTGAGGGGCATGTCGGGTTGGGGGGGTACACGACATGCATGCAAAGGGGGGGGAGGGTGGTTGGGGGGGGGGGTATGCTAGATCTGTGCAAGGGGGGGGAGTGGAGCGTAGGGAGGGGGGTGTGGGTCCGCGACATGCGCACAAAGGGAGGAGAGGGGCATGGTGGTTGGGGGGGTACGCGACATGCACACAAATTAATAACTTTTGTTTGCACAATTATTGCTACCTTCCTCTTTCATAATCTTTATATTGTCGTACTTTATTATTTATCACTTTAGAATCTATAGAGTAGTTTTTGTTCTTTGGTAAAAGCAATAACAAGCTAGGGTTAACAATCATTACCTGTCTACCCACTTGAAACTATGTTGTTCTAACAGCTAGTTTCTCTTGGATGGTGACAGGTAAGTTGACCCTGACCATGGTCCTGGAAGTACCTAACGAATTCGACATTGTTAGACTTATTTTTGAAACCCTATCGGTGTCAAGCCATTTAAATTCAAACTAAATTTGAGTTCTTTATGTATTTATTTTCCATATGTGAATAATTTCTAATTAATTTTTAAAGCTATTCTATGACTGAATCGATTGTATGGTTCATTTATTGTTGGGATTAGTAAATCTACACACACACACACATGCACGCACACACATGCGGAATATCTTTTGGATAGTAGTTGAGGAAGAAAGCATAACACCACTGTTACACCTTTTTCCACAAAATTAAATTCTCTTATTCCATTTGATACTTTATCTCAACCCACCATGCCCCCCCCCTTGCGCGCATGTGCGTCACCCCCCCTTCCCGGCCCATGCCCCCCCCCCATGACTCCCACCCTCCCCTTGCGTGCATGTCATGTACCCCCCCCAAACCCAACATGCCCCTCCCCCCGTTGCGTGCATCTCGAGTACCCCCCCTCCTACCCCCCATGCCCCCCCCCTTTGCATGCATGTCGCGTACCCCCCCCACCCAACATGCCCCCCCCGCTTGCGTGCATATCACGTACCCCCCTCCTACCCCCCATGCAGCGCTTTGCCTGCATGTCGCGTACCCCCCCAACCCACCATGCACCTCCCCCCCCTTGTGCGCATGTCGCGTACCCCCCCTCCCCTACACCCCTTTCCCACACCCCATGCCCCCCCCCCCTTTGTGCACATGTCGCGTACCCCCCCTCCCATGCCCCCCACCCAATCCACCATGTCCCTCCCCCCTGCCCTTTTGTGCACATGTCGCGTACCCCCCCCCTTCCCATGCCCGATCCCCCCCCCATGCCCCCCAACCCACCATGCCCCCCCCCTTGCGCGCATGTGCGTACCCCCCCCATGGCCCATGCCCCCCCCCATGCCTCCCACCCTCCCCTTGCGTGCATGTCGTGTACCCCCCCCCAAACCCAACATGCCCCTCCCCCCCTTGCGCACATATCGCGTACCCCCCTCCTACCCCCCATCCCCCCCCTTGGCACATTTTGTGGCTGCAAAAAATCCCTTGCTTGGATGTGCAAAAAGACTCTTCCAACTCATTTAGGGCAAAGAGTTCCGGTAAGATGATGTTATCAGTATGTGCCGATCTCCCCTAAATAGCCATGTTCCTATATTCTTTTTTAATAGTATCAACATTCTTGGTGATCCCTGCCAAAACTGCCCACATTTCAAACGTGATAGGTGCTGTAACGCTCAAGTCATTGAGTGACCACAACTTATGGTCAACCTAGTGTGCAAATGTTCCTTCTGGTATTCTTCTTGGGATAAGTGGATTAACCGAAATATCCTTGATATTCAAAGCCAAAGTGTTTGGTGCAAGAAAGTCCTGTGTAAGGACATTTCTCTTTTCTTGGGGGTGGGGGGCATGGGGGGGGATGGGGCGTGGGAAGGGGGGGGGTTACGCGACATGTGCGCAAAAGGGCGGGAGGGAGGGACATGGTGGATTGGGGGGGGGGCATGGGAGGGGGGGGTACGCGACATGTGCACAAAGGGGGGGGGCATGGGGTGTGGAAAAGGGGTGTAGGGGAGGGGGGGTACGCGACATGCGCACAAGGGGGGGAGGTGCATGTTGGGTTGGGGGGGTACGCGACATGCACACAAAGGGCCGCATCGGGGGTAGGAGGGGGGGTACGCGATATGCGCGCAAGGGGGGGGTACGTGACATGCGCGCAAAGGGGGGGGCATGGGGGGTAGGAGGGGGGGTACGCGATATGCACGCAAGGGGGTGAGGGGCATGTCAAGTTGGGGGGTACAGGACATGCGCGCAAAGGGGGGGGGTGGTTTGGGGGGGGGGTATGCGAGATCTGTGCAAGGGGGGGGGAGTGGAGCGTAGGGAGGGGGGGTGTGGGGCCGCGACATGCGCGCAAAGGGAGGGAGGGGCATGGTGGGTGGGGGGGGTACGCGACATGCGCGCAAATTAATAACTTTTGTTTGCACAATTATTGCTACCATCCTTTTTCATAATCTTTATATTGTCGTACTTTATTATTTATCACTTTAGAATCTGTAGAGTAGTTTTTGTTCTTTGGTAAAAGCAATAACAAGCTGGGGTTAACAGGCATTACCTGTCTACCCACTTGAAACTATGTTGTTCTAACAGCTAGTTTCTCTTGGATGGTGGCAGGTAAGTTGATCCTAACCATGGTGCTGGAAGTACCTAACGAATTCGACATTGTTAGACTTATTTTTGAAACCCAGCTACTGGTGTCAAGCCATTTAAATTCAAACTAAATTTGAGTTCTTTATGTATTTATTTTCCATATGTGAATAATTTCTAATTAATTTTTAAAGCTATTCTATGACTGAATCGATTGTATGGTTCATTTATTGTTGGGATTAGTAAATTTGCACACACACACACACACACACGCACGCACACACATGCGGAATATCTTTTGGATAGTAGTGGAGGAAGAAAGCATAACACCACTGTTACACCTTTTTCCACAAAAATAAATTCTCTTATTCCATTTGATACTTTATCTCAGGAAGAGAGAAATGTCCTTACATAGGACTTTCTTGCACCAGACACTTTGGCTTTGAATATCAAGGATATTTCGGTTAATCCCCTTATCCCAAGAAGAATACCAGAAGGAACATTTGCACACTAGGTTGACCATAAGTTGTGGTCACTGAATGACTTGAGCGTTACAGCACCTATCACGTTTGAAATGTGGGCAATTTTTACAGGGATCACCAAGAATGTTGATACTATTAAAAAAGAATATAGGAACATGGCTATTTAGGGGAGATCAGCACATACTAATAACATCATCTTACGGGAACTCTTTGCCCTAAATGAGTTGGAAGAGTCTTTTTGCACATCAAAGCATGGGATTTTTTGCAGCCATAAAATGTTACTACATGCAAAAAAGGTACTAGATGTTTGGAATTATATGCGACCCTACTTAAAATGCAACTGTATCAATGTAGGATTATGCCCTAACAAGGTAATGTGGTTTGACCATGCTATATGGTACATACTGGATCATGTACACATATATATGCATGGCAACACCCTTACAGTCAAAATGTATGCCTTCATACAATGGTGCTCATCTTTTTTTCAGTTCTCGGTTAAGCAAGCTATGATTTTCTCCTGTTACCGAGAGATGGTCAATGAGGGTGTAAAAGCTACAGTAAACGATTCAAACACTGATCCATTTCAAGGACTTAATGGCAAAGGGATTAACTTTTTGGCCAGGTCTCTCAACCCAAAACGAGCTATAGTTATGGATGAAAGGCAACCCAGAAGTTCTAGAGGCCCTGTTCGGTACTTCTGGGATGCTCAATTGTTCAATACTTTTGGATGTTCGGATGTTCGTTGTGTTAGAATATTGACTCTTGATTTGTAGGATCATTATGGACTCGTATTGTTTGTTCTTCGGTACTTCCTGGCCGCCCAGTTGTTCGGTACTTCTGGAATGCTCAATTGTTTGGTACTTTCGGATGTCCAGATGCTCATTGTGTTTCTAGATTATTGGTTGTTGATTTGCAGGATCATTATGGGCCTTTCTGTTGTGTTGCTATGGCTTTCTTACACTATGCAAGCGACATTTCAGCCTTGGATTTATGGACATATCAAATCCGATACTTCAGGATGCCCAAATGCTCGTTGTGTTTTTGAATTAATCGTTCTTGATTTGCAGGAACTTTAAGGGCCTTCCTATTGTGTTGCTACGGCTTTCTTACACTACCCAAGAGACATTTCAGCCCTGGCTTTGTGGACATCTCAAATCGTCCCTCCATACTCATCTTTGGAGTGATCGAAGCAATTTGCTTATACATTCATCCTTGGTACAATAGAAACAGGCACTTGAATATTTGATATGTTCATATACACTGCATGAAATAGGTCATTTTATGTGGATGAATTGTGCAAAACATGAAGGCATGATATGATTATAAAGGTTTGAGGAGGTTTGACCAGATTGAACTTGGAGACAACAAGCTCTACTATTCAGATGAAGAGCTCAAACATCAAACTTGAAGATCTGAAGCCCTGATTATGCATCATCACTATGTGAAACAAGTTGAGATTTCTAGGAAGATTTTTCTATTTTTCGCACATACTTTTCACTGTATCATGCACCAAACATAGTGCCTATACTTTGCACTATACTATGGACAAGTGCTTGTCTTATGCCCTTGTACTATCCACATGCAATTTGCATTGTATCATCCAACATTACACTGTATCATTCAAAATGGCATATGGCCATCCTTTGCATATATATTTTCACATAGATATATATAATGGCTCAGGTCTTTTCCCTTGTACTCCCCAAGGGTTTTTTTTTCATCCATAGCTAGAGGGCCTATTTGAGTGGGGGTGTTAGAGCTATATATTGCCCTAACTCAACCTAGTCCTCAACAATATATATGCCTATGATCTATGAATAGAATCACTTTCTTGGGAGCAACTCTTGTGTCAGTCTCTCTCCTCTTTCTCTTCCTCTCAACACAACTCTTGTGTCCGTCTCTCTCCTCTTTCTCTTCCTTTTAACAGAGCTCATGTCATGGCATTCCTCCCATTGATCAACTGATGGCAAGTGGAGAACTCCTGCAAACACTTCTACATGGAAGCATATTGAAGACACATGGCCAAGCTTCAAGGAATAACCTAGGAGCTTGATACTTGGATTGGGTATGGATGGTGTGAACCTATTTGGTTTCAAAAGCACCTCTTACAGTGTATGGCTAGTGATATTGGTGAATTATAATCTTCCACCCTCTATGGCGATTAAGAAAGGACATGTTATGTTATCCCTTCTAATTCCAGGGAAACATAAAGTCAAAAATCCTGATGTTTATTTGGAGCCTTTGATTGACGAGCTAGAGATACTTTGGAGAGGTATCGAGGTGCATGACGTGAGTAGGGCTCCCTCATCACAAGACTTCAACTACAAACCAGTGTTGGTGTGGACGATGATGCATGACTTCCCAGGCTATGGCGAGTGTTCAGGTAAGCATTTCACTTTTAATTATGAGTAGGCAATCGATGTGGCACCCTAAACCCACCTTGAACTCCCCCCATAGTCACTCACTGTGGGAGATTGGATGAGAATTTGGGATGGATCCACGACTCCACCACTTGGCATGAGCTGGTGAGGATTTGTAACTATTGTGTGCTATATGGGCTGGAAATAAAGATTGCCTGCTAACACCAGCTTTTGTTTGGATACTCCATCTTTTATCGTTTACCATATTGGTCCCACCTCAAGATCAATCACTTGCTTGATCCCATGCATATATTCAAGAATGTGGCGTCTACCATTTGGGAACATTTGAATGGGACACAAGATTCCATAGGCATAAGGGAGGATCCACGCACCACAGGGAGAATGCGTGAAGCTTGGCCACAAGAGAGGCCAAATGGGTGTGTCTTTTTACCTCGTGCACCATGGAGGTTATCAAAGCTAGAGATGGTGGCGGTGAAGCGAGCTATAACTACAGTTTGTACTCCCTCTGGATGCATGAGGTGTTTGAAGAGGGCCTTCACAAAAAGCAAGAAAAGAGGTGTAGAGCAATTATATTGCTTGAAATCTCATGATTGGCACAAGATGCTCCAAGTAAGTATTTTATGTGCATAATATCTTTTTCCTTCCAAATTTGTGAGTGAATTAGAAGCAACTAATCAACCATTCCTCATGTGTTCAGTCCATACTACCTACTAGCATTTCTCATAGTTCATCGAAGGACATTAAGGATTGTATTTACAAGATGGGCGAGGTTGTGAGGTACTTTACAGGATACAAAATGTGAATATTGTATTTACAAGATGGGCGAGCTTGTGAGGTACTTTATAGGATGCAAGGTGTTCATATTGTAATATTGCGTACTTTTTCCTTTTTAGGTATGTGAGCTGAAAGGAAATAGATCCCACCATGCTTGAGAATGCTCAAGTTATGTCAGTGGAGGTGGTTTGCTTAGTGGAGGAGACATTTCCACGTTCTATTCTCACAAGACTACATCTCATAGTGCATTTGGTGGATGAGATTTCTATATGCAATACTATACATGCACGATGGTTGTTCTTCCTCGAGCGCTTCATGAAGACCTTGAAGGGTTTTGTGAGACAAAATGCAAGACCCAAGGGTAGCATGGCCGAGGGTTTGTTGGTACAAGAGTCACTTGTATATATTTTTGAGTTTCTTGTTTATGTGGATATCTCTCTCCCACGACTATGGAGAGATGACGAAGACCTAAGGATGACCTCTATTGTGCCTCAAGGGAAAGGACGCATCAAAGTAATTGACACGGAGTTTCTTAATAATATCAACCTCTATTGCATGCTTAATAGTGATGTGATGACAAGATGCGTGACAAGATACAAGGATGCAAAGGCAAGAAAAGGAGAAAGGGCCCTCTTTCGTACACACCATGGATCTCGTGTGCCATACCCTTAGCATCCAAGAGAACTTCCAAAGGATATTCATGTTGTGGATTGGCTACTTGACGAAATGGAGAGAGCAGAGAGAGACGAGGGGATGCATATCACAATGGAAGAATGGGAGTATGCTAGGGGATGCATGAGCAAGGTCGGTATATAGAATGTTATGCATAAGTTAGGAGCTTTAGACAATTTAGATTGCTTATTTAATTGATTTTGTCTTGGTGTAGTGTACTATGTTCAATGCTATATGGTGTGAGGGCAAGTAGTTTTGAACACAACGGATTGATGATAAGAGAAACACACAACATTGCAGCATCATTGCTAGCTTTGAGGGAGCCAATGGAGCCATGGATGATTATTGTGGCATAATCCAAGATATTATTAAGCTTGACTTTCGACGCTTCTTTGTGTATGTTTTGGATGTAAAGTGGTTTAAGGATGTGGTGGAAAGAGGCCCTCACATATTAAATACTCACTTTTAAATATTTGATACCTTCGATGCAAGGAAAATAACATGATTGTATTTGTGTTTGAATTAGGTTCTCTGTTAACCAATGGTGGATAATAATAGGTGGTGGCATGTCATACCTATTACGCCACGTTCCAAACTGATGTATAGTACATTTACTAATATGGAGCATATGGGGCATGATCATGGCCATGGAGGTGATGATGACCGTGATACGAGAGAGGAGGATGATCATGAGATAGGAGATATAGATATTGAGGCCATTACCCCCGTGAGGACGAGCCTACCATTGGTGATGCTGATTTCGATGAGCACATGAGTAGCACAAGTAGTAGTGGGTTGAATGTATTTGTAGATCGATCTCAACACTAGTTTGGATTTTGAAGTAGATAGTTTAGCAAGGGTTGATCTCATTGAGGATGAGATTGAGCTGTAGCCCAAATCATTGATATTAGCAAAACTATTTTACATATTGTCTTATTCTCCTCACCTCACTTAATTTTTGTATATGTGGGTTTGCCAAAAAGCATTGATATTTTTGTTAAAATTACGTGCTTTGGTAATCATGGGCAATGTTTGGAAAGCAATATGTACATTTATCAGCCTGCACCGAAATCTCACTTTCTGTATTCTGTGTTTCGCATCTAAATCCGCGTCTAAATTCACGTCTAATTCACAGTGCAAACACGCCAATAGACACACAAATAGACATGCAAATAGATGCGCTATTAGATGCGCCCATATTTTCTCTATTCTAACAATGCCTATAGACGCACCCGCTATTTTGCGCATCTATCAAGTGCATCTGTAGTTGCTTTGTCTTGTTGTGTTCGGCGAATTAAAACGTTTGAAACATTTTTTGACCTCTCTCGAGTGATTTAAACCGGCCCCGTCATGTTTTTTGGCCTAGACTGACTGTAGCCAACTATCGCATGGTAAAATCGCTCACCGTGTGGTACAAGGGTAGGTATACCGCTCGGTGTTTACCTATACATTACGGTGATGTATTTACCGCACGGTCTCCTTCATGTAATGTGCAGGTTTTTGGTACATACCGAGCGGTCACTACAAGGCATAGGCCATTTTCCGACGGAAATACCGACGCTTTTTACATTAAAAATTTTTTTTTTCACGGGTGCAAAGGTCGCTATAAAAGTCGTTAAAATCGTCGGAAAAGGAGCGTCGCTATAAACCGTCGCTATATAGCGACGCTGTTAATCGTCGCTATATAGCGACGATGTAAACGTCGCTATATAGCGACCATAAAAACGTCGCTATATAGCGACTCTGTTAATCGTCGCTATATAGCGACACTGGTAAACGTCGCTATATAGCGACGATTAACAGAAGTTAAAAAAAAGGGTTAGTGGGGCTAAACAGGGCTTCCTTTTGGCCCTGTTTAGCCCCACTAACCCTTTTTTTTTTTTTGTAATAACAAAAGAAAGTTTTTTATAACAAAATTTCCCTTGCTTGCAGGGTGATACAAAATTGTTCTTGTGAACGATGAGGAAGAAATGCATATACATATACAACTGTGTTTGAAACAAAATTACCCTGTGAAAGGGCGATACAAAATGGCTCTAACGAGCGGATATACAAAATGCTACTACCACTACTAATCCGAATCCGAATCCGAATCGTCTTGTTGGGCTGTTCCCTGGTCCTCGGCACCTGCATCTTCTCCCTCGTCCCCGACACCTGCGTCTTCTCCCTCGTCATCGGCAGCTGCGTCCGATCCTTGCCCCTGTTGATCGCTCGTCTCTGATGATGGGACGCTTGAGCTTTGACCCTGAGAGTGAACCATATAAATCGAAAATTAGATTGGAACTTAAATTAAAAAGTGAGATTACAAGTAGGAGTAAACTTATACCGTGCGAGCAGCCACCTCAGCCCAATCGACTGTCGCTCCCATTGCCTCTTGCTCAATGAACCACGGCTTGGTTCCTATCCGAAATGCACGCCACGTCTCTGCATCCGTAGGAAGACGACCCATCGCAGCTTGCTGTGGATCCAATTTACGAGAGTTAGAGTTAGCTAAAGTGCATGTAATATGTAAGTAAAACAAATAGAACTATACATTAAATGGAAAGAAGTAAACTTACCACGGTTGCCTCGAACGCATACCGTCCGCCTGCACCAAAGTGCGAAGTACCTACGACATCCAGTCATCTCTTCGCAGCCCTCCTCTGACCCTCGAACATTTCAAAATGGTCCCTATGTTGCTTCTTGAAGTACTTCCAATCAGCTTTGTCTGCCCAGCTGGGTTTAGCCAACGCCTTTGTAATGGAAGTACGCATGGTTGATCTGCGATGCTTTAGGACCAAACCCATGCGCTCGAGCATATAACTGTTATTAAACTCCACATTTGGCGGATTAGGATATCTTTGTTTTAACTCATCGATCACCGCCTGCTTCTTTTGGCCATCTTGATACCGCCAATCGATATTTATGCCGCTCTTGAAGTGATGACTCATCAACCGCCTCATGGCGGCCATCACTGCTTTGCCCTTTTTGTCTTCTATTATCTCTCCGACAGATGTGATTTGATAGGAGAGATCCCCTGATGAGTAAGGGGGACTGACGGTAGCAGAGTCTGAAGGAGTGGAAGCTGCGCGACCGCTTCCGGATCGAGGAGTAGCTGTGGGAGTAGGAGAGGGAAAGGGACCTGACTGATACTGTGTCTCCGGACCAAGTGGAGACCTAAAGGAGCGTGAGTGTGCTGACTCGTCTACATCTCCTGAGTCAGCACAACATGAGCCGCCCATCCTACTCTTCCTTCCCTTGCGGGAGGCATGCGCAGGTGATGATCCCGCGGTCGAAGGGGCACGAGGGGATGGCTGGGCTGTACGTCCACCCGTCGGTGTAGGGGAAGGAATTGCGGAGGTCCTCTGAGAGAGCAGAGAGAAGAATCTCGCTGCCTCCTCATCGCTCATCTGCGCTACAAACTCGTCGGGAGTCCCAACAAAGCCATGCGCGACTAGCAAAGGAGTCCCCTGAGGGGTAGTCGCAATGCTACGTGGAAGAGGGGTCGGACCAGGGGTAGTCACAGTGCTAGGACCGAGAGGAGTCGGACCAGGGGTAGTCCTCGGGGTAGTCGCCTGAGAGGAATCAAAGTCCTCTGGAGCATATAGATCGTGAGCTCTCCTCCTGCGAGGCTGTCCGTACTCGTCCGATGAGCGACGTGATCCCATGTCTAACATAGACACAAACACGAAAACAGAAAACAAATAAACAAACATGAGGATTCTCATAGGCATAGGCATAGGCAAGAAGAAAGAAGAGGGAAAGGAAAGAAGAGGGAAAGGAAAGAGGGAAAGAAGAGGGAAAGATAAGAGGGAAAGAAGATGTAAAGGAAAGAAAAGAATGAGAATGAGGAAATAGAGAATGAGAGAAAGGGAAAGAGATGAGGGAAAATAGAGAATGAGAGAAGGGGGAAATGAGAGAAGGGGGAAATAGAGTGGGAAATAGAGAATGACCTTATGCAGAAATAGAGAATGAGCTTATGCTTCTCTCATTCTCTATTTCCGCATAAGCTCACGCATAAGCATGAGCTTATGCGGATGCTCATGGGTGAGCATGAGCTTATGCGGATGCTCATGGGTGAGCATGAGCTTATGCGGATGCTCATGGGTGAGCATGAGCTTATGCTCATGTTTCCGCATATGCGGAAATAGAGAAGGAGAGAAGCATAAGCTCATGCTCATGCATAAGCTCTTGCGGAAACTTGCGGAAACTTGCGCATAAGCTCATGCTCATGCATGAGCATAAGCATGAGCATAAGCTCATGCTCATGCATGAGCATAAGCATGAGCATAAGCTCATGCTTATGCATAAGCATAAGCATAAGCTCATGCTTATGCTCATGCAGAAATAGAGAAGGAGCTTATGCGGAATGAGAGAAGGAGCTTATGCAGAAAAAGAGAATGAGAGAAGCATATGCTTCTCTCATTCTCTATTTCCGCATAAGCTCTTGCGGAAACTTACGCATAAGCTCATGCTCATGAATGAGCATAAGCATGAGCTTATGCTTATGCTTATGCATAAGCATAAGCATAAGCTCATGCTTATGCTCATGCGGAAAAAGAGAAGGAGCTTATGCGGAAAAAGAGAAGGAGCACTTGCGGAAACTTGCGGATAAGCTCTTGCGGAAACTTGCGCATAAGCTCATGCTCATGCATGAGCATAAGCATGAGCTTATGCTTATGCTTATGCTTGCGGAAACTTGCGGAAACTTGCGCATAAGCTCTTGCGGAAACTTGCGCATAAGCTCATGCTCATGCATGAGCATAAGCATGAGCTTATGCTTATGCTTATGCTTATGCATAAGCATAAGCATAAGCTCATGCTTATGCTCATGCGGAAATAGAGAAGGAGCTTATGCGGAATGAGAGAAGGAGCTCATGCGGAAACTTGTGGAAACTTGCATGAGCATAAGCATGAGCTTATGCTTATGCGGAAACTTGCGGAAACTTGCGGAAACTTGCGCATAAGCTCTTGCGGAAACTTGCGCATAAGCTCATGCTCATGCATGAGCATAAGCATGAGCTTATTCTTATGCTTATGCTCATGCGAAAATAGAGAAGGAGCTTATGCGGAATGAGAGAAGGAGCTTATGCGGAAAAAGAGAATGAGAGAAGCATATGCTTCTCTCATTCTCTATTTCCGCATAAGCTCTTGCGGAAACTTACGCATAAGCTCATGCTCATGAATGAGCATAAGCATGAGCTTATGCTTATGCTTATGCATAAGCATAAGCATAAGCTCATGCTTATGCTCATGCGGAAAAAGAGAAGGAGCTTATGCGGAAAAAGAGAAGGAGCACTTGCGGAAACTTGCGGATAAGCTCTTGCGGAAACTTGCGCATAAGCTCATGCTCATGCATGAGCATAAGCATGAGCTTATGCTTATGCTTATGCTTGCGGAAACTTGCGGAAACTTGCGGAAACTTGCGCATAAGCTCTTGCGGAAACTTGCGCATAAGCTCATGCTCATGCATGAGCATAAGCATGAGCTTATGCTTATGCTTATGCTTATGCATAAGCATAAGCATAA
The DNA here is from genome assembly GCF_047967505.1 of Dipteris shenzhenensis. Classification (NCBI taxonomy): domain Eukaryota; kingdom Viridiplantae; phylum Streptophyta; class Polypodiopsida; order Gleicheniales; family Dipteridaceae; genus Dipteris; species Dipteris shenzhenensis. The sequence continues at coordinate 36,506,722 of NC_141606.1, read as the reverse complement.
GCTCATGCTTATGCTCATGCGGAAATAGAGAAGGAGCTTATGCGGAATGAGAGAAGGAGCTCATGCGAAAACTTGCGGAAACTTGCATGAGCATAAGCATGAGCTTATGCTTATGCTTATGCGGAAACTTGCGGAAACTTGCGCATAAGCTCTTGCGGAAACTTGCGCATAAGCTCATGCTCATGCATGAGCATAAGCATGAGCTTATGCTTATGCTTATGCTCATGCGAAAATAGAGAAGGAGCTTATGCGGAAAAAGAGAAGGAGCTTATGCGGAATAAGAGAAGGAGCTCATGCGGAAACTTGCGGAAACTTGCATGAGCATAAGCATGAGCTTATGCTTATGCTTGCGGAAACTTGCGGAAACTTGCGCATAAGCTCTTGCGGAAACTTGCGCATAAGCTCATGCTCATGCATGAGCATAAGCATGAGCTTATGCTTATGCTTATGCTCATGCGGAAATAGAGAAGGAGCTTATGCGGAATGAGAGAAGGAGCTCATGCGGAAACTTGCGGAAACTTGCATGAGCATAAGCATGAGCTTATGCTTATGCTTATGCTTATGCTTGCGGAAACTTGCGGAAACTTGCGGAAACTTGCGCATAAGCTCTTGCGGAAACTTGCGCATAAGCTCATGCTCATGCATGAGCATAAGCATGAGCTTATGCTTATGCTTATGCTCATGCGAAAATAGAGAAGGAGCTTATGCGGAAAAAGAGAAGGAGCTTATGCGGAATAAGAGAAGGAGCTCATGCGGAAACTTGCGGAAACTTGCATGAGCATAAGCATGAGCTTATCCTTATGCTTATGCTTATGCTTGCGGAAACTTGCGGAAACTTGCGCATAAGCTCTTGCGGAAACTTGCGCATAAGCTCTTGCAGAAACTTGCGCATAAGCTCATGACAAGCTCCTTCTCTCATTCCGCATAAGCTCCTTCTCTATTTCCGCATGAGCATAAGCATAAGCTCATGCTTATGCTCATGCAGAAATAGAGAAGGAGCTTATGCGGAATGAGAGAAGGAGCTTATGCGGAAAAAGAGAATGAGAGAAGCATAAGCTTCTCTCATTCTCTATTTCCGCATAAGCTTAATCGGAAACTTACGCATAAGCTCATGCTCATGAATGAGCATAAGCTCATGCTTATGCTCATGCGGAAATAGAGAAGGAGCTTATGCGGAATGAGAGAAGGAGCTTATGCGGAAAAAGAGAATGAGAGAAGCATAAGCTTCTCTCATTCTCTATTTCCGCATAAGCTTATGCGGAAACTTACGCATAAGCTCATGCTCATGAATGAGCATAAGCATGAGCTTATGCTTATGCTTATGCTTAAGCATAAGCATAAGCATAAGCTCATGCTTATGCTCATGCAAAAATAGAGAAGGAGCTTATGCGGAATGAGAGAAGGAGCTTATGCGGAAAAAGAGAATGAGAGAAGCATATGCTTCTCTCATTCTCTATTTCCGCATAAGCTCTTGCGGAAACTTACGCATAAGCTCATGCTCATGAATGAGCATAAGCATGAGCTTATGCTTATGCTTATGCAGCATAAGCATAAGCATAAGCTGATGCTTATGCTCATGCGAAAATAGAGAAGGAGCTTATGCGGAATGAGGGAAGGAGCTTATGCGGAAAAAGAGAATGAGAGAAGCATATGCTTCTCTCATTCTCTATTTCCGCATAAGCTCTTGCGGAAACTTACGCATAAGCTCATGCTCATGAATGAGCATAAGCATGAGCTTATGCTTATGCTTATGCTTAAGCATAAGCATAAGCATAAGCTCATGCTTATGCTCATGCGAAAATAGAGAAGGAGCTTATGCGGAATGAGAGAAGGAGCTTATGCGGAAACTTACGCATAAGCTCATGCTCATGAATGAGCATAAGCATGAGCTTATGCTTATGCTTATGCATAAGCATAAGCATAAGCATAAGCTCATGCTTATGGTCATGCGGAAAAAGAGAAGGAGCTTGTGCGGAAAAAGAGAATGAGAGAAGCATATGCTTCTCTCATTCTCTATTTCCGCATAAGCTCTTGCAGAAAAAGAGCTTATGCGAATGAGAGAAGGGGGAAATAGAGAAGGGGGAATGAGAGAAGGATAAGCATAAGAGAATAAGAGGGATGCGGAAATAGAGAATAAGGGGGAAAGGAAAGAGAGAAGGGAAAAGAGAGAGGGGGAAAGAGAGAAGGGGGAAAGAGAGAATAAGAGAAGAGGGAAAAAAGAGAAGGGGGAAAATGAGAAAAAGAGAAGGGGAAAGAGAGGGTTCCTACGCCCATCACTGCAGCTAGCTGCAGGCCAATGCAAATAACAAAAAGCTTAAATGGAAAGAAGAGGAAGCACTTACCTGTAAAAGTATGTCCCGCTCGGTGTAGTGGACTGGGCCCACAAAAGAGAGACTATGTCCCGCTCGGTGTAGTGGACTGGCCCTACAAAAGAGAGAAAACAACCCATTTTTTCAAATAAGATGTTAGTGGAAAGAGGAGATCACAAAAGCAACTTCTTGAAAGGAGACGAGAAGATTGAGGAGACAAGGAAAGGAGGAGATTGAGGAGAAGAGAAGGAAGAGAAGGAAGAGAAATACAGGAAGAAGAGGTGAGTTTCTTTCTTTCTTTCTTGAAATTTCGTTTTCTGTTTGAATCCTTTCTAATCAAGCATGAAAACTAGTTTAAAACTTTAGCAATACAAGTAGAAACACTCACAAAACCAAAGCTAACAAACAACAACCTACATTGTTGAAAGAAACTCACCTTTTGAAGAACTTTCTTTCTGGAAACCAAAGAGGGAAAAAGGAGAGAGAGGGTGCACAAGAGGTAGGAGGAGGGTGAGGAGTGGGAAATAGGGTAGGAGGTTGCTTGGAATAGATGGGAGGTCAGTGAAAATAGGTGGGAGGAGATTTTGGAGAGCTTACTTGAGAGATTAGGAAAGCTTTGACCAAAACGCCGCGGGTTTCGGCGTTTCGGGTTTTAACCCACAGCGTCGCTATATAGCGACGCTTATTCGTCGCTATATAGCGACGTTTTTAATTTAAAATGTCGCTATATAGCGACGCTTTCAATTAAAATCGTTGCTATATAGCGACGGAACAGAGCATCGCTATATAGCGACGCTTACTGTTTATTTTTTAATGAGGCCTCTTGTGAAGCTCAAACATGCTATGCCTATAATTGTCAATATCTCCTCTTACTACATAGCCTTACTATATAGGATTTTTTGTTTCAATCCTTACTATATAGAGATGACTTGCAGGGTGAGAGGATACCGGTAAAGGTCTTAAGACACTTTCCCATCATTGCAAGAATACAACACATGTTTCGATGCAAATCCATAGCGGAGTTGATGACATGGCATGCATCTCATCGGTCCACTGATCACACATTGAGGATTCCCGAAGATTGTGCGGCTTAAAAGCACATAGATAATCAGTGGCCGGACTTTGCGAGAGAGCCACGCAACTTACATCTTGGGCTAGCCATGGACGGCGTGAATCCTTTCGGGTTACGCTCGACATCTTGGTCGACATGGCCCATAGTCGTGGTGAATTACAATATCCCACCATGGCTAACAATAAAAAAGGGACACCTCATGCTTGCACTACTTGTGCCAGGAAAGTACAAGGCAAGAAACATGGACGTGTACATGGCACCTTTGATAGAGGAGTTACAGATATTATGGAGAGGAGTGCAGGTCTTTGATATTTCCAGAGCTCCTAGGCATACCAATGATATTTCCGTCAGGGGTATCTTGATGTGGACCATGCATGACTACCCAGGATATGGAGAGTGCGCAGGTACGTGGTTATGTCTTTACATGTACAATGAGGGATTATGCTTTTTTTACTCTCTTTTGCACGCATGTCTTGTACTAACATATTCATGCACGCGTGCAGGGCTTGTTACAAGTGGGTACCATGCTTGTCCTGTTTGTGGACACGCTCTGAAATCGCTTGCACGCTACTCCAAACACATGAGGAAAAATGTTTATGAAGGTCATGCTCGATACCTTCCGCTCGACCATCTCGCACGTGGAGGTCAGCTTGATCCACCACCATCATATTTGAAAGCAAGTGATTGGATTCAAGCTTGGAGGGAGAATGGAGAGGAACCTCCTCCTGGTATGAAGAGGCTATCGATCTTTCACGAGCTTCCTTATTGGGGTCAGTTACAAATCAATCATCTCTTGGATCCCATGCATATCTTTAAGAATGTGGGGGCTACCATTTGGGCACACTTGGTTGGTTCCAAGGACTCGAGAGGAGTGCGAGAAGACTTGCGTGCTATGAATAGGATGCCTCGTTTGTGGCCCCAAGTGCATGCTTCAGGAAAAGTTGTCCTCCCGAAAGCAACGTGGATCCTCTCTACGAGGGAGGAGGCAGCGATCAAGGCAGATATTGCCTCTTTTCAAACACCGACAGGGTACATGCGTTGCTTGAAAGGAGCATTTTCAAAGGACAATAAGCTTAGTGGCCTCAAGTCCCATGATTGGCACAAGGTCTTACAGGTATTCTAAGTAGAATTAGTGTACCGATAATAGTGATGCATTAGCGTAATTATTATTATGTTATATTGTTGACATGATTTCATTGTTGCTTTGATAGTTCATCCTTCCAATTACAATAAAAGGGTGCTTACAAGAAGATGTTAGAAATGCTATATTCAAGATCTGTGGTATTGTGAGGTATGCTTACTATCAATTCGCATTATGTATTTTCTTTATGGACATGTGAAATAGGTGGATATCTCAAATATCTTACATATGCATGGACATGTGAAATAGGTGGATATCTCAAAAAGAGATCTCTATATCGAGCATCGAGAAGGCTAGGGTGGAATCCATCGAAGCCGTATGCTTGCTTGAGAAGCACTTTCCCTCAAGCATTATGACAACTCAAGTCCACTTGCTTGTGCACATAGTTGATGAGGTGGCTATAGCAGGTACCGTTCATAATCGATGGATGTTTTTTCTCGAGCGGTTTATGAAAACTTTAAAGGGGTTTGTAAGACAAAGAGCAAGACCAGAAGCAAGCATGGCAGAGGGATGGCTTGTGCAAGAGTCATTAGTATATATCACAGAGTTTCTTGCATCCACGGATCCTGATATGCCGCAAGCTTGGCACAACAAGGATGATGATCGCATCATTGGCGAGGTCCCCCAAGGAAAAGGGATTGAAAGAAAGATGAGCGAAGAGCAAATGGAGAAATTCAATAAGTTTTGTATCCTCAATAGCCCTGAGATGCAGAAGTGGATTGAGAGATATGAAGTGGCCAAAGCAGAAAGAATAAATGCAAGGACGAGATTCAGAGTAATGTACAGGCGATCACAACCATATCCACGAGATCTGGCTCTTCTCCCTACTCACATGTCACTTGATTAGCTACAACTAGCTATACGTAAAGCCGAACGTGATGGAGAGACAATAAACGAGCGCGAGCGGGAGTTATCATCTGGATGTATGGTGCATGTAAGTTTCTTATCTCTTGATGTAATTAAGTAATTATTTGTGGCAATATATGCTATAAAATAGGTGCATCTTCATTGTTTTAATGATGCTCTTTTACAGTACAAAAAGTACAGTGCATTATGGTCATATGGATGACATTTTCGCATAGAACGCATTGATTCAAAGAGAGTCACGTATGATTGTGGAGTCATGGCTAACTTCACACAAGATAGGCGAGCAAGTGCTTCGGATACCAATCTTCTCTCCTCACAGTTGGATTATTGTGGAACCATACGCGACATCTATGAAATTGATTTCAGACGATTTACTATTTTCATTCTTGATGTAAAATGGTTTAGAACTACTTACAACGGTCCCCATGCAACTGTGAGAAAAGATGGTAGCGGTCTCTTTGCAATAGACTCCACCAAACATTGGACCGATGAAAGTGATACTTTTGTTCTTCCCGAGCACTGTGAGCAGGTGCATACTAATGATTTAATTAGTCGAAGCTTTCGTTTTTTAAGTCCATTGATATATATATAATTGACGACATTTGGCACGTGATTTTTCATCTTCAATATAGGTGGTTTTTCATCCGGATCGTTCTGATCCAAGATGGTGGTACGTGATCCAAGTTGCACCACGAAGTAAGCAGATTTTTGAAGATCGAGATGTGGATATGGAGATGCCACTACCAAATCCGGATCCAATTGATGAATCTAGCGAAGAAGATGTAGATCACCATATGAGGCAAGAGGAAGATGCGCATAATGACATCGCACGGGAGGAGGATGGAGATCACGATATTGACGAGGAAGACAACAATCGTCAAGATCAATCACCACACTTAAGCTTAATTGAAGAAGATGATCAAATACTTTTAGGTGAACGTACGATGCTAGAGTACGATGATGATATAGGAGATCAACTCGGTATAGAGTTGGAGATAGACTTGCTTGGTGCCTTAGTCTTGGCTCAAGATGAAACAATTGATGTAAATGCTCTTATTTAATTTGATTTTTCTCATCTCAAACTTGGACATGAATATATGAGCTTCAAAGGTTTGATGTACATGCTCTCATTTTTTAATTCTCTAGAGCTCAAACATGTATGAAAATTTAAAAAATTTTGTCATTGGAAGAAAATAAATTTTAAGGCTAAAAAAAAAAAAAAACCTCTCTGTAAAACGTCGCTATAATTTAGTGTCTCAGTGTCGCTATATAGCGACCTTTAAAAGTCGCTATATAGCGACTTTTACTAACGTCGCTATATAGCGACTTTTACTAACGTCGCTATATAGCGACGTTTATTAAAAGTCGCTATATAGCGACGATTTACGACACCCGATTTTTATACCGACGATTAACGCTAAGCGGGCGCTAATAATCGGTACGTAAACATCGCAATAGGATGCGTGTGTAGTAGTGGGTATTGTGAACATACCGCATGGTGCAATTTCTTATATATACTTTGCGTCGACCTCCTACTGTTTACATTCCCAAGAATCTAGCTCTGGTTGGAGTCTCAAAAAAAACAAAGAAGGACAAGGAAAAAGGAATAAAGAAAGTGGCTTGACTTTTGACACTTCTTTGTGTACGTTTTGGATTTACATTTATCAACCTACACCAAAATCTCACTTTTTCTATTCTCTATTTTGCGTCTAAATCCGCGTCTAAATTTGTGGCTAATTCACAGTGCAGACGTGCTAATAGACATGCAAATAGACACACAAATAGATGCGCTATTAGATGTACCCATATTTTCTCTATTCTAATAGCGCATATAGATGCGCGCACTATTTTGTGCATCTATCAAGTGCTTCTATAGTTGCTTTGTCTTGTTGTGTAAGTAAGTTGTATCTAATCCACACCATCTTGCCTCTTGTCATACGCGTGTGGCTTATGCTCGTATTTTTGGTTGTTCGGTGCTTTTGGATGCGAAGAGGTTATTATTTCATTGCCGCTATGATTATGTAAGCTGTGTCTAATCCACACCAGCTTGCATCTCGTCATATGTGTGTGGCTTATGCTCGTTGTATTTTTGGTTGTTCAGTACTTCCGACTGCCCAGTTGTTCGATACTTCTAGATGTCCAAGTGTTTGGTACTTTCGTATGCCCGGATGCTCGTTGTATTTTTGGATTATTGGTTCTTGATTTGCACGATCTTTATGGGCCTCCCTATTGTGTTGCTATGGATTTCTTACACTACGCAAGTGACATTTCAGGCCTGGCTTTGTGGACATCTCAAACTACCCTTGCATACTCATCTTTGGAGTGGCCAAAGCAATCTGCTCATACATTCATCCTTGGTATAACATAAGAGGACACTTGAATATTTGTTGTGTTTATATACACCGCATGAAATCGGTCATTTTAGGTGGATGAATTGTGCAAAATATGAAGGCATGATTATAAAGGTTTGAGGAGATTTGACAAGATTCAACTTGGAGACGACAAGCTCTGCTATTCAGATGAAGAGCTCAAACATCAAACATGAAGATCTCAAGACCTTATTATGCATCATCACTATGTCAAACAAGTTGACATTTCCAAGCAGGGTTTTCTATTTTTCACACGTACTTTGCACTGTATTATGCATCAAACATAGTAGCTATAGTTTGCACTGTACTATGGACAAGTGCTTGTAGTATGCCTTTGTACTATCCACATGCAATTTGCACTGCTTCATCCAACATTATGCTATATCATTCAAATTGGCCTATGGCCATCCTTTGTATATATATTTTCACATAGATATATACATAGTGGCTCGGGTTTTTCCCTTGTACTCCCCAAGGGTTTTTTCATTCGTAGCTAGAGAGCCTAGTTTGAGTGGGGGTGTTAGAGCTATATATAGCTCGCCCTAACTCAGCCTAGTCCTCAACTATATATATGCCTATGATCTATGAATAGAATCACTTCCTTGGGAGCAACACATGTGTTTGTCTCTCTCCTCTTTCTCTTTCTCTTCCTTTCAATGTGTCCGTCGCTCTCCTCTTTCTCTTCCTCTCAACAAGTTGTATTTGTGTTTGAATAGGTTGTCTATCAACCAATGGCGGATATAATAATAGGTTGTGGCATGTCATACCTATTATTCCACATTCCAAAGTGATGTATAGTAAATTTACTAATATGGAGCGTATGGAGGATGATCATGTCCATGGAGGTGATGATGATTGTGATACGAGAGAGGAGGATGATCATGAGATAGGAGATAGAGATATTCAAGCCATTACCCATGAGGACAACCCTATAATTCATGATGCTAATTTTGATAAGCATAATAGGGCAAGTAGTAGTGGGCTGAATGTATTTGTAGATCTCCACATTGGTTCGGATATTGAAGTAGATAGTTTGCTTTGTTAAATCTTTTTGTAGATCTCCACTAGTACTACTGCAAGAATGTGAATAGGTACTCTCTCCACATATAAAAATAATCACTTATATATATTTGATACCTTCAATGCAAGGAAATTAACATGTTTTTATTTGTGTTTGAATAAGTTGTCTATCAACCAATGGTGGATAATAATAGGTGGTGGCACGTCATACCTATTATGCCACATTCCAAAGTGATGTATAGTAATTTACTAATATGGAGCGTATGGAGGATGGTCATGTCCATGGACGTGATGATGATCGTAATACGAGAGAGGAGGATGATCATGAGATAGGAGATACATATATTTATGCCATTATCCATAAGGGCGAGCCTGCCATTAGTGATGCTAATTTCAATGAGCATAGTAGGGCAAGTAGTAGTGGGGTGAATGTATTTGTAGTAGTGGGCTGAATGTATGTGTAGATCTCCACATTAGTAAATTAGATATTAAAGTATACCAACAAGCCTTTGCTATATTAGATTTACAACTCCGATATATGGGCATGTTCCAGCGGTATCAAATAATCGCTGATGTATGGGTGTATAACAGCGATATGATTATCGGTTACCATGTCCCTGCCAAACACTATGTTCTTTCCCACTATAATGTGATTGCATAGCCATGCTAGTTAATAATGTAAAGTTTCATGTATTTACATGATTTGCTATCTTGGGGAGTAAGAGAGACCATACCATATCCCATTGGATGGATATCACTTTCGAAGCCTTAGTAAAGATAGTCCCATCTGGCTATACTACTATTACAACATCCTCGAGGTATATTGAGATGGAATGTTGCACTGAACATTAGCAGATGAAGCTATTTTTGTGGAGTAAGGTGAAATTTAGGAGTGTGATTAGTAGGACACTATGCCATCAATGGTGTTTTTGCCATACCAATCATGAGGAATGAGGACTTGAGTTGTCGTGATGTTAGTCTCCTTTGTGTGCATTCCACCTAGACCTTTAATTAAGACATGGAAGGCAAAAATTTGGGGATATTGTGACCCAAGGATTGTGACCATGAACAAGAAATGATAATGTGTGTGTTGGTCTAAAGATCATAAGGAAGGTACCCAGGGAGGCATGGAGGTGACTGGCAAGCCGGGAGCCTTCATGCCGACGCAAGTCCCTTCTTGAACGTCGAGGGCAGTTGGGAGGTCATGAAAACGACACGATGCTATTCCATCGTTATTGAAAGGTAAAAGAGTGCCGATTCCTCCAGTTTCCCGGGTAATACCATTGACCTGCGATGTTGACACTCTAGCGATCTTATGTGTTAGAAAGGACATTAGAGTGGAGCTTTGTGCTTGTGTTCTTAATTTATTTAAAAAGATCGATTATGGGGTTTGAAATTGACGTGCGATTGATTAAAGAAATGTGATTATGGGGTTTGAAATTGACATGCGATTATGGAAAACCAAACAGCAAAAGAAATGTGAGGGATACTAAAGTGGACAGACCGACGCCAGACGACAGGCCGACGAACCTTGGCTGTTCTTATCCATGAAAGTGTAAAAGTCGACAGCCGACGAACGCCTCAACAATGTATAAGAGAAATCTCATACACGTTGTTTGTCATTCGTCTCAGCTCATCGTGAACATCTCCGCTACCACCTTCATGGCTGCTACGTCGTCCGCAGCTCAGCTTCTCATGCTAACGTTCCTTCTGGCTTCGATTCAACACATCTCAATTGTCACCAGCGCCCGCCCCGGCCTTAATTCGTTTAGCCCAAACGATCCACAGAACCCCATCCAAAACGATACGACCTCGCCTGATGGTCCTCTTCCTACGAAGAAGGAGATCCGCATCGAGCTCCTTCACCGGGATGCCCCGTCCTCTCCTCTCCGTCCCCAAGGCGCTACCCCCGAAGAGCTTCTGCTCCTCATGCTGAAGCGTGATGCAGCCCGCTTTGACTCTATCAAAACGCTTGCGCTGCAGCTGCCGAATTCGAATACATCCAGCATTTCTAGCTCAGTGGACGGGGTCGAACAGAAGAACACGGCCCGAACGCAGCCACGCGAACACATCGAGGAGCAATCGGCAGCTTCATCTTCCACTGACGCCGTGACTGTAGCACCCTATGGGAACTACTACGCCACCCTTGGAATAGGCACGCCGACCAAACGTATGCATTTTCTGATGGATACTGGCAGTGAGCTCACTTGGATGCAATGCGAGCCCTGCTCCAAGTGCTATCAACAAGACTCTCCCATCTTCGACCCGAGCGCATCCAGCTCCTACAAAAGAGTCATGTGCACTTCCACTACGTGCCAGGCCCTTTCAGTTCCGCGTGCATGCCTGGCAGATCATTTCTGCACTTACCATGTCCGTTACTACGACGAGAGCTACACCATCGGCACCATGGCTATCGAGAAGATTCAATACGGAGCACCGGGCTCCTTCGAGGAGACCATGGTCGCTCCCATCGGCTGCAGCCATCTTGCCGACCTTAAGGAAGCCGTGGGAATGGCTGGGATCCTGGGTTTAGGGAAAGGCAGTCTGTCCCTCGCTTCCGTGTTTCAACCTGTCTTCTCTTACTGTCTGCCCAGCCACCACGCTTCCCTCAATTCCGGCTATCTTACACTTGGCGGAAACGGCGCAGACGCCGCTCCTAGCTCTTTCGGCATCTCCTACAATCCTGCTTTCGCCAACTTCTACTATGTACCCTTGACTGGGATCAGCGTAGACGGCTCTCCTCTCCGCATACCTATCTCGCTCTTCGAATATAAGGGAGGCCGTGGGAATGGTGGAGTGATCTGGGACTCAGGAACCACGGTGACCCGCCTCATTTCTTCCGCCTATACAGTGTTACGCAATGTGTTCCGCGGCCGAATGCAGCAGCAGCAGCACCCCCTAGCCTCCACGACACAGCTGGGGGTGTTCGACAGCTGCTATCGCATACCGGGGGGTTTGGACCCCGCAGTATTGCCTGCTGTGGCGCTTCACTTCCAGGGCGGAGCAACCATGACTCTTTCCAAGAAGAATGTCCTCTACCCATGGAGCAAGGATGTCTATTGCCTAGCGTTTGCGCCAGATGAGAGCATGTCTGTGATCGGCAGCGTACAACAGGAAGGCTTCAAGGTTACCCTGGATCTACGCACTCATAGAATTGGGTTTCAGGCCAGCCAATGCTAAGTCGCCTTGCTCGTTGTTGATACTACAATTGCAAGGTCATCCTCGCAGTTTCTAGCAATCATACAGTTTCAACGTGAAAATCATGTAGAGAACAATACCAGGATATAGCTTTACCACAGCTTTACCACAGAGGATGTGCACGCTATAGCTTTACCACAGAGGATACAACTTTAGCTCTTCATATAATTTTAAACTTTAAAAAATATATATGAGAATTTAGGAAATTCGAGGATTTTGGAAAGTGTCATTTTTCTCCTATTGATTGAATTATCTTCAAGTATGCAAGCTAGTTAAGATTTTGGTAGCATGTGTCAATATATGAGGAATGTAAAATAGTGACTTCATGAAAAAAAATATTTACTTCATAAAGCCCACCAAAACCCTACAAATCCTATAAGTGACTTTGACGACCTCAAGGATTATACATCAAATATGAGATATACATCTTGAATCTTGAATACTAAAACAAAACCATTGAAATGCAAGAAAATACAACATTGGTAGCGTGAAAATACCACATTGCAATCAACATATTTGTTTTCAAAAGCATTACAATAGTCCACATTCAAGATGTCTTGCATCATAAAAGTTAAAGACATATATATATATATAGCAATTTAAAGTAAAACAATATATTGTTTTTGTTTATATGCCATTTCCATGGCCAGAGTGGACAAAATGCTGATAAAAATGCAGGACATGGGATATTATGATTTTGGACTCAGATTTTGGCATAAATTTCAAGTTTGTACATTGTCGAGAACATTAAAAAGTACCACTTTGAATAATGATATGCTCAAAGACATATAATGATTATGAAATAATACACATAAAACTAATTTACAACAAATTTATCAAGTTTGGCGCTCTTTTCTTGGGATAAAACAATTTTAAAGTATGTTGCTCTTGGCTATCCACTTTTAGAATTGGGGGAAATTTTGAGGAAGTTTTATATTCTAAGCATGGGAAGCCATGTTTTGAAGGACAACTCATGGTTAGAAATATGTTTTATGCACAAGAGAAATGTAATTTTGTCAAACTAGTGATACGTTTACTGTAAATAAAAACCAGATAAATGTTTACATCATGGGTTAACCATAGTCTCCATACCCACTATCCTCTTCTGCACCCTCATGAGCCACCATCCTTAAGAATTGTTTAACTTGCTCGCATGGGTGCATGCAAAAATAATAAATATGTAGACATACCACACCGGTTACCGATGTGGGTTCGATGTGGTTTCAATGTAAGGGATTTTTCCATCACAACAACACAAAGCAACTATAGACGCACTTGGTAGACGCGCAAAATAGCGGGCGTGTCTATAGGCGTTGCTCTAGAAGAGAAATTACGGGCGCGTCTATAGGCGCGGCTAAACGCTCGTCTATTTGCACGTCAATCACCGCGTTTATTTGTGCATTAGACCTGAGAAAATACGGGCCCGTCTAACATCCCGTCTATTAGCGCGTCTATTTGCGCGTGTATTTGCGTGTGTATTTGCGCGTTTACACTGAGACTCAGACGCGCATTTAAACGCGGGGCTAGACGCGATCCAGAGAATACAGAAAGTGAGATTTTGGTGTACATCATTGCTTTCCAAACATTGCCCATGATTACCAAAGCACATAATTTTTTGCAAGCCCACATATACAAGAATTAAGGGAAATGAGGAGAATGAGACAATATGTAAAAGAGTTTTGCCAATATCAATTATGGGGCTACGGTTCAATCTCATCCTCAATGAGATCAACCCTTGCCAAACTATCTACTTCAAAATCCAAACAAGTGTTTAGATCTACAAATACATTCAACCCACTACTACTTGTGCCACTCATGTGCTCATCGAAATCAAGATCTCCAATGGTAGGCTCGTTCTCACGAGTAATGCCGGCCTCAATATCTATATCTCCTATCTCATGATCATCCTCCTCTCTTGTATCACGGTCATCATCACGTCCATGGGCATGATCATCCTCCATACGCTCCATATTAGTAAATGTACTATACATCACTTTGGAACGTGGCATAATAGGTATGACATGCCACCACCTATTATTATCCACCATTGGTTGATAGACAACCTAATTCAAACACAAATACAATCATGTTACTTTTCTTGCATCAAATATTTAAAAGCGAGTATTTTTATGTGTGTGCACAGTACCTGTTCACATTGTTGCGGTAGTATTAGTGTGTCCTTCCTACTTTGCCAACACTTTGTGGAGTCAATAGTTACAAAGCCACTTGCATGGCGTTTGATTGTTGCATTAGGGCCTCTTTCCACCACGTCCTTAAACCACTTTACATCCAAAACATACACAAAGAAGCGTCGAAAGTCAAGCATAATGATATCTTGGATTATGCCACAATAATCATCCATGACTCCATTGGCTCCCTCAAAGCTAGCAATGACGCCGCAATCTTGTGTGTTTCTCTTATCATCAATCCGTTGTGTTCGAAAATGCTTGCCCTCACACCATATAGCATTGAACATAGTGCACTACACCAAGAAAAAATCAATTAAATAAGCAATCTAAATTATAAAAACCTCCTAACTTATGCATAACATTCTATATACCGACCTTGCTCATGCATCCCCTAGCATACTCCCATTCTTCCATTGTGATATGCATCCCCTCGTCTTTCTCTGCTTTCTCCATTTCATCAAGTAGCCAATCCACATGAATATCCTTTGGAAGTGCTCTTAGACGCTGAGGGTATGGCACACGAGATCCGTGGTGTGTACGAAAGAGGGCCCTTTCTTCTTGTCTTCTTGCCTTTGCATCCTCGTATCTTGTCACCCATCTTTTCATCACATCACTATTAAGCACACAAAAGAGGTTGATACTATTACGCAACTCCATGTCTATTACTTTGTTGCGTCCTCTTCCTTGAGGCACAATAGAGGTCATCCTTAGGTCTTCATCATCTCTCCATAGTCGTGGGAGAGAGCTATCCACATCAACAAGAAACTCAGAAATATATACAAGTGACTCTTGTACCAACCAACCCTCGGCCATGCTACCTTCGGGTCTTGCATTTTGTCTCACGAAGCCCTTCAAGGTCTTCATGAAGCGCTCGAGGAAGAACAACCATCGTGCATGTATAGTACCGCATATAGCAATCTCATCCACCAAATGCACTATGAGATGTAGTTGGCTTGTGAGAATAGAACGTGGAAATGTCTCCTCCACTAAACAAACCACCTCCACTGACATAACTCGAGCATTCTCAAGCGTGGTGGGATCTATTTCCTTTGAGCTCACATACCTCACAAGCTCGCCCATCTTGTAAATACAATCTTTCACGTCCTTTGATGCACTACGTGAAATGCTAGTAGGTAGTATGAACTGAACCCGCGAGGAGGTGGTTGATTAGTTGCTTATAGCTATTCACTCACAAATTTGAAAGGAAAAAGATATTATGCACATAAAATACTTACTTGGAGCATCTTGTGCCAATCATGAGATTTCAAGCCATATAATTGCTCTACACCTCTTTTCTTGCTCTTTGTAAAGGCTCCCTTCAAACACCTCATGCATCCAGTGGGAGTACGAATTGTAGTAATAGCACGCTTCACCGTCGCCGTCTCTAGCTTTGATAACATCCACGGTGCACGAGGTAAAAAAACACGCCCATTTGGTCTCTCTTGAGGCGAAGCTTCACGCATCCTCCCTGTGGTACGTAGATCCTCCCTTATGCCTGCCGAATCTCGTGTCCCATTCAAATGCTCCCAAATGGTAGATGCCACATTCTTGAAGATATGCATGGGATCGAGCAGGTGATTGATCTTGAGGTGGGACCAATATGGTAAACGATAAAAGATGGAGTATCTAAACAAAATAAAGTGTTAACGTGCAATCTTCACTTTCAACCAATATAGCTAATCTTTACTTCCAGCCAATAGTTACAAATCCTTACCGGCTCATGCCAAGTGGTGGAGTCGTGGATCCGTCCCAAATTCTCATCCAATCTCTCACGGTGAGTGATTGTGGGAGGACTTCATTCCAAGGGGCAACATATCTAGGATGATCAGGTGGGAGAAATCGATGGTGATTCTCATAGATGACCTTATTCAATGCGTCTGCCCGTGAGGCAACTAGCGAAGGACCACAAACAGGACATGCATGGTAACCCGATGTAGTGAGACCTGAAACAATAGATGCAATTAAGAGTGGAAGGTGGGTTTAGGGTGCCACGTCCTTGCCTATTCATAATTAAAAAATGCAATGCTTACCTGAACACTCGCCATAGCCTGGGAAGTCATGCATCGTCCACATCAAGACTGCTTTGCAGTTGAAGTCTCGTGACGAGGGAGGCCTGCTCACATCATGCACCTCGATACCTCTCCAAAGTATCTCTAGCTCATCAATCAAAGGCTCCAAATAAACATCAGGGTTTTTGACTTTATGTTTCCCTGGAATTAGAAGGGACAGCATGACATGTCCTTTCTTAATAGCCATAGAGGGTGGAAGATTGTAATTTACCAATACCACTGGCCATACACTGTAAGACATGCTTTTTAGACCAAATGGGTTCACACCGTCCATACCCAATCCAAGTCTCAAGCTCCTAGGTTCTTACTTGAAGCTTGGCCATGTGTCTTCAATATGCTTCCACGCAGGAGAGTCCACGGGAGTTCTCCACTTGCCATCGGTTGATCGATGGGAGGAATGCCATGACATGAGCTCTGCAATAGATTTGCACTTGAACATATGTTGGATGCAAGGGATTATGGGAAAATGTCGCAATACCTTACGAGGCACGTCCAAGGTTTTGAGATCTACTCTATATCTTGCCTCTCCATAAGTAGGACACTCTCTTGCATCCTTATGTAGTCCACGAAACAAAACGCAATCGTTGACACATGCATGGATGTGCTTGTAATCTAATCCTCCAAGAGAGGTCACATGTTGCCTTGCCATATCTCTTGAGGTCGGTAATTTATTCTCCCTTGGAAGCATTTTACACAATAGCCTGCACGTGAAGACCATAAATGAGGAAAAGCATTCGAGTAATTGACCCACGCGCATAATTCATCATGTTTGCAAAATCGACTTTAAATTAAAGCTTACTTGAGTAATGCATTCAAACTTGCATTGCTCCATCCATAGATGGTTTGCAAGTTTAGTAACTCAAGGGAGGCACGTAGAACAGAGAATGTGCACCCCTCAAACAGTGGAGTCGATGCTGCGGTAAAAAGATCATCCTGCTCCATGCTATTATCCCTCCCTTGATGGACATATAAATCCCGCACCATATCATCAAACACCTCCTCCTCCACGGCTTCATGAGGTAATGGTGGAGGGCTACTATCACCATCACTCCATGCATCCGTAACGGTCCCTCCTGAAGATCCCACCTCATATCGCCGACGCTTCGCCTCCTCACGACGGGCATAGGGTAACATGTGCGGGTGTGGCACTACATCCTGTATCAAATTAAAACGGGATCATTATAACTCAAACATATGAACACCCATAGGTATCTCAATCAACCTTAACTTACAAATCCTTACCCTGTTTACGGTCACATCCCATTCTCCATACTTTGAGATATGATTGAGCGTAATCCTACGTGCACGATACATGTTTCCTCGACATCGATCACACAGACATTTGATTTTTTGCTCCAACCACATTTCGCGATGGTGGATACGGAGGGATTCATCCTCACTGGAGCTGCTTGTTGAAGATGGAGACATCCTACAAACAAACAACCCACCAAATTTGCTCTTCTTCAAATGCTTAACTTAAAAAACTCTGTGTCGCGTTTAAATGCCCGTCTATCCTCGCGTTTACTGTCGCGTCTATCTGCGCGTCTAAATGCCCGTCTACTCTGTGTATTTAAACGCGCTTGTAGACGCGCTAATAGACGCGCCTATAGACGCGTTTACTCTGTGTATTTTGACGCGACTATAGATGCGTTAATAGACGCGACTATACCCGCGACTTTTAAACCTGCTTTTCGGCGCGCCGCTCGCTTTGCTTTTCTTTTAACTACTTAAACTTCGCGAGCGGCTTTCTTCCTTCATTATTAGCAGTTCTATAGATTCGAAGCTTAAGAGAGAGCCTCCCATACACACACAGTTCCAAGCTTTCACTCAAGACAAAGGGACCGTACTTACACAGCTTGCTTCCAAGCCTAAAGAAGAGGAGAAGTACGAACAAGGAGAAGAGGAGGAGAAGAAACAAGTTTGGAAAAGAAAGATCCTTCCATACCTTTTTCCAAGTAAGTCCTTTTGAAGTTGTTCTTGCTTGTTCTTTCCAGTTTTGTACTTTTCGCATCCACGAAATGCAGCATCTAGGTATGAGCGACACGTTCTTTTGTCGGGCGAAATGTCCTTTTCCACTTTTGAGTATTCTCGACTGTCGGAGCGCGTGTATACAGGCGTCTGAGGGCGCGTCTAAACGCGCGTCTATTTGCGCGTCTGGCTTGCTACAGACACGCACAGACGCAGATATAGACGCTCAAACAGACGATCTGTTAAACGGATGTTTAAACGAATGGTTAGACGCGCTTTTAGACGCGTTGTTAGACGGATATGTGGACGGGCTGATAAACGCGCTTTTTAACGCACTGTTAGACGGATTTTTTGACGGTCTGTTAGACGCAGTGATAGACGCGCTTTTACTTGAACTGTTAAACGCTCTGTTAGACGCGTTTATAGATGCGACGATTAGATGGGTCTATAGACGCGCTCTGACAGAGCCTCTTTTTTTTTTTTTCCCCTTTCTTCTCAGCTCCCAAAGTAATAGATTTGTTTATTTTTTTCCAGTTTAACATGTGGGGAGGAAGTGCTTCTAGCTCACTTGATCCGCGTGAATCGATATGGAAGGATTTATATAATATTTTAGGGCACCCTCCTAGTCCTGCGGAGTTATACGGGTACATGACGGGTACCCTTAACACTCCCCAGGAGTCGGCAGTACAGACTCCGAGCCACCCCACACTGCCTGAGATCACCCCAGCGGAGTCCGCACAGCCGTCTTATGCCCCTTCCCCCGTACCGTCTTATGCCCCTTCCCCCATGCCGTCTTATGTCCCTTCTGCCATCCCGTCTTATGCCCCTTCCCCCATGCCTTCAGGAGGTCCTTCTGCCTCAGGGAGCTGTCGACGTACTCCCCAGCCGTTGAGACTCGGTTCTCCGGCTACGAGTGGTCAGCATAGTCCCGTGCAGTCCCCAGCTACGAGTGGCCAGCGTATGAGCTCCACACGATAGGGTGGCAGGCGTAGCAGTAGGGAGAGCGGTGGCGGATGCATGGCACAGTGCTTTGGGCCATGTGGCGGTGAGGCCGAGGATGATGATTCCGATGATTTGGACGTGTCTCTGGGTGATGGTACGATTTATTATGACATCACCCAGACAGGAGGCATCTTGATGGATGCGCGGGGGAAGGATGTAATGGCCTTCATGCGCTTTGTAATTGCTAACAATTACAGAGATTGCTTTATCCACTATAAAGACCACCCAAAGAGGTTGGCTGATGAGACCCTCGCTACTATTCGCTCTAGGTATCCTAACCCCCCCAATCGCCAGTTCATAGATAAATGGGCCAAGTCAAAGATTGTTACGATACTTAGCAATAAAAGATCTTCCCTTAAGAGGCAGGCACTAGCGGAGCTTGCCAGACTTGAGGCAGGTCAACCTCCAAGGGGCCCGCCCCACACCGCTCAGAAGCGTGAGTGGAAGAAGGCAATGAAGTTAGCGAGGGAGGAGCCCAGTCTGCAGCACGTGGAGGCACGGAGGATCCAGATGGAGGAGTATGGGAGCGCGCATTTTGGAGCAGGGGGCGTGGAATCATGGGAGGCCCAATTTGTAAGTATCGATCTCAAATTATATTGCTTATGTAGTTTATTAGGAGGTTGGTTGTTTCTTTGTACTAATCCCTCCACAAAGTGTATCGCGGTCATGCAGCTTGAGATCGTGGGCAGATACCCTACTCCAGTGGAGACAGCCTACCACCACCACCATCGCAGAGGAGATACATGGAGGCACTTCTATGATGACGGGTTGATTACTGAGGAGCAGTATACTCGAGCGACTAGACATGCCCTTGAGGTATTTGAAAGTAATTAAATAATGCCAAAATTATAAGTAAAGATTTGATTTTTCATACATTGATATATGTTGTCCCTTGTTTACAGGGCGCCCCTGCACAAGACGACGAGGAAGACGAGGAAGGAGGTGCAGAAGGGAGCGCAGAAGGCAGCGCATCAGGGAGCGTGGAAGGCAGCGAGGATTAGTCGTAGAAGTAGTGCTACTATTCTTTTTTGTACTTAAAGCCATTGGCTTGGCTTCGTGCCTCTTGTATATAGACTCCTCTTATTTTTTGTACTTGAAGCCACATGACATGGCTTAGCTTCCTTATTTTTTGTACTTGGAGCCACATGACGTGGCTTAGCTTCGTGCTATATGTATATACAAGCACTTTTTGAGCTTTCAAATTTATTGCGTTTTGGAGTTGTAATATTCTATTTGGAATTGTAATTAAAATGAGCTTGGCTGTAAGAATTGAATTACAGAATGTGGATATGGGATTCTTGTAACTATATAGCATACACAACATACACAGTATTCTGTAAAATTAAAAAAAAAAAAAAAGGCGCGTCTATTAGCGCGTTTACAAGCGCGTTTATATTCGCGTCTGTCTGTTCGATATGCGTCTATATGTGCGTCTATCAATGCGTGTATTTGCGCATCTATATAAGCGTGTATAAGCGCATCTATACGTGCGTAAGTCTGATATATAGACGCACTAATAGACGCGGGTCTCCTGACGCGCAAATAGACGTGCAAATAGACGCGCCCGTAAGTTTTTTATTTAGTTCATGAAACGCGTCTGTGCGCGCGTCTATGGGTGCTTTGTCTTGTTGTGCATTAAAAGATTTAAAATCACAAATTCACGTTATTATAAAGGGAAAGGAATGTAGATAGGACCTAGATGTAAGTTCTAGGGTTTCAATATTATCCCTTCAATGCACACATTGTCTAGAGGGTTTTCTAGAAGTACTCCCCTAGAAACCCAATTCTTACTTCCTCTTGTTCCATATGTCCTTCATAGCTGCCTTCATTTTCTTCTTGATTGATTTCCAAGACTTGATTAGTGTGAGGATGCTTAATTATGCATTGGGATCGTCCATTTTCCATATTGTGCATCTAGAATATGGAATCCCATTACTCCTACGCATCAAAGCATGAATATCAATTAAGAGTACTTAGAATGAATTATATAACTTAAGGGTAAGCATGTATTTAGAAATGTTCTTATTTTTTTAAGAAGGTAGCTATGTGGAATGAAAAGAAATTCTTAAACCTTGTCTTTGAGTCAAGTGTCTACTTTAAAATCCTTGGGTTTGCAATAGCCCACTAGCTAAGATTACAACGGTAGTTGAAAACACATTTCCTCCTTTTGGAGAGCTCACCTAATAGGAATGTAGTGTACCTCGTGCATTTAAAAGTAGGGCTATTTTAAAGAGGGCTATTTTAATTCTAGAAAAACAATTAATAACTTTTGTTTGCACAATTATTGCTACCATCCTTTTTCATAATCTTTATATTGTCGTACTTTATTATTTATCACTTTAGAATCTGTAGAGTAGTTTTTGTTCTTTGGTAAAAGCAATAACAAGCTAGGGTTACCAGGAATTACCTGTCTACCCACTTGAAACTATGTTGTTCTAACAGCTAGTTTCTCTTGGATGGTGGTAGGTAAGTTGACCCTGACCATGGTGTTGGAAGTACCTAACGAATTCGACATTGTTAGACTTATTTTTGAAACCCTACCGGTGTCAAGCCATTTCAATTCAAACTAAATTTGAGTTCTTTATGTATTTATTTTCCATATGTGAATAATTTCTAATTAATTTTTAAAGCTATTCTATGACTGAATCGATTGTATGGTTCATTTATTGTTGGGATTAGTAAATCTACACACACACACACACGCATGCACACACATGCGGAATATCTTTTGGATAGTAGTGGAGGAAGAAAGCATAACAGCACTGTTACACCTTTTTCCACAAAATTAAATTCTCTTATTCCATTTGATACTTTATCTCAGGAAGAGAGAAATGTCCTTACACATCACTTTCTTGCACCAGACACTTTGGCTTTGAATATCAAGGATATTTCGGTTAATCCCCTTATCCCAAGAAGAATACCAGAAGGAACATTTGCACACTAGGTTGACCATAAGTTGTGGTCACTCAATGAATTGAGCATTACAACACCTATCACGTTTGAAATGTGGGCAGTTTTGGCAGGGATCACCAAGAAGGTTGATACTATTAAAAAAGAATATAGGAACATGGCTATTTAGGGGAGATCGGCACATACTGATAACATCATCTTACGGGAACTCTTTGCCCTAAATGAGTTCGAAGAGTCTTTTTGCACATCAAAGCAAGGGATTTTTTGCAGCCATAAAATGTGCCAAAGGGGGGGGGCATGGGGGGTAGGAGGGGGGGTATGCGATATGCGCGCAAGGGGGGGAGGGGCATGTCGGGTTTGGGGGGGGGTACACGACATGCACGCAAGGGGAGGGTGGGAGGCATGGGGGGGGGCATGGGCCGTGGGGGGGGTACGCACATGCGCACAAGGGGGGGGGCATGGTGGGTTGGGGGGGGTGGGGGGCATGGGGGGGGGATGGGGCATGGGAAGGGGGGGGGCATGGGAGGGGGGGTACGCGACATGTGCGCAAAGGGGGGGGGGCATGGGGTGTGGGAAAGGGGTGTAGGGGAGGGGGGGGACGTGACATGCGCAGAAGGGGGGGGAGGTGCATGGTGGGTTGGGGAGGTATGCGACATCCGCGCAAAGGGCCGCATGGGGGGTACACGATACGCACGCAAGCAGGGGGGGCATGTTGGGTTGGGGGGGGGTATGCGACATGCGCGCAAAGGGGGGGCATGGGGGGTAGGAGGGGGGTACTCGATATGCGTGCAAGGGGGGGAAGGGCATGTCCAGTTTGGGGGGGGTACATGACATGCACACAAGGGGAGGGTGGGAGGCATGGGGGGGGCATGGGCCATGGGGGGGGGGGGGAAGCACATGCGCGCAAGGGGGGGGCATGGTGGGTTGGGGGGGGTGGGGGGCATGGGGGGGGATGGGGCGTGGGAAGGGGGGGGGTTACGCGACATGTGTGCAAAAGGGCGGGGGGGAGGGACATGGTGGATTGGGGGGGGGCATGGGAGGGGGGGTACGCGACATGTGCACAAAGGGGGGGGGCATGGGGTGTGGCAAAGGGGTGTAGGGGAGGGGGGGTACGCGACATGCGCACAAGGGGAGGACGTGCATGGTGGGTTGGGGGGGTACGCGACATGTGCACAAAGGGCTGCATCGGGGGTAGGAGGGGGGGTACGCGATATGCGCGCAAGGGGGGGTACGCGACATGCACGCAAAGGGGGGGGCATGGGGGGTAGGAGGGGGGGTACACGATATGCGCACAAGGGGGTGAGGGGCATGTCGGGTTGGGGGGTACACGACATGCATGCAAAGGGGGGGGAGGGTGGTTTGGGGGGGCGGGGGGTATGCTAGATCTGTGCAAGGGGGGGGAGTGGAGCATAGGGAGGGGGGTGTGGGTCCGCGACATGCACACAAAGGGAGGAGAGGGGCACGGTGGGTGGGGGGGTACACGACATGCACGCAAATTAGTAACTTTTGTTTGCACAATTATTCCTACCATCCTTTTTCATAATCTTTATATTGTCGTACTTTATTATTTATCACTTTAGAATCTGTAGAGTAGTTTTTGTTCTTTGGTAAAAGCAATATTACCTGTCTACCCACTTGAAACTATGTTGTTCTAACAACTAGTTTCTCTTGGATGGTGGCAGGTAAGTTGACCCTGACCATGGTGCTGGAAGTACTTAACGAATTCGACATTGTTAGACTTATTTTTGATACCCTACCGGTGTCAAGCCATTTAAATTCTAACTAAATTTAAGTTCTTTATGTATTTATTTTCCATATGTGAATAATTTCTAATTAATTTTTAAAGCTATTCTATGACTGAATCGATTGTATGGTTCATTTATTGTTGGGATTAGTAAATCTACACACACACACACACGCACACACACACATGCGGAATATCTTTTGGATAGTAGTGGAGGAAGAAAGCATAACACCACTGTTACACCTTTTTCCACAAAATTAAATTCTCTTATTCCATTTGATACTTTATCTCAGGAAGAGAGAAATGTCCTTACACAGGACTTTCTTGCACCAGACACTTTGGCTTTGAATATCAAGGATATTTCGGTTAATCCCCTTATCCCAAGAAGAATACCAGAAGGAACATTTGCACACTAGATTGACCAGAAGTTGTGGTCACTCAATGACTTGAGCGTTACATCACCTATCACGTTTGAAATGTGGGCAGTTTTAGCAGGGATCACCAAGAATGTTGATACTATTAAAAAAGAATATAGGAACATGGCTATTTAGGGGAGATCGGCACATACTGATAACATCATCTTACCGGAACTCTTTGCCCTAAATGAGTTGGAAGAGTCTTTTTGCACATCAAAGCACGGGATTTTTTGCAGCCACAAAATGTGCCACAGGGGGGGGGCATGGGGGGTAGGAGGGGGGGTACGCGATATGCGCGCAAGGGGGGGCGGGGCATGTTGGGTTTGGGGGGGGTACACGACATGCACGCAAGGGGAGGGTGGGAGGCATGGGGGGGGCATGGGCCGTGGGGGGGGTACGCACATGCACCCAAGGGGGGGGCAGGGTGGGTTGGGTGTTGAGATATCGAGCTCCACTCGCGATATGCCAGGGTGACTGTTGTGCATTTATGTCACCGACTTGTTAGCTGGAGATGCGGTTGGTACACCGCCCACGAATAATAGCTGGATGATAGCTATCCTTATCTACTCTAGTTTGTGGCTCAGTTAGTATGCCACCTTAGTTAGTTGAGTTTGGTTTGAGACCCACATATAGGGTTCTTCTATTTCTTTGTACTAGAGTTCTTTTGGCTTTCACAACTAAGAAGAGGAAAACTGTTTTCAGCCTCCACCTTTGTGTGTATTCCTCCATTGTGCATGTGAGAAAGCCGCAAGTGAGACTCCTTCCCTCTCTCCCACAATCTTCACATGGTATTAGAGCCTTGTTCGTGGTAAGGAGCTCAAGAAAGCAAGCCAAGTTTGTGGTGTCCTGGTAAGAGGACCAGTGTTGCTTTCCTATTTCGAGTTTGGGAGCAAATCTCTGCAGGTAGCACAGCCAGAAGTGCAAGAGTGCACTGTCTCAGATTGAGACGCCCTTCGCGGTGTGGCGAGAGCGTGACGTTATTTTTTTGATTCGAGGTCATTTTGGGGCCCGTTTTGGAGACGGAAGTTCTCCGCAGGCACTCAGCAAAAGGCCCTGTTTTTGCTGTGCGACCACTGTTCTGCGGGTCGGTGAAAAGTTGCCACAGAAATTGCATCGTATGCCTTTGTGCAGAGATATTGGGAGTTGCAGATTCATGCTTGTTGCCTGTTGATGCAAAATCATCACTAGGAAGTGACTGTGTGGTGAAATACCACTTTCGTCAGTTTTGCAGTTCTGCCCGTGTGAGGCAAAGGCTGTGTTTTTTGCAGTGACAGAATATTTTGCAGTGTTCTGTAATGGCATCTGATTCTCTTTCACAGATTGTCACTGAAAAGCTTGACAAGAACAACTTCCAGGCATGGAAGTTTAGAATGACGAATTTCTTGATGGGAAAAGGCTATTGGGAGTTCATTACAGGAAATGAAGAAGAACCTGTTCTTCCTAATGTTCCCAGTTAACAGGAAATGCAGGCATTCAAAGGATGGCATGAGAGAGCCAGGAAAGTTATGTACTGGCTGTCTATCAGTATTTCGGACTCCATGATTGTGCATATTCAGGATGCAAATACGCCAAAGGAGGCATGGGATACTTTGGCAAAAATGTATAGCACAAATACGCAAGCCAGGAAAATGCAACTCAAACAGGAGTTGCACAATGTGCAGAGAGAAAATTTGAGCATAAATGACTACCAGATGAAAGTGAAGAAAATTGCAGATGCACTTGCTTCCATTGGGTCGCCAGTGGATGATGACGATTTGGTTTCTGTGACCTTGAATGGTCTAGGAAAGGATTATGCACAATTCTGGACATCCATTGCCATCCGTGAAAAATTTTTAGATTTTGAGGAGTTAATTGCTCTTCTAATTTCTGAAGAGCAGAGAAATGGGGGTGCATCTTCTTCAGCAGGAACTTCAAAAGAAACTATCTTCTACTCAAATACTGGCAGAGGTAGAGGCAGAGGTAGAGGAGGCCGATCTGCAGGCCGTGGTAGAAATCAGAATATGCAGCAAATGCAAGAAAACCAGTCCTATGCAGGAGGACGTGGTAACTCTAGAGGCAGGGGGAGCCAAAGAGGCCGTGGTGGATGGCAGAGAGGCCAAAATGCAAACAGCAATGTTGAATGCTACTATTGTGGCAAAATGGGTCATATGGCTAAGGAATGCTATAAAAAGCAGAATGACATTATGACTGGAAAATTGCAGCAAGGCAATTATGCATCTTCTAGTAGGCAGGGTGATGACAGAAATGAGCATCTATTTATGGTGCAGCATATGACCAATTCTGTGACAAGTGCAGAAGAACGAAATGATGTGTGGTATGTTGACTCAGGTGCATCAAACCACATGACAGGTCATGCAGAATGGATGCAAGATGCAAAGAAAATGGAAAAACTAGGATTTGTGGAGACTGGTGATGATACTGCACATCCTATTGTGCAGATTGGCAAAATTCCTTTGTCTATGCAGGATGGGAAAAAGAAATACTTGTCTAATGTATTTCATGTCCCGAACATCACCAAGAACCTGGTTTCTGTTGGTCAGATGGTTGAGCAGGGCTTGCAGGCCAGATTTAATCCTCATGGATGCTTTGTTGAGGATATGAAAAATAATGGTCGCTTGATAGCAAAAGGAAAGAAGAAGGGCAGGATGTTTACGTTGGATGCGGACATGCCTGAATTGAGTGCAGCAATGTTTGCACATGGGACCAGTGTAGTTGCAGATATTGATATCTGGCACAAACGCATTGGTCATGTTAATATACAGCGACTTAAATCAATGCAAGCCCAAAATATTGTTGCAGGATTGCCTAAATTCAAGGTTGCAGAAATGCACAAGGTTTGTGAAGCCTGTCAATTTGGGAAACAGGCAAGGAAACCTTTTCCTAGGCATGTTCAAGAGAGTAAAAAGCCATTGGAATTAATCCACTCTGATGTGTGGACTACAAAAGCTGCATCTATTGGAGGCTATCACTATTTTGTCACATTTATTGATGACTTCAGCAGAAAACTGTGGGTGTATTTTATGAAAAAGAAAAGTGAAGTGTTTGGGCACTTCAAAGCTTTCAAAGCTATGGTGGAAAAAGAAAGAGGCCTGCAAATAAAATGCCTAAGGTCAGATGGAGGGGGAGAGTACCTCTCAAATGAGTTTGCAAGGTTCTTGCAGGAGCATGGTATAAAGCAGCAATATTCATGCAGTCATACCCCACAGCAAAATGGAATTGCAGAAAGGAAAAACAGGCATATTGGAGAGGTATCTCGGGCTATGCTAAATGAAAAAGATCTACCAGATTATTATTGGGCTGAAGCAGTTGCTACAGTAGTTTATATAATGAACAGGACTCCCACTGCAGCAATACATGGCATGACACCAGAGGAGATGTATACTGGTAGGAAACCAGATATTTCTCATTTGAAAATTTTTGGTTGCATTGCCTATGTCCATGTGCCAGATGAGTTGAGGTCCAAGTTGGATCCAAAAGCTGAGAAGTGCATCTTTATTGGTTATTCTTTGCAGCAAAAAGGATATAGATGCTATAACCCTTCTACACGAAAGTTCACAGTGAGCAGAGATGTTGTTTTTGATGAGATGAGCAGCTGGTATAAACCAGTAAATGTGATGATTGATGTAGATGCACAAAATGGTAATGCTGCATAGAATTCACAGCAGCAATCACAAAATATCAGTGGACCTGGAGTGTCCTCTAGCAGTGGTTCACATACTTCGCCATGGACAGGCAGATTGAGATCAGGAGAATCTCCTCAAAGCAATGCAGAGAGTGGTACGCAGGTATCACGAAAAGGAAAAGAGAAGGTAGATCAGCCCATGTTTGATGTGAATGCAGCTCACTCTTGTGTGGATGGTGAATCCAGTGGCTCAGAACAGAGCATTGATGATGAGTTGGGTATTCCTTCTGTTGTTACACCTGGAGTAAGGAAGACCAAGGATGTTTTGAGAGCACCTAGAAGTGAGCCTATTTTGCGCAGGTCTACCAGGGTTAGGTATCCTGTGGATAGGTTGAAATATGATGGATTTACAGCCATTCACTATGCCTGTATGGTCAAAGTGATACAGGAACCAGAACCCACTTCTTTTGAGCAAGCCATGGGAAATGAAAAATGGGAGAAAGCCATGGATGAAGAAATGGATGCCTTGGATGCTAATGCTACATGGGAATTGGTGCCTTTGCCTAAAGACAAGAATGCAATTGGCTATAAGTGGGTTTATAAGATCAAGCACAATGCAGATGGTTCTGTGAATAGATACAAGGCAAGATTAGTTGTCAAGGGGTATGCACAGACATATGGCATTGATTATGAAGAAACTTTCAGCCCGGTTGCAAGGATGGCAACCGTAAGAGCAGCCATTGCTATGGCTGCATCAAAGGGATGGTCTTTACATCAGATGGATGTAAAGAATGCCTTCTTGCATGGTGATTTGCAAGAAGAGGTCTTTATGGAGCAGCCAGCAGGTTATGTTCATGCTACTCATCCTGAGTTTGTTTGCAGGTTGAAGAAAGCCTTGTATGGCTTGAAGCAAGCACCTAGAGCATGGTCTGACAAGATAGGACAGTATCTTGTCACTATTGGCTTTCAAATTTCCAAGGCAGATTTCTCACTCTATGTGAGAAAAACAGAGAAAGGGATTATGCTGCTGGTCATTTATGTTGATGATTTGATCATCACAGGTGATAGTGATGAAGATATCCTTCATGTGAAAATGCTATTGAGGTAGAAGTTTGAGATGAAGGATTTGGGAGAGCTACGTTATTTCTTGGGCATTGAGGTGATTAGATCACCAAGTGGGATACAGCTCTTGCAGAGGCAGTATGGACTGGACATGCTGTCCAAATATGGGATGACAGGCTATAAGCCTATTTCAGTTCCTTTGGAGCAGAATGTGAAGCTGAGCACAGATGCAAGTGAGCTTCTGGAAGACCCTACTATGTACAGACGCATAGTAGGAAGTTTGATTTACATGACTATTAAGCTATGCTGTTTGGTTGGTAAGTCAGTTTATGCAGGCTCCAAGGAAACCGCATTTGGATGCGGCTAGACGCATACTCAGGTATGTGAAGTCCACATTGCAGTATGGACTATTTTATGAGGCTGGGGTTCAGATACAGTTGCATGGATACACTGATGCTGATTGGGCTGGTAGTATTTCTGATAGACGATCTACCAGTGGATATGTGTTCTCTTTTGGGAGTGCTGCAGTCACTTGGAGTAGCAAGAAACAGCCTACAGTTGCCTTGTCGAGCATAGAGGCTGAGTACAGAGGTGCAACAATGGCTGCATGTGAGGTAGCTTGGTTGCATAAGCTACTCTATGATATGCATCAGTCTACAGATGGGCCGGTTGTCATTTATTGTGACAACATGAGTAGTATACATTTGGCAAAGAACCCAATCTTTCATGCCAGAACAAAGCACATTGAGGTGCATTATCACTATGTGCGGGAGAAGGTTTTACTAGGTCTTATTGATCTAGTTTATGTCAGCACAGAGGATCAGGTAGCTGACATATTCACGAAAGCATTGGGCGCAGAGAAGCTGCGCAAGTTCAGAGACCTGCTTGGTGTGCAGGAATTGGGATTGAGCTCGAGGGGGAGTGTTGAGCTATCGAGCTCCACTCCCGATATGCCAGGGTGACTGTTGTGCATTTATGTCACCGACTTGTTAGCTGGAGATGCGGTTGGTACACCGCCCACGAATAATAGCTGGATGACAGCTATCCTTATCTACTCTAGTTTGTGGCTCAGTTAGTATGCCACCTTAGTTAGTTGAATTTGGTTTGAGACCCACATATAGGGTTCTTCTATTTCTTTATACTAGAGTTCTTTTGGCTTTCACAACTAAGAAGAGGAAAACTGTTTTCAGCCTCCACGTTTGTGTGTATTCCCCCATTGTGCATGTGA
Organism: Dipteris shenzhenensis; assembly: GCF_047967505.1. Taxonomy (NCBI): domain Eukaryota; kingdom Viridiplantae; phylum Streptophyta; class Polypodiopsida; order Gleicheniales; family Dipteridaceae; genus Dipteris; species Dipteris shenzhenensis. The sequence continues at coordinate 36,476,536 of NC_141606.1, read as the reverse complement.
GAAAGCCGCAAGTGAGACTCCTTTTCTCTCTCCCACAATCTTCACATTTGGGTGCATGCGGGGTATGGGGGGGGGGATGGGGCATGGTAAGGGGGGGGGTACACGACATGTGCACAAAAGGGCGGGGGGGAGGGACATGGTGGATTGGGTGGGGGGCATGGGAGGGGGGGTACGCGACATGTGCACAAAGGGGGGGCGCATGGGGTGTGGGAAAGGGGTGTAGGGGAGGGGGGTACGCGACATGCGCACAAGGGGGGGACGTGCATGGTGGGTTGGGGGGGTACGCGACATGCGCACAAAGGGCTGCATCAGGGGTAGGAGGGGGGGTACGCGATATGCGCGCAAGGGGGGGTACGTGACATGCACGCAAAGGGGGGGGGCATGGGGGGTAGGAGGTGGGGTACACGATATGTGCGCAAGGGGGTGAGGGGCATGTCGGGTTGGGGGGGTACACGACATGCATGCAAAGGGGGGGGAGGGTGGTTGGGGGGGGGGGGGGTATGCTAGATCTGTGCAAGGGGGGGGAGTGGAGCGTAGGGAGGGGGGTGTGGGTCCGCGACATGCGCACAAAGGGAGGAGAGGGGCATGGTGGGTGGGGGGGTACGCGACATGCACACAAATTAATAACTTTTGTTTGCACAATTATTGCTACCTTCCTTTTTCATAATCTTTATATTGTCGTACTTTATTATTTATCACTTTAGAATCTATAGAGTAGTTTTTGTTCTTTGGTAAAAGCAATAACAAGCTAGGGTTAACAATCATTACCTGTCTACCCACTTGAAACTATGTTGTTCTAACAGCTAGTTTCTCTTGGATGGTGACAGGTAAGTTGACCCTGACCATGGTCCTGGAAGTACCTAACGAATTCGACATTGTTAGACTTATTTTTGAAACCCTATCGGTGTCAAGCCATTTAAATTCAAACTAAATTTGAGTTCTTTATGTATTTATTTTCCATATGTGAATAATTTCTAATTAATTTTTAAAGCTATTCTATGACTGAATCGATTGTATGGTTCATTTATTGTTGGGATTAGTAAATCTACACACACACACACATGCACGCACACACATGCGGAATATCTTTTGGATAGTAGTGGAGGAAGAAAGCATAACACCACTGTTACACCTTTTTCCACAAAATTAAATTCTCTTATTCCATTTGATACTTTATCTCAACCCACCATGCCCCCCCCCTTGCGCGCATGTGCGTCACCCCCCCCTTCCCGGCCCATGCCCCCCCCCATGACTCCCACCCTCCCCTTGCGTGCATGTCATGTACCCCCCCCCAAACCCAACATGCCCCTCCCCCCGTTGCGTGCATCTCGAGTACCCCCCCTCCTACCCCCCATGCCCCCCCCCTTTGCATGCATGTCGCGTACCCCCCCCACCCAACATGCTCCCCCCGCTTGCGTGCATATCACGTACCCCCCTCCTACCCCCCATGCAGCGCTTTGCCTGCATGTCGCATACCCCCCCAACCCACCATGCACCTCCCCCCCCTTGTGCGCATGTCGCGTACCCCCCCTCCCCTACACCCCTTTCCCACACCCCATGCCCCCCCCCCTTTGTGCACATGTCGCGTACCCCCCCTCCCATGCCCCCCACCCAATCCACCATGTCCCTCCCCCCCCGCCCTTTTGTGCACATGTCGCGTACCCCCCCCTTCCCATGCCCGATCCCCCCCCCATGCCCCCCAACCCACCATGCCCCCCCCCTTGCGTGCATGTGCGTACCCCCCCCACGGCCCATGCCCCCCCCCATGCCTCCCACCCTCCCCTTGCGTGCATGTCGTGTACCCCCCCCAAACCCAACATGCCCCTCCCCCCCTTGCGCACATATCGCGTACCCCCCTCCTACCCCCCATCCCCCCCCTTGGCACATTTTGTGGTTGCAAAAAATCCCTTGCTTGGATGTGCAAAAAGACTCTTCCAACTCATTTAGGGCAAAGAGTTCCGGTAAGATGATGTTATCAGAATGTGCCGATCTCCCCTAAATAGCCATGTTCCTATATTCTTTTTTAATAGTATCAACATTCTTGGTGATCCCTGCCAAAACTGCCCACATGTCAAACGTGATAGGTGCTGTAACGCTCAAGTCATTGAGTGACCACAACTTATGGTCAACCTAGTGTGCAAATGTTCCTTCTGGTATTCTTCTTGGGATAAGTGGATTAACCGAAATATCCTTGATATTCAAAGCCAAAGTGTTTGGTGCAAGAAAGTCCTGTGTAAGGACATTTCTCTTTTCTTGGGGGTGGGGGGCATGGGGGGGGATGGGGCGTGGGAAGGGGGGGGGTTACGCGACATGTGCGCAAAAGGGCGGGAGGAAGGGACATGGTGGATTGGGGGGGGGCATGGGAGGGGGGGTACGCGACATGTGCACAAAGAGGGGGGGCATGGGGTGTGGAAAAGGGGTGTAGGGGAGGGGGGGTACGCGACATGCGCACAAGGGGGGGAGGTGCATGTTGGGTTGGGGGGGTACGCGACATGCACACAAAGGGCCGCATCGGGGGTAGGAGGGGGGGTACGCGATATGCGCGCAAGGGGGGGGTACGTGACATGCGCGCAAAGGGGGGGGCATGGGGGGTAGGAGGGGGGGTACGCGATATGCACGCAAGGGGGTGAGGGGCATGTCAGGTTGGGGGGTACAGGACATGCGCGCAAAGGGGGGGGGTGGTTTGGGGGGGGGGGGTATGCGAGATCTGTGCAAGGGGGGGGGAGTGGAGCGTAGGGAGGGGGGGTGTGGGGCCGCGACATGCGCGCAAAGGGAGGGAGGGGCATGGTGGGTGGGGGGGGTACGCGACATGCGCGCAAATTAATAACTTTTGTTTGCACAATTATTGCTACCATCCTTTTTCATAATCTTTATATTGTCGTACTTTATTATTTATCACTTTGGAATCTGTAGAGTAGTTTTTGTTCTTTGGTAAAAGCAATAACAAGCTGGGGTTAACAGGCATTACCTATCTACCCACTTGAAACTATGTTGTTCTAACAGCTAGTTTCTCTTGGATGGTGGCAGGTAAGTTGATCCTAACCATGGTGCTGGAAGTACCTAACGAATTCGACATTGTTAGACTTATTTTTGAAACCCAGCTACTGGTGTCAAGCCATTTAAATTCAAACTAAATTTGAGTTCTTTATGTATTTATTTTCCATATGTGAATAATTTCTAATTAATTTTTAAAGCTATTCTATGACTGAATCGATTGTATGGTTCATTTATTGTTGGGATTAGTAAATTTGCACACACACACACACACACACGCACGCACACACATGCGGAATATCTTTTGGATAGTAGTGGAGGAAGAAAGCATAACACCACTGTTACACCTTTTTCCACAAAAATAAATTCTCTTATTCCATTTGATACTTTATCTCAGGAAGAGAGAAATGTCCTTACATAGGACTTTCTTGCACCAGACACTTTGGCTTTGAATATCAAGGATATTTCGGTTAATCCCCTTATCCCAAGAAGAATACCAGAAGGAACATTTGCACACTAGGTTGACCATAAGTTGTGGTCACTGAATGACTTGAGCGTTACAGCACCTATCACGTTTGAAATGTGGGCAATTTTTACAGGGATCACCAAGAATGTTGATACTATTAAAAAAGAATATAGGAACATGGCTATTTAGGGGAGATCAGCACATACTAATAACATCATCTTACGGGAACTCTTTGCCCTAAATGAGTTGGAAGACTCTTTTTGCACATCAAAGCATGGGATTTTTTGCAGCCATAAAATGTTACTACATGCAAAAAAGGTACTAGATGTTTGGAATTATATGCGACCCTACTTAAAATGCAACTGTATCAATGTAGGGTTATGCCCTAACAAGGTAATGTGGTTTGACCATGCTATATGGTACATACTGGATCATGTGCACATATATATGCATGGCAACACCCTTACAGTCAAAATGTATGCCTTCATACAATGGTGCTCATCTTTTTTTCAGTTCTCGATTAAGCAAGCTATGATTTTCTCCTGTTACCGAGAGATGGTCAATGAGGGTGTAAATGCTACAGTAAACGATTCAAACACTGATCCATTTCAAGGACTTAATGGCAAAGGGATTAACTTTTTGGCCAGGTCTCTCAACCCAAAACGAGCTATAGTTATGGATGAAAGGCAACCCAGAAGTTCTAGAGGCCCTGTTCGGTACTTCTGGGATGCTCAATTGTTCAATACTTTTGGATGTTCGGATGTTCGTTGTGTTAGAATATTGACTCTTGATTTGTAGGATCATTATGGACTCGTATTTTTTGTTCTTCGGTACTTCCTGGCCGCCCAGTTGTTCGGTACTTCTGGAATGCTCAATTGTTTGGTACTTTCGGATGTCCAGATGCTCATTGTGTTTCTAGATTATTGGTTGTTGATTTGCAGGATCATTATGGGCCTTTCTGTTGTGTTGCTATGGCTTTCTTACACTATGCAAGCGACATTTCAGCCTTGGATTTATGGACATATCAAATCCGATACTTCAGGATGCCCAAATGCTCGTTGTGTTTTTGAATTATTGGTTCTTGATTTGCAGGAACTTTAAGGGCCTTCCTATTGTGTTGCTACGGCTTTCTTACACTACCCAAGAGACATTTCAGCCCTGGCTTTGTGGACATCTCAAATCGTCCCTCCATACTCATCTTTGGAGTGATCGAAGCAATTTGCTTATACATTCATCCTTGGTACAATAGAAACAGGCACTTGAATATTTGATATGTTCATATACACTGCATGAAATAGGTCATTTTATGTGGATGAATTGTGCAAAACATGAAGGCATGATATGATTATAAAGGTTTGAGGAGGTTTGACTAGATTTAACTTGGAGACAACAAGCTCTACTATTCAGATGAAGAGCTCAAACATCAAACTTGAAGATCTGAAGCCCTGATTATGCATCATCACTATGTGAAACAAGTTGAGATTTCTAGGAAGATTTTTCTATTTTTCGCACATACTTTTCACTGTATCATGCACCAAACATAGTGCCTATACTTTGCACTATACTATGGACAAGTGCTTGTCTTATGCCCTTGTACTATCCACATGCAATTTGCATTGTACCATCCAACATTACACTGTATCATTCAAAATGGCATATGGCCATCCTTTGCATATATATTTTCACATAGATATATATAATGGCTCAGGTCTTTTCCCTTGTACTCCCCAAGGGTTTTTTTTTCATCCATAGCTAGAGGGCCTATTTGAGTGGGGGTGTTAGAGCTATATATAGCTTGCCCTAACTCAACCTAGTCCTCAACAATATATATGCCTATGATCTATGAATAGAATCACTTTCTTGGGAGCAACTCTTGTGTCAGTCTCTCTCCTCTTTCTCTTCCTCTCAACACAACTCTTGTGTCCGTCTCTCTCCTCTTTCTCTTCCTTTTAATAGAGCTCATGTCATGGCATTCCTCCCATTGATCAACTGATGGCAAGTGGAGAACTCCTGCAAACACTTCTACATGGAAGCATATTGAAGACACATGGCCAAGCTTCAAGGAATAACCTAGGAGCTTGATACTTGGATTGGGTATGGATGGTGTGAACCTATTTGGTTTCAAAAGCACCTCTTACAGTGTATGGCTAGTGATATTGGTGAATTATAATCTTCCACCCTCTATGGCGATTAAGAAAGGACATGTTATGTTATCCCTTCTAATTCCAGGGAAACATAAAGTCAAAAATCCTGATGTTTATTTGGAGCCTTTGATTGACGAGCTAGAGATACTTTGGAGAGGTATCGAGGTGCATGACGTGAGTAGGGCTCCCTCATCACAAGACTTCAACTACAAACCAGTGTTGGTGTGGACGATGATGCATGACTTCCCAGGCTATGGCGAGTGTTCAGGTAAGCATTTCACTTTTAATTATGAGTAGGCAATCGATGTGGCACCCTAAACCCACCTTGAACTCCCCCCATAGTCACTCATTGTGGGAGATTGGATGAGAATTTGGGATGGATCCACGACTCCACCACTTGGCATGAGTTGGTGAGGATTTGTAACTATTGTGTGCTATATGGGCTGGAAATAAAGATTGCCTGCTAACACCAGCTTTTGTTTGGATACTCCATCTTTTATCGTTTACCATATTGGTCCCACCTCAAGATCAATCACTTGCTTGATCCCATGCATATATTCAAGAATGTGGTGTCTACCATTTGGGAACATTTGAATGGGACACAAGATTCCATAGGCATAAGGGAGGATCCACGCACCACAGGGAGAATGCGTGAAGCTTGGCCACAAGAGAGGCAAAATGGGCGTGTCTTTTTACCTCGTGCACCATGGAGGTTATCAAAGCTAGAGATGGTGGCGGTGAAGGGAGCTATAACTACAGTTTGTACTCCCTCTGGATGCATGAGGTGTTTGAAGAGGGCCTTCACAAAAAGCAAGAAAAGAGGTGTAGAGCAATTATATTGCTTGAAATCTCATGATTGGCACAAGATGCTCCAAGTAAGTATTTTATGTGCATAATATCTTTTTCCTTCCAAATTTGTGAGTGAATTAGAAGCAACTAATCAACCATTCCTCATGTGTTCAGTCCATACTACCTACTAGCATTTCTCATAGTTCATCGAAGGACGTTAAGGATTGTATTTACAAGATGGGCGAGGTTGTGAGGTACTTTACAGGATACAAAATGTGAATATTGTATCTACAAGATGGGCGAGCTTGTGAGGTACTTTATAGGATGCAAGGTGTTCATATTGTAATATTGCGTACTTTTTCCTTTTTAGGTATGTGAGCTGAAAGGAAATAGATCCCACCATGCTTGAGAATGCTCAAGTTATGTCAGTGGAGGTGGTTTGCTTAGTGGAGGAGACATTTCCACGTTCTATTCTCACAAGACTACATCTCATAGTGCATTTGGTGGATGAGATTTCTATATGCGATACTATACATGCACGATGGTTGTTCTTCCTCGAGCGCTTCATGAAGACCTTGAAGGGTTTTGTGAGACAAAATGCAAGACCCAAGGGTAGCATGGCTGAGGGTTTGTTGGTACAAGAGTCACTTGTATATATTTCTGAGTTTCTTGTTTATGTGGATATCTCTCTCCCACGATTATGGAGAGATGACGAAGACCTAAGGATGACCTCTATTGTGCCTCAAGGGAAAGGACGCATCAAAGTAATTGACACGGAGTTTCTTAATAATATCAACCTCTATTGCATGCTTAATAGTGATGTGATGACAAGATGCGTGACAAGATACAAGGATGCAAAGGCAAGAAAAGGAGAAAGGGCCCTCTTTCGTACACACCATGGATCTCGTGTGCCATACCCTTAGCATCCAAGAGAACTTCCAAAGGATATTCATGTTGTGGATTGGCTACTTGACGAAATGGAGAGAGCAGAGAGAGACGAGGGGATGCATATCACAATGGAAGAATGGGAGTATGCTAGGGGATGCATGAGCAAGGTCGGTATATAGAATGTTATGCATAAGTTAGGAGCTTTAGACAATTTAGATTGCTTATTTAATTGATTTTGTCTTGGTGTAGTGTACTATGTTCAATGCTATATGGTGTGAGGGCAAGTAGTTTTGAACACAACGGATTGATGATAAGAGAAACACACAACATTGCAGCATCATTGCTAGCTTTGAGGGAGCCAATGGAGCCATGGATGATTATTGTGGCATAATCCAAGATATTATTAAGCTTGACTTTCGACGCTTCTTTGTGTATGTTTTGGATGTAAAGTGGTTTAAGGATGTGGTGGAAAGAGGCCCTCACATATTAAATACTCACTTTTAAATATTTGATACCTTCGATGCAAGGAAAATAACATGATTGTATTTGTGTTTGAATTAGGTTCTCTGTTAACCAATGGTGGATAATAATAGGTGGTGGCATGTCATACCTATTACGCCACGTTCCACACTGATGTATAGTACATTTACTAATATGGAGCATATGGGGCATGATCATGGCCATGGAGGTGATGATGACCGTGATACGAGAGAGGAGGATGATCATGAGATAGGAGATATAGATATTGAGGCCATTACCCCCGTGAGGACGAGCCTACCATTGGTGATGCTGATTTCGATGAGCACATGAGTAGCACAAGTAGTAGTGGGTTGAATGTATTTGTAGATCGATCTCAACACTAGTTTGGATTTTGAAGTAGATAGTTTATTAAGGGTTGATCTCATTGAGGATGAGATTGAGCTGTAGCCCAAATCATTGATATTAGCAAAACTATTTTACATATTGTCTTATTCTCCTCACCTCACTTAATTTTTGTATATGTGGGTTTGCCAAAAAGCATTGATATTTTTGTTAAAATTACGTGCTTTGGTAATCATGGGCAATGTTTGGAAAGCAATATGTACATTTATCAGCCTGCACCGAAATCTCACTTTCTGTATTCTGTGTTTTGCATCTAAATCCGCGTCTAAATTCACGTCTAATTCACAGTGCAAACACGCCAATAGACACACAAATAGACATGCAAATAGATGCGCTATTAGATGCGCCCATATTTTCTCTATTCTAACAATGCCTATAGACACACCCGCTATTTTGCGCATCTATCAAGTGCATCTGTAGTTGCTTTGTCTTGTTGTGTTCGGTGAATTAAAACGTTTGAAACATTTTTTGACCTCTCTCGAGTGATTTAAACCGGCCCCGTCATGTTTTTTGGCCTAGACTGACTGTAGCCAACTATCGCATGGTAAAATCGCTCACCGTGTGGTACAAGGGTAGGTATACCGCTCGGTGTTTACCTATACATTACGGTGATGTGTTTATCGCACGGTCTCCTTCATGTAATGTGCAGGTTTTTGGTACATACCGAGCGGTCACTACAAGGCATAGGCCATTTTCCGACGGAAATACCGACGCTTTTTACATTGAAAATTTTTTTTTCGTGGGTGCAAAGGTCGCTATAAAAGTCGTTAAAATCGTCGGAAAAGGAGCGTCGCTATAAACCTTCGCTATATAGCGACGCTGTTAATCGTCGCTATATAGCGACGATGTAAACGTCGCTATATAGCGACCATAAAAACGTCGCTATATAGCGACTCTGTTAATCGTCGCTATATAGCGACACTGGTAAACGTCGCTATATAGCGACGATTAACAGAAGTTAAAAAAAAGGGTTAGTGGGGCTAAACAGGGCTTCCTTTTGGCCCTGTTTAGCCCCACTAACCCTTTTTTTTTTTTTGTAATAACAAAAGAAAGTTTTTTATAACAAAATTTCCCTTGCTTGCAGGGTGATACAAAATTGTTCTTGTGAACGATGAGGAAGAAATGCATATACATATACAACTGTGTTTGAAACAAAATTACCCTGTGAAAGGGCGATACAAAATGGCTCTAACGAGCGGATATACAAAATGCTACTACCACTACTAATCCGAATCCGAATCCGAATCGTCTTGTTGGGCTGTTCCCTGGTCCTCGGCACCTGCATCTTCTCCCTCGTCCCCGACACCTGCGTCTTCTCCCTCGTCATCGACACCTGCGTCCGATCCTTGCCCCTGTTGATCGCTCGTCTCTGATGATGGGACGCTTGAGCTTTGACCCTGAGAGTGAACCATATAAATCGAAAATTAGATTGGAACTTAAAATAAAAAGTGAGATTACAAGTAGGAGTAAACTTATACCGTGCGAGCAGCCACCTCAGCCCAATCGACTGTCGCTCCCATTGCCTCTTGCTCAATGAACCACGGCTTGGTTCCTATCCGAAATGCGCGCCGCGTCTCTGCATCCGTAGGAAGACGACCCATCGCAGCTTGCTGTGGATCCAATTTACGAGAGTTAGAGTTAGCTAAAGTGCATGTAATATGTAAGTAAAACAAATAGAACAATACATTAAATGGAAAGAAGTAAACTTACCACGGTTGCCTCGAACGCATACCGTCCGCCTGCACCAAAGTGCGAAGTACGTACGACATCCAGTCATCTCTTCGCAGCCCTCATCTGACCCTCGAACATTTCAGGATGGTCCCTATGTTGCTTCTTGAAGTACTTCCAATCAGCTTTGTCTGCCCAACTGGGTTTAGCCAACCCCTTTGTAATGGAAGTACGCATGGTTGATCTGCGATGCTTTAGGACCAAACCCATGCGCTCGAGCATATAACTGTTATTAAACTCCACATTTGGCGGATTAGGATATCTTTGTTTTAACTCATCGATCACCGCCTGCTTCTTTTGGCCATCTTGATACCGCCAATCGATATTTATGTCGCTCTTGAAGTGATGACTCATCAACCGCCTCATGGCGGCCATCACTGCTTTGCCCTTTTTGTCTTCTATTATCTCTCCGGCAGATGTGATTTGATAGGAGAGATCCCCTGATGAGTAAGGGGGACTGACGGTAGCAGAGTCTGAAGGAGTGGAAGCTGCGTGACCGCTTCCGGATCGAGGAGTAGCTGTGGGAGTAGGAGAGGGAAAGGGACCTGACTGATACTGTGTCTCCGGACCAAGTGGAGACCTAAAGGAGCGTGAGTGTGCTGACTCGTCTACATCTCCTGAGTCAGCAGAACATGAGCCGCCCATCCTACTCTTCCTTCCCTTGCGGGAGGCATGCGCAGGTGATGATCCCGCGGTCGAAGGGGCGCGAGGGGATGGCTGGGCTCTACGTCCACCCGTCGGTGTAGGGGAAGGAATTGCGGAGGTCCTCTGAGAGAGCAGAGAGAAGAATCTCGCTGCCTCCTCATCGCTCATCTGCACTACAAACTCGTCGGGAGTCCCAACAAAGCCATGCGCGACTAGCAAAGGAGTCCCCTGAGGGGTAGTCGCAATGCTACGTGGAAGAGGGGTCGGACCAGGGGTAGTCACAGTGCTAGGACCGAGAGGAGTCGGACCAGGGGTAGTCCTCGGGGTAGTCGCCTGAGAGGAATCAAAGTCCTCTGGAGCATATAGATCGTGAGCTCTCCTCCTGCGAGGCTGTCCGTACTCGTCCGATGAGCGACGTGATCCCATGTCTAACATAGACACAAACACGAAAACAGAAAACAAATAAACAAACATGAGCATTCTCATAGGCATAGGCATAGGCAAGAAGAAAGAAGAGGGAAAGGAAAGAAGAGGGAAAGGAAAGAGGGAAAGATAAGAGGGAAAGAAGATGTAAAGGAAAGAAAAGAATGAGAATGAGGAAATAGAGAATGAGAGAAAGGGAAAGAGATGAGGGAAAATAGAGAATGAGAGAAGGGGGAAATGAGAGAAGGGGGAAATAGAGTGGGAAATAGAGAATGAGCTTATGCAGAAATAGAGAATGAGCTTATGCTTCTCTCATTCTCTATTTCCGCATAAGCTCACGCATAAGCATGAGCTTATGCGGATGCTCATGGGTGAGCATGAGCTTATGCGGATGCTCATGGGTGAGCATGAGCTTATGCTCATGTTTCCGCATATGCGGAAATAGAGAAGGAGAGAAGCATAAGCTCATGCTCATGCATAAGCTCTTGCGCAAACTTGCGCATAAGCTCTTGCGGAAACTTGCGCATAAGCTCATGCTCATGCATGAGCATAAGCATGAGCATAAGCTCATGCTCATGCATGAGCATAAGCATGAGCATAAGCTCATGCTTATGCATAAGCATAAGCATAAGCTCATGCTTATGCTCATGCAGAAATAGAGAAGGAGCTTATGCGGAATGAGAGAAGGAGCTTATGCAGAAAAAGAGAATGAGAGAAGCATATGCTTCTCTCATTCTCTATTTCCGCATAAGCTCTTGCGGAAACTTACGCATAAGCTCATGCTCATGAATGAGCATAAGCTCATGCTTATGCTCATGCGGAAAAAGAGAAGGAGCACTTGCGGAAACTTGCGGATAAGCTCTTGCGGAAACTTGCGCATAAGCTCATGCTCATGCATGAGCATAAGCATGAGCTTATGCTTATGCTTATGCTTGCGGAAACTTGCGTAAACTTGCGGAAACTTGCGCATAAGCTCTTGCGGAAACTTGCGCATAAGCTCATGCTCATGCATGAGCATAAGCATGAGCTTATGCTTATGCTATGCTTATGCTTATGCTTATGCATAAGCATAAGCATAAGCTCATGCTTATGCTCATGCAGAAATAGAGAAGGAGCTTATGCGGAATGAGAGAAGGAGCTCATGCGGAAACTTGTGGAAACTTGCATGAGCATAAGCATGAGCTTATGCTTATGCTTATGCGGAAACTTGCGGAAACTTGCGCATAAGCTCTTGCGGAAACTTGCGCATAAGCTCATGCTCATGCATGAGCATAAGCATGAGCTTATTCTTATGCTTATGCTCATGCGAAAATAGAGAAGGAGCTTATGCGGAAAAAGAGAAGGAGCTTATGCGGAATAAGAGAAGGAGCTCATGCGGAAACTTGCGGAAACTTGCATGAGCATAAGCATGAGCTTATGCTTATGCTTATGCTTATGCTTGCGGAAACTTGCGGAAACTTGCGCATAAGCTCTTGCGGAAACTTGCGCATAAGCTCATGCTCATGCATGAGCATAAGCATGAGCTTATGCTTATGCTTATGCTCATGCGGAAATAGATAAGGAGCTTATGCGGAATGAGAGAAGGAGCTCATGCAGAAACTTGCGGAAACTTGCATGGGCATAAGCATGAGCTTATGCTTATGCTTATGCTTATGCTTGCGGAAACTTGCGGAAACTTGCGGAAACTTGCGCATAAGCTCTTGCGGAAACTTGCGCATAAGCTCATGCTCATGCATGAGCATAAGCATGAGCTTATGCTTATGCTTATGCTCATGCGAAAATAGAGAAGGAGCTTATGCGGAAAAAGAGAAGGAGCTTATGCGGAATAAGAGAAGGAGCTCATGCGGAAACTTGCAGAAACTTGCATGAGCATAAGCATGAGCTTATGCTTATGCTTATGCTTATGCTTGCGGAAACTTGCGGAAACTTGCGCATAAGCTCTTGCGGAAACTTGCGCATAAGCTCTTGCGGAAACTTGCGCATAAGCTCATGACAAGCTCCTTCTCTCATTCCGCATAAGCTCCTTCTCTATTTCCGCATGAGCATAAGCATGAGCTTATGCTTATGCTTATGCATAAGCATAAGCATAAGCATAAGCATAAGCTCATGCTCATGCATGAGCATAAGCATGAGCTTATGCTTATGCTTATGCTTATGCTTATGCATAAGCATAAGCATAAGCTCATGCTTATGCTCATGCGGAAATAGAGAAGGAGCTTATGCGGAATGAGAGAAGGAGCTTATGCGGAAAAAGAGAATGAGAGAAGCATAAGCTTCTCTCATTCTCTATTTCCGCATAAGCTTAATCGGAAACTTACGCATAAGCTCATGCTCATGAATGAGCATAAGCTCATGCTTATGCTCATGCGGAAATAGAGAAGGAGCTTATGCGGAATGAGAGAAGGAGCTTATGCGGAAACTTACGCATAAGCTCATGCTCATGAATGAGCATAAGCATGAGCTTATGCTTATGCTTATGCTTAAGCATAAGCATAAGCATAAGCTCATGCTTATGCTCATGCGAAAATAGAGAAGGAGCTTATGCGGAATGAGAGAAGGAGCTTATGCGGAAAAAGAGAATGAGAGAAGCATATGCTTCTCTCATTCTCTATTTCCGCGTAAGCTTATGCGGAAACTTACGCATAAGCTCATGCTCATGAATGAGCATAAGCATGAGCTTATGCTTATGCTTATGCTTAAGCATAAGCATAAGCATAAGCTCATGCTTATGCTCATGCGAAAATAGAGAAGGAGCTTATGCGGAATGAGAGAAGGAGCTTATGCGGAAAAAGAGAATGAGAGAAGCATATGCTTCTCTCATTCTCTATTTCCGCGTAAGCTCTTGCGGAAACTTACGCATAAGCTCATGCTCATGAATGAGCATAAGCTCATGCTTATGCTCATGCGAAAATAGAGAAGGAGCTTATGCGGAATGAGAGAAGGAGCTTATGCGGAAAAAGAGAATGAGAGAAGCATATGCTTCTCTCATTCTCTATTTCCGCATAAGCTCTTGCGGAAACTTACGCATAAGCTCATGCTCATGAATGAGCATAAGCATGAGCTTATGCTTATGCTTATGCTTAAGCATAAGCATAAGCATAATCTGATGCTTATGCTCATGCGAAAATAGAGAAGGAGCTTATGCGGAATGAGAGAAGGAGCTTATGCGGAAAAAGAGAATGAGAGAAGCATATGCTTCTCTCATTCTCTATTTCCGCATAAGCTCTTGCGGAAACTTACGCATAAGCTCATGCTTATGCTCATGCGAAAATAGAGAAGGAGCTTATGCAGAATGAGAGAAGGAGCTTATGCGGAAACTTACGCATAAGCTCATGCTCATGAATGAGCATAAGCATGAGCTTATGCTTATGCTTATGCTTATGCTTATGCATAAGCATAAGCATAAGCATGAGCTTATGCTTATGCTTATGCTTATGCTTATGCATAAGCATAAGCATAAGCATAAGCTCATGCTTATGGTCATGCGGAAAAAGAGAAGGAGCTTGTGCGGAAAAAGAGAATGAGAGAAGCATATGCTTCTCTCATTCTCTATTTCCGCATAAGCTCTTGCAGAAAAAGAGCTTATGCGAATGAGAGAAGGGGGAAATAGAGAAGGGGGAATGAGAGAAGCATAAGCATAAGAGAATAAGAGGGATGCGGAAATAGAGAATAAGGGGGAAAGGAAAGAGAGAAGGGAAAAGAGAGAGGGGGAAAGAGAGAAGGGGGAAAGAGAGAATAAGAGAAGAGGGAAAAAAGAGAAGGGGGAAAATGAGAAAAAGAGAAGGGGGAAGAGAGGGTTCCTACGCCCATCACTGCAGCTAGCTGCAGGCCAATGCAAATAACAAAAAGCTTAAATGGAAAGAAGAGGAAGCACTTACCTGTAAAAGTATGTCCCGCTCGGTGTAGTGGACTGGGCCCACAAAAGAGAGACTATGTCCCGCTCGGTGTAGTGGACTGGCCCTACAAAAGAGAGAAAACAACCCATTTTTTCAAATAAGATGTTAGTGGAAAGAGGAGATCACAAAAGCAACTTCTTGAAAGGAGACGAGAAGATTGAGGAGACAAGGAAAGGAGGAGATTTAGGAGAAGAGAAGGAAGAGAAGGAAGAGAAATACAGGAAGAAGAGGTGAGTTTCTTTCTTTCTTTCTTGAAATTTCGTTTTTTGTTTGAATCCTTTCTAATCAAGCATGAAAACTAGTTTAAAACTTTAGCAATACAAGTAGAAACACTCACAAAACCAAAGCTAACAAACAAACAACCTACATTGTTGAAAGAAACTCACCTTTTGAAGAACTTTCTTTCTGGAAACCAAAGAGGGAAAAAGGAGAGAGAGGGTGCACAAGAGGTAGGAGGAGGGTGAGGAGTGGGAAATAGGGTAGGAGGTTGCTTGGAATAGATGGGAGGTCAGTGAAAATAGGTGGGAGGAGATTTTGGAGAGCTTACTTGAGAGATTAGGAAAGCTTTGAGCAAAACGCCGCGGGTTTCGGCGTTTCGGGTTTTAACCCACAGCGTCGCTATATAGCGACGCTTATTCGTCGCTATATAGCGACGTTTTTAATTTAAAACGTCGCTATATAGCGACGCTTTCAATTAAAATCGTCGCTATATAGCGACGGAACAGAGCATCGCTATATAGCGACGCTTACTGTTTATTTTTTAATGAGGCCTCTTGTGAAGCTCAAACATGCTATGCCTATAATTGTCAATATCTCCTCTTACTACATAGCCTTACTATATAGGATTTTTTGTTTCAATCCTTACTATATAGAGATGACTTGCAGGGTGAGAGGATACCGGTAAAGGTCTTAAGACACTTTCCCATCATTGCAAGAATACAACACATGTTTCGATGCAAATCCATAGCGGAGTTGATGACATGGCATGCATCTCATCGGTCCACTGATCACACATTGAGGATTCCCGCAGATTGTGCGGCTTGGAAGCACATAGATAATCAGTGGCCGGACTTTGCGAGAGAGCCACGCAACTTACATCTTGGGCTAGCCATGGACGGCGTGAATCCTTTCGGGTTACGCTCGACATGGCCCATAGTCGTGGTGAATTACAATATCCCACCATGGCTAACAATAAAAAAGGGACACCTCATGCTTGCACTACTTGTGCCAGGAAAGTACAAGGCAAGAAACATGGACGTGTACATGGCACCTTTGATAGAGGAGTTACAGATATTATGGAGAGGAGTGCAGGTCTTTGATATTTCCAGAGCTCCTAGGCATACCAATGATATTTCCGTCAGGGGTATCTTGATGTGGACCATGCATGACTACCCAGGATATGGAGAGTGCACAGGTACGTGGTTATGTCTTTACATGTACAATGAGGGATTATGCTTTTTTTACTCTCTTTTGCACGCATGTCTTGTACTAACATATTCATGCACGCGTGCAGGGCTTGTTACAAGTGGGTACCATGCTTGTCCTGTTTGTGGACACGCTCTGAAATCGCTTACACGCTACTCCAAACACATGAGGAAAAATGTTTATGAAGGTCATGCTCGATACCTTCCGCTCGACCATCTCGCACGTGGAGGTCAGCTTGATCCACCACCATCATATTTGAAAGCAAGTGATTGGATTCAAGCTTGGAGGGAGAATGGAAAGGAACCTCCTCCTGGTATGAAGAGGCTATCGATCTTTCACGAGCTTCCTTATTGGGGTCAGTTACAAATCAATCATCTCTTGGATCCCATGCATATCTTTAAGAATGTGGGGGCTACCATTTGGTCACACTTGGTTGGTTCCAAGGACTCGAGAGGAGTGCGAGAAGACTTGCGTGCTATGAATAGGATGTCTCGTTTGTGGCCCCAAGTGCATGCTTCAGGAAAAGTTGTCCTCCCGAAAGCAACGTGGATCCTCTCTACGAGGGAGGAGGCAGCGATCAAGGCAGATATTGCCTCTTTTCAAACACCGACAGGGTACATGCGTTGCTTGAAAGGAGCATTTTCAAAGGACAATAAGCTTAGTGGCCTCAAGTCCCATGATTGGCACAAGGTCTTACAGGTATTCTAAGTAGAATTAGTGTACCGATAATAGTGATGCATTAGCGTAATTATTATTATGTTATATTGTTGACATGATTTCATTGTTGCTTTGATAGTTCATCCTTCCAATTACAATAAAAGGGTGCTTACAAGAAGATGTTAGAAATGCTATATTCAAGATCTGTGGTATTGTGAGGTATGCTTACTATCAATTCGCATTATGTATTTTCTTCATGGACATGTGAAATAGGTGGATATCTCAAATATCTTACATATGCATGGACATGTGAAATAGGTGGATATCTCAAAAAGAGATCTCTATATCGAGCATCGAGAAGGCTAGGGTGGAATCCATCGAAGCCGTATGCTTGCTTGAGAAGCACTTTCCCTCAAGCATTATGACAACTCAAGTCCACTTGCTTGTGCACATAGTTGATGAGGTGGCTATAGCAGGTACCGTTCATAATCGATGGATGTTTTTTCTCGAGCGGTTTATGAAAACTTTAAAGGGGTTTGTAAGACAAAGAGCAAGACCAGAAGCAAGCATGGCAGAGGGATGGCTTGTGCAAGAGTCATTAGTATATATCACAGAGTTTCTTGCATCCACGGATCCTGATATGCCGCAAGCTTGGCACAACAAGGATGATGATCGCATCATTGGCGAGGTCCCCCAAGGAAAAGGGATTGAAAGAAAGATGAGCGAAGAGCAAATGGAGAAATTCAATAAGTTTTGTATCCTCAATAGCCCTGAGATGCAGAAGTGGATTGAGAGATATGAAGTGGCCAAAGCAGAAAGAATAAATGCAAGGACGAGATTCAGAGTAATGTACAGGCGATCACAACCATATCCACAAGATCTGGCTCTTCTCCCTACTCACATGTCACTTGATTGGCTACAACTAGCTATACGTAAAGCCGAACGTGATGGAGAGACAATAAACGAGCGCGAGCGGGAGTTATCATCTGGATGTATGGTGCATGTAAGTTTCTTATCTCTTGATGTAATTAAGTAATTATTTGTGGCAATATATGCTATAAAATAGGTGCATCTTCATTGTTTTAATGATGCTCTTTTACAGTACAAAAAGTACAGTGCATTATGGTCATATGGACGACATTTTCGCATAGAACGCATCGATTCAAAGAGAGTCACGTATGATTGTGGAGTCATGGCTAACTTCACACAAGATAGCCGAGCAAGTGCTTCGGATACCAATCTTCTCTCCTCACAGTTGGATTATTGTGGAACCATACGCGACATCTATGAAATTGATTTCAGACGATTTACTATTTTCATTCTTGATGTAAAATGGTTTAGAACTACTTACAACGGTCCCCATGCAACTGTGAGAAAAGATGGTAGCGGTCTCTTTGCAATAGACTCCACCAAACATTGGACCGATGAAAGTGATACTTTTGTTCTTCCCGAGCACTGTGAGCAGGTGCATACTAATGATTTAATTAGTCGAAGCTTTCGTTTTTTAAGTCCATTGTTATATATATAATTGACGACATTTGGCACGTGATTTTTCATCTTCAATATAGGTGGTTTTTCATCCGGATCATTCTGATCCAAGATGGTGGTACGTGATCCAAGTTGCACCACGAAGTAAGCAGATTTTTGAAGATCGAGATGTGGATATGGAGATGCCACTACCAAATCCGGATCCAATTGATGAATCTAGCGAAGAAGATGTAGATCACCATATGAGGCAAGAGGAAGATGCGCATAATGACATCGCACGGGAGGAGGATGGAGATCACGATATTGACGAGGAAGACAACAATCGTCAAGATCAATCACCACACTTAAGCTTAATTGAAGAAGATGATCAAATACTTTTAGGTGAACGTACGATGCTAGAGTACGATGATGATATAGGAGATCAACTCGGTATAGAGTTGGAGATAGACTTGCTTGGTGCCTTAGACTTGGCTCAAGATGAAACAGTTCATGTAAATGCTCTTATTTAATTTGATTTTTCTCATCTCAAACTTAGACATGAATATATGAGCTTCAAAGGCTTGATGTACATGCTCTCATTTTTTAATTCTCTAGAGCTCAAACATGTATGAAAATTTAAAAAATTTTGTCATTGGAAGAAAATAAATTTTAAGGCTAAAAAAAAAAAAAAACCTCTCTGTAAAACGTCGCTATAATTTAGTGTCTCAGTGTCGCTATATAGCGACCTTTAAAAGTCGCTATATAGCGACTTTTACTAACGTCGCTATATAGCGACTTTTACTAACGTCGCTATATAGCGACGTTTATTAAAAGTCGCTATATAGCGACGATTTACGACACCCGATTTTTATACCGACGATTAACGCTAAGCGGGCGCTAATCGTCGGTACGTAAACATCGCAATAGGATGCGTGTGTAGTAGTGGGTATTGTGAACATACCGCATGGTGCAATTTCTTATATATACTTTGCGTCGACCTCCTACTGTTTACATTCCCAAGAATCTAGCTCTGGTTGAAGTCTCAAAAAAAACAAAGAAGGACAAGGAAAAAGGAATAAAGAAAGTGGCTTGACTTTTGACACTTCTTTGTGTACGTTTTGGATTTACATTTATCAACCTACACCAAAATCTCACTTTTTCTATTCTCTATTTTGCGTCTAAATCCGCGTCTAAATTTGTGGCTAATTCACAGTGCAGACGTGCTAATAGACATGCAAATAGACACACAAATAGATGCGCTATTAGATGTACCCATATTTTCTCTATTCTAATAGCGCATATAGATGCGCGCACTATTTTGTGCATCTATCAAGTGCTTCTATAGTTGCTTTGTCTTGTTGTGTATGTAAGTTGTATCTAATCCACACCATCTTGCCTCTTGTCATACGCGTGTGGCTTATGCTCGTATTTTTGGTTGTTCGGTGCTTTTGGATGCGAAGAGGTTATTATTTCATTGCCGCTATGATTATGTAAGCTGTGTCTAATCCACACCAGCTTGCATCTCGTCATATGTGTGTGGCTTATGCTCGTTGTATTTTTGGTTGTTCAGTACTTCCGACTGCCCAGTTGTTCGATACTTCTAGATGTCCAAGTGTTTGGTACTTTCGTATGCCCGGATGCTCGTTGTATTTTTGGATTATTGGTTCTTGATTTGCACGATCTTTATGGGCCTCCCTATTGTGTTGCTATGGATTTCTTACACTACGCAAGTGACATTTCAGGCCTGGCTTTGTGGACATCTCAAACTACCCTTGCATACTCATCTTTGGAGTGGCCAAAGCAATCTGCTCATACATTCATCCTTGGTATAACATAAGAGGACACTTGAATATTTGTTGTGTTTATATACACCGCATGAAATCGGTCATTTTAGGTGGATGAATTGTGCAAAATATGAAGGCATGATTATAAAGGTTTGAGGAGATTTGACAAGATTCAACTTGGAGACGACAAGCTCTGCTATTCAGATGAAGAGCTCAAACATCAAACATGAAGATCTCAAGACCTTATTATGCATCATCACTATGTCAAACAAGTTGACATTTCCAAGCAGGGTTTTCTATTTTTCACACGTACTTTGCACTGTATTATGCATCAAACATAGTAGCTATAGTTTGCACTGTACTATGGACAAGTGCTTGTAGTATGTCTTTGTACTATCCACATGCAATTTGCACTGCTTCATCCAACATTATGCTATATCATTCAAATTGGCCTATGGCCATCCTTTGTATATATATTTTCACATAGATATATACATAGTGGCTCGGGTTTTTCCCTTGTACTCCCCAAGGGTTTTTTCATTCGTAGCTAGAGAGCCTAGTTTGAGTGGGGGTGTTAGAGCTATATATAGCTCGCCCTAACTCAGCCTAGTCCTCAACTATATATATGCCTATGATCTATGAATAGAATCACTTCCTTGGGAGCAACACATGTGTTTGTCTCTCTCCTCTTTCTCTTTCTCTTCCTTTCAACGTGTCCGTCGCTCTCCTCTTTCTCTTCCTCTCAACAAGTTGTATTTGTGTTTGAATAGGTTGTCTATCAACCAATGGCGGATATAATAATAGGTTGTGGCATGTCATACCTATTATTCCACATTCCAAAGTGATGTATAGTAAATTTACTAATATGGAGCGTATGGAGGATGATCATGTCCATGGAGGTGATGATGATTGTGATACGAGAGAGGAGGATGATCATGAGATAGGAGATAGAGATATTCAAGCCATTACCCATGAGGACAACCCTATAATTCATGATGCTAATTTTGATAAGCATAATAGGGCAAGTAGTAGTGGGCTGAATGTATTTGTAGATCTCCACATTGGTTCGGATATTGAAGTAGATAGTTTGCTTTGTTAAATCTTTTTGTAGATCTCCACTAGTACTACTGCAAGAATGTGAATAGGTACTCTCTCCACATATAAAAATAATCACTTATATATATTTGATACCTTCAATGCAAGGAAATTAACATGTTTTTATTTGTGTTTGAATAAGTTGTCTATCAACCAATGGTGGATAATAATAGGTGGTGGCACGTCATACCTATTATGCCACATTCCAAAGTGATGTATAGTAATTTACTAATATGGAGCGTATGGAGGATGGTCATGTCCATGGACGTGATGATGATCGTAATACGAGAGAGGAGGATGATCATGAGATAGGAGATACATATATTTATGCCATTATCCATAAGGGCGAGCCTGCCATTAGTGATGCTAATTTCAATGAGCATAGTAGGGCAAGTAGTAGTGGGGTGAATGTATTTGTAGTAGTGGGCTGAATGTATGTGTAGATCTCCACATTAGTAAATTAGATATTGAAGTATACCAACAAGCCTTCGCTATATTAGATTTACAACTCCGATATATGGGCATGTTCCAGCGGTATCAAATAATCGCTGATGTATGGGTGTATAACAGCGATATGATTATCGGTTACCATGTCCCTGCCAAACACTATGTTCTTTCCCACTATAATGTGATTGCATAGCCATGCTAGTTAATAATGTAAAGTTTCATGTATTTACATGATTTGCTATCTTGGGGAGTAAGAGAGACCATACCATATCCCATTGGATGGATATCACTTTCGAAGCCTTAGTAAAGATAGTCCCATCTGGCTATACTACTATTACAACATCCTCGAGGTATATTGAGATGGAATGTTGCACTGAACATTAGCAGATGAAGCTATTTTTGTGGAGTAAGGTGAAATTTAGGAGTGTGATTAGTAGGACACTATGCCATCAATGGTGTTTTTGCCATACCAATCATGAGGAATGAGGACCTGAGTTGTCGTGATGTTAGTCTCCTTTGTGTGCATTCCACCTAGACCTTTAATTAAGACATGGAAGGCAAAAATTTGGGGATATTGTGACCCAAGGATTGTGACCATGAACAAGAAATGATAATGTGTGTGTTGGTCTAAAGATCATAAGGAAGGTACCCAGGGAGGCATGGAGGTGACTGGCAAGCCGGGAGCCTTCATGCCGACGCAAGTCCCTTCTTGAACGTCGAGGGCAGTTGGGAGGTCATGAAAACGACACGATGCTATTCCATCGTTATTGAAAGGTAAAAGAGTGCCGATTCCTCCAGTTTCTCGGGTAATACCATTGACCTGCGATGTTGACACTCTAGAGATCTTATGTGTTAGAAAGGACATTAGAGTGGAGCTTTGTGCTTGTGTTCTTAATTTATTTAAAAAGATCGATTATGGGGTTTGAAATTGACCTGCGATTGATTAAAGAAATGTGATTATGGGGTTTGAAATTGACATGCGATTATGGAAAACCAAACAGCAAAAGAAATGTGAGGGATACAAAAGTGGACAGACCGACGCCAGACGACAGGCCGACGAACCTTGGCTGTTCTTATCCATGAAAGTGTAAAAGTCGACAGGCCGACGAACGCCTCAACAATGTATAAGAGAAATCTCATACACGTTGTTTGTCATTCGTCTCAGCTCATCGTGAACATCTCCGCTACCACCTTCATGGCTGCTACGTCGTCCGCAGCTCAGCTTCTCATGCTAACGTTCCTTCTGGCTTCGATTCAACACATCTCAATTGTCACCAGCGCCCGCCCCGGCCTTAATTCGTTTAGCCCAAACGATCCACAGAACCCCATCCAAAACGATACGACCTCGCCTGATGGTCCTCTTCCTACGAAGAAGGAGATCCGCATCGAGCTCCTTCACCGGGATGCCCCGTCCTCTCCTCTCCGTCCCCAAGGCGCTACCCCCGAAGAGCTTCTGCTCCTCATGCTGAAGCGTGATGCAGCCCGCTTTGACTCTATCAAAACGCTTGCGCTGCAGCTGCAGAATTCGAATACATCCAGCATTTCTAGCTCAGTGGACGGGGTCGAACAGAAGAACACGGCCCGAACGCAGCCACGCGAACACATCGAGGAGCAATCGGCAGCTTCATCTTCCACTGACGCCGTGACTGTAGCACCCTATGGGAACTACTACGCCACCCTTGGAATAGGCACGCCGACCAAACGTATGCATTTTCTGATGGATACTGGCAGTGAGCTCACTTGGATGCAATGCGAGCCCTGCTCCAAGTGCTATCAACAAGACTCTCCCATCTTCGACCCGAGCGCATCCAGCTCCTACAAAAGAGTCATGTGCACTTCCACTACGTGCCAGGCCCTTTCAGTTCCGCGTGCATGCCTGGCAGATCATTTCTGCGCTTACCATGTCCGTTACTACGACGAGAGCTACACCATCGGCACCATGGCTATCGAGAAGATTCAATACGGAGCACCGGGCTCCTTCGAGGAGACCATGGTCGCTCCCATCGGCTGCAGCCATCTTGCCGACCTTAAGGAAGCCGTGGGAATGGCTGGGATCCTGGGTTTAGGGAAAGGCAGTCTGTCCCTCGCTTCCGTGTTTCAACCTGTCTTCTCTTACTGTCTGCCCAGCCACCACGCTTCCCTCAATTCCGGCTATCTTACACTTGGCGGAAACGGCGCAGACGCCGCTCCTAGCTCTTTCGGCATCTCCTACAATCCTGCTTTCGCCAACTTCTACTATGTACCCTTGACTGGGATCAGCGTAGACGGCTCTCCTCTCCGCATACCTATCTCGCTCTTCGAATATAAGGGAGGCCGTGGGAATGGTGGAGTGATCTGGGACTCAGGAACCACGGTGACCCGCCTCATTTCTTCCGCCTATACAGTGTTACGCAATGTGTTCCGCGGCCGAATGCAGCAGCAGCAGCACCCCCTAGCCTCCACGACACAGCTGGGGGTGTTCGACAGCTGCTATCGCATACCGGGGGGTTTGGACCCCGCAGTATTGCCTGCTGTGGCGCTTCACTTCCAGGGCGGAGCAACCATGACTCTTTCCAAGAAGAATGTCCTCTACCCATGGAGCAAGGATGTCTATTGCCTAGCGTTTGCGCCAGATGAGAGCATGTCTGTGATCGGCAGCGTACAACAGGAAGGCTTCAAGGTTACCCTGGATCTACGCACTCATAGAATTGGGTTTCAGGCCAGCCAATGCTAAGTCGCCTTGCTCGTTGTTGATACTACAATTGCAAGGTCATCCTGGCAGTTTCTAGCAATCATACAGTTTCAACGTGAAAATCATGTAGAGAACAATACGAGGATATAGCTTTACCACAGCTTTACCACAGAGGATGTGCACGCTATAGCTTTACCACAGAGGATATAACTTTAGCTCTTCATATAATTTTAAACTTTAAAAAATATATATGAGAATTTAGGAAATTCGAGGATTTTGGAAAGTGTCATTTTTCTCCTATTGATTGAATTATCTTCAAGTATGCAAGCTAGTTAAGATTTTGGTAGCATGTGTCAATATATGAGGAATGTAAAATAGTGACTTCATGAAAAAAAATATTTACTTCATAAAGCCCACCAAAACCCTACAAATCCTATAAGTGACTTTGACGACCTCAAGGATTATACATCAAATATGAGATATACATCTTGAATCTTGAATACTAAAACAAAACCATTGAAATGCAACATTGGTAGCGTGAAAATACCACATTGCAATCAACATATTTGTTTTCAAAAGCATTACAATAGTCCACATTCAAGATGTCTTATCATAAAAGTTAAAGACATATATATATATATAGCAATTTAAAGTAAAACAATATATTGTTTTTGTTTATATGCCATTTCCATGGCCATAGTGGACAAAATGCTGATAAAAATGCAGGACATGGGATATTATGATTTTGGACTCAGATTTTGGCATAAATTTCAAGTTTGTACATTGTCGAGAACATTAAAAAGTACCACTTTGAATAATTTAAAGCTATTCTATGACTGAATCGATTGTATGGTTCATTTATTGTTGGGATTAGTAAATCTACACACACACACACACGTACGCACACACATGCAGAATATCTTTTGGATAGTAGTGGAGGAAGAAAGCATAACACCACTGTTACACCTTTTTCCACAAAATTAAATTCTCTTATTCCATTTGATAATTTATCTCAGGAAGAGAGAAATGTCCTTACACAGGACTTTCTTGCACCAGACACTTTGGCTTTGAATATTAAGGATATTTCGGTTAATCCCTTATCCCAAGAAGAATACCAGAAGGAACATTTGCACACTAGGTTGACCATAAGTTGTGGTCACTCAATGACTTGAGCGTTACAGCACCTATCACGTTTGAAATGTGGGCAGTTTTGGCAGGGATCACCAAGAATGTTGATACTATTAAAAAAGAATATAGGAACATGGCTATTTAGGGGAGATCGGCACATACTGATAACATCATCTTACCGGAACTCTTTGCCCTAAATGAGTTGGAAGAGTCTTTTTGCACATCAAAGCAAGGGATTTTTTGCAGCCACAAAATGTGCCAAAGGGGGGGGGGCATGGGGGGTAGGAGGGGGGGTACGCGATATGCGCGCAAGGGGGGGGGGGATGTTGGGTTTGGGGGGGGTACACGACATGCACGCAAGGGGAGGGTGGGAGGCATGGGGGGGGGCATGGGCCGTGGGGGGGGGAACGCACATGCGCGCAAGGGGGGGGGCATGGTGGGTTGGGGGGCATGGGGGGCATGGGGGGGGGGATGGGGCATGGGAAGGGGGGGGGGTACACGACATGTGCGCAAAAGGGCGGGGGGGAGGGACATGGTGGATTGGGTGGGGGCATGGGAGGGGGGGTACGCGACATGTGCACAAAGGGGGGGGGGCATGGGGTGTGGGAAAGGGGTGTAGGGGAGGGGGGGTACGCGACATGCGCACAAGGGGGGGGAGGTGCATGGTGGGTTGGGGGGGTACGCGACATGCGCGCAAAGGGCTGCATGGGGGGTAGGAGGGGGGTACGTGATATGCACGCAAGAAAGCGGGGGGGGGCATGTTGGGTGGGGGGGGGTACGCGACATGCGTGCAAAGGGGGGGGGCATGGGGGGTAGGAGGGGGGGTACTGGATATGCGCGCAACGGGGGGAGGGGCATGTCGGGTTTGGGGGGGTACATGACATGCACGCAAGGGGAGGGTGGGAGTCATGGGGGGGGGCATGGGCAGGGAAGGGGGGGTGACGGCAAGGGGGGGGGGCATGGTGGGTTGGGGGGGGTGGGGGCATGGGAGGGGATGGGGCGTGGGAAGGGGGGGGTTACGCGACATGTGCACAAAAGGGCGGGAGGGAGGGACATGGTGGATTGGGGGGGGGCATGGGAGGGGGGGTACGCGACATGTGCACAAAGGGGGGGGGCATGGGGTGTGGGAAAGGGGTGTAGGGGAGGGGGGGTACGCGACGTACATGCGCACAAGGGGGGGAGGTGCATGGTGGGTTGGGGGGGTACGCGACATGCACACAAAGGGCCGCATCAGGGGTAGGAGGGGGGGTACGCGATATGCACGCAAGGGGGGGGTACATGACATGCACGCAAAGGGGGGGGCATGGGGGGTAGGAGGGGGGTACGCGATATGCGCGCAAGGGGGTGAGGGGCATGTCGGGTTGGGGGGTACACGACATGCGCGCAAAGGGGGGGAAGGGTGGTTTGGGGGGGGGGGTATGCGAGATCTGTGCACGGGGGGGGGAGTGGAGCGGGGGGGGTACACGACATGCGCGCAAAGGGGGGGGAGGGTGGTTTGGGGGGGGGGGTATGCGAGATCTGTGCACGAGGGGGGGGGTATGCGAGATCTGTGCACGGGAGGGGGGGTCTGGGGCCGCGACATGCATGCAAAGGGAGGGGAGGGGCATGGTGTGTGCGGGGGTACGTGACATGCGCGCAAATTAATAACTTTTGTTTGGACAATTATTGCTACCATCCTTTTTCATAATCTTTATATTGTCATACTTTATTATTTATCACTTTAGAATCTGTAGAGTAGTTTTTGTTCTTTGGTAAAAGCAATAACAAGCTGGGGTTAACAGGCATTACCTGTCTACCCACTTGAAACTATGTTGTTCTAACAGCTAGTTCCTCTTGGATGGTGGCAGGTAAGTTGACCCTAACCATGGTGCTGGAAGTACCTAACGAATTTGACATTGTTAGACTTATTTTTGAAACCCTACCGGTGTCAAGCCATTTAAATTCAAACTAAATTTGATTTCTTTATGTATTTATTTTCCATATGTGAATAATTTCTAATTAATTTTTAAAGCTATTCTATGACTGAATCGATTGTATGGTTCATTTATTGTTGGGATTAGTAAATCTGCACACACACACACACGCACGCACACACATGCGGAATATCTTTTGGATAGTAGTGGAGGAAGGAAGCATAACACCACTGTTACACCTTTTTCCACAAAAATAAATTCTCTTATTCCATTTGATACTTTATCTCAGGAAGAGAGAAATGTCCTTACACAGGACTTTCTTGCACCAAACACTTTGGCTTTGAATATCAAGGATATTTCGGTTAATCGCCTTATCTCAAGAAGAATACCAGAAGGAACATTTGCACACTAGGTTGACCATAAGTTGTGGTCACTCAATGACTTGAGCGTTACAGCACCTATCTTGTTTCAAATGTGGGCAATTTTTACAGGGATCACCAAGAATGTTGATACTATTAAAAACTAATATAGGAACATGGCTATTTAGGGGAGATCGGCACATACTAATAACATTATCTTACCGGAACTCTTTGCCCTAAATGAGTTGGAAGAGTCTTTTTGCACATCAAAGCAAGGGATTTTTTGCAGCCATAAAATGTTACTACATGCAAAAAAGGTACCAGATGTTTGGAATTACCCTACTTAAAATGCAACTGTATTAATGTAGGGTTATGCCCTAATAAGGTAATGCGGTTTGACCATGCTATATGGTACATACTGGATCATGTACGCATATATATGCATGGCAACACCCTTACAATCAAAATGTATGCCTTCATACAATGGTGCTCATCTTTTTTTCAGTTCTCAGTTAAGCAAGCTATGATTTTCTCCTGTTACTGAGAGATGGTCAATGAGGGTGTAAAAGCTACAGTAAATGATTCAAACACTGATCCATTTCAAGGACTTAATGGCAAAGGGATTAACTTTTTGGCCAGGTCTCTCAACCCAAAACGAGCTATAGTTATGGATGAAAGGCAACCCAGAAGTTCTAGAGGCCCTGTTCGGTACTTCTGGGATGCTCAATCGTTCAATACTTTTGGATGTTTGGATGTTCGTTGTGTTTCTAGAATATTGACTCTTGATTTGTAGGATCATTATGGACTCGTATTTTTGGTTTTTCGGTACTTCCTGGCCGCCCAGTTGTTCGGTACTTCTGGAATGCTCAATTGTTTGGTACTTTCGGATGTCCAGATGCTCATTGTGTTTCTAGATTATTGGTTGTTGATTTGCAGGATCATTATGGGCCTTTCTGTTGTGTTGCTATGGCTTTCTTACACTATGCAAGCGACATTTCAGCCTTGGATTTATGGACATATCAAATCCGATACTTCAGGATGCCCAAATGCTCGTTGTGTTTTTGAATTATTGGTTCTTGATTTGCAGGAACTTTAAGGGCCTTCCTATTGTGTTGCTACGGCTTTCTTACACTACCCAAGAGACATTTCAGCCCTGGCTTTGTGGACATCTCAAATCATCCCTCCATACTCATCTTTGGAGTGATCAAAGCGATTTGCTTATACATTCATCCTTGGTACAATAGAAACAGGCACTTGAATATTTGATATGTTCATATACACTGCATGAAATAGGTCATTTTATGTGGATGAATTGTGCAAAACATGAAGGCATGATATGATTATAAAGGTTTGAGGAGGTTTGACCAGATTGAACTTGGAGACAACAAGCTCTACTATTCAGATGAAGAGCTCAAACATCAAACTTGAAGATCTCAAGCCCTGATTATGCATCATCACTATGTGAAACAAGTCGAGATTTCCAGGAAGATTTTTATATTTTTCGCACATACTTTTCACTGTATCATGCACCAAACATAGTGCCTATACTTTGCACTATACTATGGACAAGTGCTTGTCTTATGCCCTTGTACTATCCTTATGCAATTTGCATTGTATCATCCAACATTACACTGTATCATTCAAAATGGCATATGGCCATCCTTTGCATATATATTTTCACATAGATATATATAATGGCTCAGGTTTTTTCCCTTGTACTCCCCAAGGGTTTTTTTTTCATCCATAGCTAGAGGGCCTAGTTTGAGTGGGGGTGTTAGAGCTATATATAGCTTGCCCTAACTCAACCTAGTCCTCAACAATATATATGCCTATGATCTATGAATAGAATCACTTTCTTGGGAGCAACTCTTGTGTCGGTCTCTCTCCTCTTTCTCTTCCTCTCAACACAACTCTTGTGTCCGTCTCTCTCCTCTTTCTCTTCCTTTTAACAGAGCTCATGTCATGGCATTCCTCCCATTGATCAACTGATGGCAAGTGGAGAACTCCTGCAAACACTCCTACATGGAAGCATATTGAAGACACATGGCCAAGCTTCAAGGAATAACCTAAGAGCTTGATACTTGGATTGGGTATGGATGGTGTGAACCCATTCGGTTTCAAAAGCACCTCTTATAGTGTATGGCTAGTGATATTGGTGAATTATAATCTTCCACCCTCTATGGCGATTAAGAAAGGACATGTTATGTTATCCCTTCTAATTCCAGGGAAACATAAAGTCAAAAATCCTGATGTTTATTTGGAGCCTTTGATTGACGAGCTAGAGATACTTTGGAGAGGTATCGAGGTGCATGACGTGAGTAGGGCTCCCTCATCACAAGACTTCAACTGCAAAGTAGTCTTGGTGTGGATGACGATGCATGACTTCCCAGGCTATGGCGAGTGTTCAGGTAAGCATTGCACTTTTAATTATGAGTAGGCAATCAATGTGGCACCCTAAACCCACCTTGAACTCCCCCCATAGTCACTCACTGTGGGAGATTGGATGAGAATTTGGGATGGATCCATGACTCCACCACTTGGCATGAGCTGGTGAGGATTTGTAACTATTGTGTGCTATATGGGCTGGAAATAAAGATTGCCTTCTAACACCAGCTTTTGTTTGGATACTCCATCTTTTATCGTTTACCATATTGGTCCCACCTCAAGATCAATCACTTGCTTGATCCCATGCATATATTCAAGAATGTGGCGTCTACCATTTGGGAACATTTGAATGGGACACAAGATTCCGTAGGCATAAGGGAGGATCCACGCACCACAGGGAGAATGCGTGAAGCTTGGCCACAAGAGAGGCCAAATGGGCGTGACTTTTTACCTCATGCACCATGGAGGTTATCAAAGCTAGAGATGGTGGCGGTGAAGCGAGCTATAACTACAGTTCGTACTCCCTCTGGATGCATGAGGTGTTTGAAGAGGGCCTTCACAAAAAGCAAGAAAAGAGGTGTAGAGCAATTATATGGCTTGAAATCTCATGATTGGCACAAGATGCTCCAAGTAAGTATTTTATGTGCATAATATCTTTTTCCTTCCAAATTTGTGAGTGAATTAGAAGCAACTAATCAACCATTCCTCGTGTGTTCAGTCCATACTACCTACTAGCATTGCTCGCAGTGCATCGAAGGACGTTAAAGATTGTATTTACAAGATGGGCGAGGTTGTGAGGTACTTTACAGGATACAAAATGTGAATATTGTATTTACAAGATGGGCGAGCTTGTGAGGTACTTTATAGGATGCAAGGTGTTCATATTGCTAATATTGCGTACTTTTTCTTTTTTAGGTATGTGAGCTGAAAGGAAATAGATCCCACCATGCCTGAGAATGCTCAAGTTATGTCAGTGGAGGTGGTTTGCTTAGTGGAGGAGACATTTCCACGTTCTATTCTCACAAGACTACATCTCATAGTGCATTTGGTGGATGAGATTGCTATTGTCCTCATGAATAATGGCTTGAATATCTCTATTTCCTATCTCATGATCATCCTCCTCTCTCGTATCACAATCATCATCACCTCCATGGACATGATCATCCTCCATACGCTCCATATTAGTAAATTTACTATACATCACTTTGGAATGTGGAATAATAGGTATGACATGCCACAACCTATTATTATATCCGCCATTGACCTATTCAAACACAAATACAACTTGTTGAGAGGAAGAGAAAGAGGAGAGCGACGGACACATTGAAAGGAAGAGAAAGAGAAAGAGGAGAGAGACAAACACATGTGTTGCTCCCAAGGAAGTGATTCTATTCATAGATCATAGGCATATATATAGTTGAGGACTAGGTTGAGTTAGGGCGAGCTATATATAGCTCTAACACCCCCACTCAAACTAGGCTCTCTAGCTACGAATGAAAAAACCCTTGGGGAGTACAAGGGAAAAACCCGAGCCACTATGTATATATCTATGTGAAAATATATATACAAAGGATGGCCATAGGCCAATTTGAATGATATAGCATAATGTTGGATGAAGCAGTGCAAATTGCATGTGGATAGTGCAAAGACATACTACAAGCACTTGTCCATAGTACAGTGCAAACTATAGGTGCTATGTTTATGCATAATACAGTGCAAAGTACGTGTGAAAAATAGAAAACCCGGCTTGGAAATGTCAACTTGTTTGACATAGTGATGATGCATAATTAGGTCTTGAGATCTTCAAGTTTGATGTTTGAGCTCTTCATCTGAATAGGAGAGCTTGTCGTCTCCAAGTTCAATCTTGTCAAATCTCCTCAAACCTTTATAATCATGCCTTCATATTTTGCACAATTCATCCACCTAAAATGACCGATTTCATGCGGTGTATATAAACACAACAAATATTCAAGTGTCCTTTTACGTTATACCAAGGATGAATGTATGAGTAGATTGCTTTGGCCACTCCAAAGATGAGTATGCAAGGGTAGTTTGAGATGTGCACAAAGCCAGGCCTGAAATGTCACTTGCGTAGTGTAAGAAATCCATAGCAACACAATAGGGAGGCCCATAAAGATCATGCAAATCAAGAACCAATAATCCGGAAACACAACGAGCATCCGGGCATATGAAAGTACCAAACACTTGGACATCTAGAAGTATCGAACAACTGGGCAGTCGGAAGTACTGAACAACCAAAAATACAACGAGCATAAGCCACACACATATGACGAGATGCAAGCTGGTGTGGATTAGACACAGGTTACATAATCATAGCAGCAATGAAATAATAACCTCTTCGCATCCAGAAGTACCGAACAACCGAAAATACGAGCATAAGCCACACGCGTATGACAAGAGGCAAGATGGTGTCGATTAGATACAACTTACATACACAACAAGACAAAGCAACTATAGAAGCACTTGATAGATGCACAAAATAGTGCGCGCATCTATAGGCGCTATTAGAATAGAGAAAATATGGGTACATCTAATAGCGTGTCCATTTGTGTGTCTATTTGCATGTCTATTAGCGCGTCTGCACTGTGAATTAGCCGCGAATTTAGACGCAGATTTAGATGCAAAATAGAGAATACAAAAAGTGAGATTTTGGTGTAGGTTGATAAATGTAAATCCAAAACATACACAAAGAAGTGTCGAAAGTCAAGCCACTTTCTTTATTCCTTTTTCCTTGTCCTTCTTTGTTTTTTTTGAGACTCCAACCAGAGCTAGATTCTTGGGAATGTAAACAGTAGGAGGTCGACGCAAATTATATATAAGAAATTACACCATGCGGTATGTTCACAATACCGCTCGGTATGTACCAAAAACCTGCACATTACATGAAGGAGACCGTGCGGTAAATACATCACCGCAATGTATAGGTAAACACCGAGCGGTATACCTACCCTTGTACCATACGGTGAGCGATTTTACCATGCGATAGCTGGCTACAGTCAGTCTAGGCCCAAAAACATGATGGGGCCGGTTTAAATCACTCGAGAGGTCAAAAAATGTTTCAAACATTTTAATTCACCGAACACAACAAGACAAAGCAACTACAGATGCACTTGATAGATGCGCAAAATAGCGAGTGCGTCTATAGGCATTGTTAGAATAGAGAAAATATGGGTGCATCTAATAGCGCATCTATTTGCATGTCTATTTGTGTGTCTATTGGTGCATTTGCACTGTTAGACACGGATTTAGATGCAAAACACAGAATACAGAAAGTGAGATTTCAGTGCAGGCTGATAAATGTACATATTGCTTTCCAAACATTGCCCATGATTACCAAAGCACGTAATTTTAACAAAAATATCAATGCTTTTTGGCAAACCCACATATACAAAAATTAAGTGAGGTGAGGAGAATAAGACAATATGTAAAATAGTTTTGCTAATATCAATGATGGGCTACAGCTCAATCTCATCCTCAATGAGATCAACCCTTGCCAAACTATCTACTTCAAAATCCAAACTAGTGTTGAGATCGATCTACAAATACATTCAACCCTCTACTACTTGTGCTACTCATGTGCTCATCGAAATCAGCATCACCAATGGTAGGCTCGTCCTCACGGGGGTAATGGCCTCAATATCTATATCTCCTATCTCATGATCATCCTCCTCTCTCGTATCACGGTCATCATCACCTCCATGGCCATGATCATGCTCCATATGCTCCATATTAGTAAATGTACTATACATCACTTTGGAACGTGGCGTAATAGGTATGACATGCCACCACCTATTATTATCCACCATTGGTTAACAGACAACCTAATTCAAACACAAATACAATCATGTTATTTTTCTTGCATCGAAGGTATCAAATATTTAAAAGTGAGTATTTTATATGTGAGGGCCTCTTTCCACCACGTCCTTAAACCATTTTACATCCAAAACATACACAAAGAAGCGTCGAAAGTCAAGCTTAATAATATCTTGGATTATGCCACAATAATCATCCATGGCTCCATTGGCTCCCTCAAAGCTAGCAATGATGTTGCAATGTTGTGTGTTTCTCTTATCATCAATCCGTTGTGTTCAAAACTACTTGCCCTCACACCATATAGCATTAAAAATAGTACACTACACCAAGACAAAATCAATTAAATAAGCAATCTAAATTGTTGAAAGCTCCTAACTTATGCATAACATTCTATATACCGACCTTGCTCATGCATCCCCTAGCATACTCCCATTCTTCCATTGTGATATGCATCCCCTCGTCTCTCTCTGCTCTCTCCATTTCGTCAAGTAGCCAATCCACAACATGAATATCCTTTGGAAGTGCTCTTGGATGCTAAGGGTATGGCACACAAGATCCATGGTGTGTACGAAAGAGGGCCCTTTCTCCTTGTCTTCTTGCCTTTGCATCCTTGTATCTTGTCACCCATCTTGTCATCACATCACTATTAAGCATGCAATAGAGGTTGATATTATTAAGCAACTCCGTGTCAATTACTTTGACGCGTCCTTTCCCTTGAGGCACAATAGAGGTCATCCTTAGGTCTTCGTCATCTCTCCATAGTCGTGGGAGAGAGATATCCACATCAACAAGAAACTCAGAAATATATACAAGTGACTCTTGTACCAACAAACCCTCGGCCATGCTACCCTTGGGTCTTGCATTTTGTCTCACAAAACCCTTCAAGGTCTTCATGAAGCGCTCGAGGAAGAACAACCATCGTGCATGTATAGTATCACATGAAATACATCAGACAGGTATTTCTCTTTCCCATCCTGCATAGACAAAGGAATTTTACCAATCTGCACAATAGGATGTGCAGTATCATCACTAGTCTCCACAAATCCTGGTCTTTCCATTTTCCTTGCATCTTGCATCCATTTTGCATGACCTGTCATGTGGTTTGATGCACCTGAGTCAACATACCGCAAATCATTGCTTTCCTTTGCACTTGTCACAGGATTGGTCATGTGCTGCACCATAAACAAATGCTCATTTCTGTCATCACCCTATCTACTAGAGGATGCATAATTGCATTGCTACAATTTTCCATTCATCATGTCATTTTGCTTTTTATTGCAGTCTTTAGCCATATGACCCATTTTACCACAGTAGTAGCATTCAACATTGCTGTTTGCATTTTGGCCTCTGTGCCATCCACCACGACCTCTTTGGCTCCCTCTGCCTCTAAGGTTATCACGTCATCCTCCATAGGACTAGTTTTCTTGAATTTGCTGCATATTTTGATTTCTGCCATGGCCTCCAGATTAGCCTGGTCTACCTTTGCCTCTACCTCTTCCAGCATTTGAGTAGAAGATAGTTTCTTTCGAAGTTCCTCCTGAAGAAGATGCACCACCATTTCTCTACTCTTCAGAAATTAGAAGAGCAATTAACTCATCAAAATCAGGAAATTTTTCACGGATGGCAATGGATGTCCGGAATTGTGCATAATCCTTTTCTAGACCATCCAAGGTCACAGAAACTAAATCATCATCTTCCACTGGCGACCCAATGGAAGCAAGTGCATCTGCAATCTTCTTCACCTTCATGTGGTAGTCATTGATGCTCATATTTTCTCTCTACACATTATGCAACTCTTGCTTGAGCTGCATTTTCCTGGCTTGCGTGTTTGTGTTGTACATTTTTGTCAAAGTATCCCATGCCTCCTTCGGCGTGCTTGCATCCAGAATATGCACAATCATAGAATCTGAAATACTGATAGATAGCCAGTACATAAATTTTCTAGCTCTCTCTTGCCATCCTTTAAATGCCTGCAACTCCTATTGATTGGGAACATTATGAATAACTGGTTCTTGTTCAACTCTAGTAATGAACTCCCAATAGCCTTTTCCCTTAAGGAAATTTGTCATTCTAAACTTCCATGCTTGAAAGTTGTTCTTGTCAAGCTTTTCAGTGACAATCTGTGAAAGAGCATCAGACACCATTATAGAACCCTGCAAAATATTCTGTCACTATAAAAACCACAACTTTTGCCTCACAAGGGCAAATCTGCAAAATTGAAGAAAGTGGTATTTGACCATAGAGTCACTTCCTAATGACGATTTTGCATCAACAGGTAATAAAA
Source organism: Dipteris shenzhenensis (assembly GCF_047967505.1). Taxonomy (NCBI): domain Eukaryota; kingdom Viridiplantae; phylum Streptophyta; class Polypodiopsida; order Gleicheniales; family Dipteridaceae; genus Dipteris; species Dipteris shenzhenensis. Next base: position 36,440,232 of record NC_141606.1, on the reverse strand, counting down.
ATAATTTTGTCACTCCCAATATTGCTGTGCATAGGCATATGATGCAATTTCTGTGGTAACTTTTCACCGACCTGCGGAATAGTGGTTGTACAGTAAAAAACAGGGCACTTTTTTGAGTGCCTGCAGAAAACTTCCGCCATCGAAACGGGCCCCGAAATGGCCTCGAATCAAAAAAATAAATTCTCGCAACATATACTACCCTCTCGCCACACCGCAAAGGGTATCCCAATCTGAGATAGTGCACTCTTGCACTTTCCGGCTGTGCTAGCTGCAGAGATTTGCTCCCAAACTCGAAAAAGGAAAGCAACACTGATCCTCTTACCAAGACACCGCAAAATTGGTTTGCTTTTCTGAGCTCTTTACCATGAACCAAGCTCTGATACCATGTGAAGAGAGTGGGAGAGAAGTAAGGAGTCTCACTTGCAGCTTTCTCACATACACAATGGGGGAATACACACAAAGGTGGAGGCTGAAAATAAATTTTCTCTTCTTAGTTGTGTAAGCCAAAAGAACTCTCTTAATACAAAAGGAATAGGTGAACCCTATATGTGGGTCTTAAACCAACTCAGCTAACCTAGGTGGCATACTAATGGAGCCACTAACTAGAGTACGTAAAAATAGCTGTCATCGAGCTATTATTCATGGGCGGTATACCAACTGCATCTGCAGCTAACAAGTCGGTGACATAAATGCACAATGGTCACCCTGGCATATCATGAGTGGAGCTCGATATCTCAATAAATAAGTCTTGTTTTAGTTTTCTGATGAAGCTTATATCCTTGCTTCCTAGCACAATCAGATCATCTACATACAAAAGTGCAATAGTAATGTCTTCCCCTTGAACTTTGTAGTAGAGAGTATGATCTGCATTGGATTTCATATATCCCAAATTAGCAAAATCCTTATCAATTCTGTTGTACCAACTTTTGGGTGCTTGCTTTAAGCCGTAGAGACTTTTCTTGAGATGGCAAACCTTATTCTTCTTTCCTGGTTCAACATAACCTACTGGTTGTTGCATGTATACTTCCTCGTCTAGATAACCATTGAGAAATGTATTCTTGACATTGAGCTGATACACATTCCATTTGCTGAGTGCCACTAGTGATATTAAGAACCATATGGAATCCATCTTTACTACTGGAGCATAAGTCTCATCATAATCTTGATTGTTGTGCAAATCCTTTTGCAACTAGTCTGGCTTTGTATCTTTGAATACTTCCATTTGGATTGTACTTCACTTTGTATACCCATTTGTTTGCTATGGCCTTCTTTCCTCGTGGAAGGTTGCATAATTCCCATGTATTATTCTTATACAAAGCATCCATTTCTTCATTCATAGCAGTTTGCCATTCTGGCTTGTCTACTGCATCTTCAAAGTACACTAGCTCTTCTGTAGCCATGATGGTAGTCATAAGAGCATAGTTGGTTGTTTCCACCTGAATTGCTTTGTCTTTCTGAGCAAATGTCAATCTGGTTGGAGGTCTGCTTTCCCTAGTAGACCGTTTGAGCTGCTGTGGTTCTGCTTGGGGTGTTGCTAGCAATTCTTGCTCTTCTTCATCAACCTGTTCTATAGATGACTGTGAGCTCGATGTTTCTATCTCTTGTATAGGTGAGGTTTTCCTTATCAAAGATTACATCTCTGGAGATAATGAACTTGAAATTGATGGGATCATACAACTTGTATGCTTTGCTTTCTTCACTATAGCCAACCATGATGCATTTGCATGACTTTGCATCCAATTTCCTGTGATAATCATCAGGTATGTGGGCATATGCTATGCAACCAAATATGCGGAGATGCCCAATGTGTGGCTTGTGTCCAGTGAATGCTTCATAAGGAGTCATACCTTGTATTGGTTCGATAGGGAGCCGATAAAGCAAGTGGTTTGCTGTAGCTATTGCTTCTATCCAATATTGATTCAGAAGATGCTTCTCACTAAGCATTGCTCTAGCACTGTCTGATAAAGTCCCATTCTTCCTTTCAGCTCTTGCATTCTACTGAGGAGTATCTACACATGTGAATTGTCTTCGAATGCCGTGACTTCTGCAAAAGTTCATTAATGTTGAAGACATGTATTCACCTCCTCTATCTAATCTCATGACCTTGATCTTTCTACCTGTCTCATTTTCTACCATGGCTTTGAATTCTTGAAATCTGGAAAACATTTCAGATTTATCTTTCAAAAAGTAGACCCAACAATATTTGCTATAGTCATTGATGGAAGTCAAGTAATAAAGTGAGCCATTGATGTTGTGGGTATGGGCATGACCCCATACATCTGTATGTATTAAATCAAGAATACCTCGTGCACAAGAGGTACTTCTGCCAAAATTGGTTCACTTTTATTTGCTGAAGTAGCATGCTTCGCAAACCTTTCCAAGAAAATGTAGCTTTGGAATCCCAATTGCCATATTCTAATTCCTAAGATCTAACAAGTACTTGAAGTTGACATGACCATATCTCTTGTGCCATTTTGCAAATAGTGGCATCTATTGCGGTTGAGCTGACATGGCATGCTTATCTGGTACTGTAGCTAGCATTCTGTATAAGCATCCTTCCTTGATACCTTTTACTACTAGTTGACATCTTTTGCATTTATATGTGATAGTGCATTCATCACTGTCGAAGATGATTCTGTAATTGTGTTTCATCATTTGACCTACTGACAAGAGGTTCTTGTTGAGCTTTGGAACATAGAGCACATCTTTCACTAATCCTTTCATACCAGTGAAATTGTTCATAGGGATAACACATGTCCCTTAAACCAGATTCGGTGTATTGTTTGCTATGTAGATGACATTCTTCTATCCTTCTAATGGCTTCATTTTTGTGAACCATTCCTGATGATTTGTCATCTGAGATGATGCACCGTTGTCGATGTACTAAGGATCGTATTCCACTTGGTCGACTTGATAGAGTTGAAATCCTCTTTGGGATTGTAATCAGTGTCTGGGTATGTCTGGGTACACCGTATTAGTTTGATGCATTTCCTCACTTGCAAGGAACATATTTCCATGTTCATTTGCAAAATGACTATGACTAGAATGTCCACCATGATGATTTCCTCTGCCTTGAAAGTTCCCTCGATTACTACTGGATTGACCGCCTTGGTCGTAGTGCTTCTTACGACAATCTCTTTCATAGTGTCCAAACTTGTGACATTAGTTGCACTGAATGTTTTAGTATTGGAGGATGCAGTTCGGTAGCTGAGCGTCACCATCCTAAGCCTCAGCTGCGCCATCCTACCATTTGTGACCTGGCAATTTCCTCTCCATCAAAGGCCTCCTCCACCACAACGGCTTCTACAGCACCAACACGCAGCCTCACTAAAAAGCTAGCCACCTCCATCGTCGTCACAACCACGAGACACAAGCCTCTCTGCGGACTCTACAACACTAGCACTCCAAGCTGCTCCAACACACTGTTGCGATGCCACATAGAGGCTTCGCCTCTGCAGTGTGATCTCATAGCGCAACCTCACAACAGATCAAAGAATCCATCTCGATTAAGCGCACCATGATGAACTCCCACGGCCATCTCCCCACACAAAGATAGCTCTATCTCTCTCTAAAAGTCTCTCTCTAACCCACCATCTACCACGTGGTAGATAAGGTTGGGTCCCTAACTATGGTTTCATTAGATAAACCCTAGTTAAGTGGGTTTTCGCTAGATCTTTTTGCGTGGCAATCCATATCTTATATACCATGTCATCACCTTAGCCACCTCTGCCACATCATTTGCCATAATGGTAGTCCACATCAGCAAGTGCCACATCATCACCTTATCCATAATGCCACATCATTTGCTAGGGTGGTAGCCACATCATCAATGCCACATCACTACCATGTCATCTACCATGTCATCAAGGACATATCACCTACCACATCATCTACCACATCATCAAGGACACATCACCTACCACATCATCAGCCACATCATCAGGGACACATCATCTGCCACATCAGCATTACCACATCATCTGCTGACATCATCTGTGCCACCTCAGCTGTCCAATCAGCACTGACCTCTACAGGCACACACAGTGCTTCACTGGCACACCTCTTACTAAGCACAGTGCCACATCATCATTGCATGTGACCCACAATCACACATCATCATTGAGCACCATTTGCACCTCCACCTAGATCAATTCGTATCTCTTGATCTAGGAAGAATTTGAGGGCACTCCAATAAGGAAAGTCGCTCATTTTTTTGTGCTCTATGCACTCATCATATCACGTGCACATTTTGACCCAAGTTACACTCACGTTTGAGCCTCACCCACTACGATAAAACCACTTCCTTCACACACATTCGCCTCTACATCGACGCATCTGACCGAGCACTTAAAAAGAACAAAAGAAAAGGAATTATTTGTTGTTCTTTCATCGATCGATGGTTGGTATAGATCTAGATCAAAGTAGACTAGATCACCATAGAGGGAACGCTTTGAATTTTTCCAAGTTGCCAAACTAAGCCATGCCCGAAATTCTCGACTAGTACTTACTCGGAGTCAGTCCATACGCTCACATACGATTTCACATCATTATATTACCTGAAACCTTACGCTCATCAGTTCAGTGAGAAGACTTCAGAGAGTCCAGAGGCATTAAAGATTGTTTGAGTGGGCAGATAGCACTTGATTTCACACACACATGCCACCATTGTAAAGCCTATCTAGCTATCTCACGGCATTGTGCACATCATTTCAGCCTTGTAAAGCCTCTTGGCTATTCCCAGCATCATTGCCACAAGCCTTGTAATATAGATCAAATTTTATATGTTGCAGTTCTATCTTCATCGATGGTTTAGAGATTTCACTTGGCATAGTCAGTGTATTTGCAGTTGATTCATACAGAGATTTTCACGATAGTGTTGAGTACATTTCTTGCACTATGTCTACGACTAGAAACCTCAATCTAGAGGCATCTACTAAGTTAGACAACTCTAATTACGGTACATGGAAATACCGAATGGAGACCATTCTTATACTTTAGGACAAATGGGAGTATGTCGATGGGTCTACACCTAGACCATTGGATGATCTAGCCACAAGTAGCTCTACTCCATCTGTTGTCATAGCTCCAGCAATAGGATCTACAACTACACACACAGTTTTTGCACCAGTAACAGATCTTGCCATTGCCCGAGCTCAGGAAGAATGGGATAAGAAAGACAAGGAGAATGTGCAAGATGTCATGCTAAGATAGCTCAACACAGTCAAGACATCGAAAGAAGCATGGGATATGTTCGCAGCTCTCTACGAGTCCAAGAACACATCTAGGATTCTCACACTGAGAAACCAGATCAACCAAAGTTTCCGCAATAGTAGCAGTGAAACCAATCATGCTTATGTACTCTGCATAAAAAACTACAATAATGAACTTGCAGTAGTAGGAGGGACTATGAACCCGCAGAAATGGTTCAAGTAATCTTGAATGGATTAGGAGAGGGATACGAGAATCTTGTCCAATGTATTGCCATCCAATGGAAAAATCCAACACTGGAAGGACTTTAATCAGTCCTACTTGGTGAAGAACTCAGGACTCAAGCCATCCAAGCACATAAAAATCATTCTAATGATCAGGCATTCATAGCTTTAGATAGAAGCAGAGGTAGAGGCAGAGGCAGAGAGAGATCATACCAAAAAAGTGGTCATCATCAGCAACAACATCATCAACAAAATCAGAATTAGCATCAGCATCATCCTCAACAACATCAAAATCAGCAAAGAGGAAATCATTCCAATCAAGGAAGATTTCAAGGACGAGGGAATGCATCCACCAATGTGTCAAATATTCAATGCACTGTCACAAGTTTGGACACTATGAAAGAGATTGCCACAAGAAGCAGTACGATGAAGGCAATCAATCGAGCAGTAATCGAGGGAATTTTTGAGGCAGAGGAAATTATCATGTGGACATTCTAGTCATAGTCATTTTGCAAATGAACATGGAAATATGTTTCTTGCAAGCGAGGAAATGCATCAGACTGATATAGTGTACCCAGACACTGATTACAATCCCGAAGAGGATTTCAGCTCTAATACCATGACAAAATATGAAGAGGGGAGAGGAGAAGAACGGAGATGAGGAGAGAGGGTACACCACAAATGACTAACTATAAACTAGATTTAGTTGAAAAAATAAAATATATACAAACCCATTTAGGCTTAGGGTTAGGGAATCTAACCCTTTTCTTTATAGCACTCTATAAGGTTAGTGCTATGCACATATGATCACATGACAAAACTGGAGTAACTATTAGTGATCCCAAATGGTAGATGGCACATTCTTGAAGATATGCATGGGATAAAAAAGATGATTGATCTTGAGGTGGAACCAATATGGTAGATAAAAGATGAGCTAATGGGGCAAAGAATGATCTCTCCCAATTGCGTTGCATGTATAGACACACTCAGACAGTTTGTTCAATTTCTAGGCTTTGCTTATGGGAAGAGAGAATTATGGAGAGATGAAACATATTGTGCATGAGGTAAATTAGGGAGGCATGAGGAAAGTATAGAGGTAGAGCATCATTTTTTGTGCTTGTGGAAAGAGGGCATGCATGATGGAAATAAGGGATTGCATGAGGGAAATAGGGAAAGCATGAAGGAAATTGGGATAAAGCATGAGGGTGGGGATAGGGAAACGGAGCTGAGAGTATAGGGGTAGAGCATGATGTATAATCTTCTGAAAAGAGGGCATAATGGAAATAAGGGAATGTATAATCTTCTTTCTCTTATTCTCTTCCTCCGTTTTTAACTTCTCTTATTTCTTTCTTCTTTGCTCTTCTTATCTTCTTCTCTTCTCTTCTAATCTTCTTCTCTTCTTCTCTTCTTCTCTCTCTTCTTCTCCTCTTTTCTTCCTTTATTTTCTTCTTTCTCCTGTTCTATTTCATAAAAACTACAGAGATTTCTTTACAAAATTCAAAGAGCTGAAAGAAAGTTTGGCTGCAGATCCCATGAAGAGTTTATGTAGGAGGTATCCCAATCTAGAAAATTTATGAGTTCACTGACACATGGGCAAAGACAAAGATTACCACAGTATACTTGCCAATAAGAGGTGTTTGATAAAGAGGAAGGCATTGGCCAAGATTGCTAGGAGAGAGGGAGGACAACCACTAAGATGCCAGCCACACACTGCTCATAAGAGCAAGTTGAAGAAAGCCCTAAAGCTAGCAAAAGAGGATCCCAATCTGTAGCATAGAGAGGCCCGATAGATCCAAATGGAGCAATATGGATCCTCACATTTCATAGTAGGGGGTATTATGTCTTGGGAGGCCCAATTTTAAGTATCGATCTCAAGTTATATTATGTTTATGTAGTTTATTAGGAGGTTATTCCATTTTTCTAACCCCTCTACAAATTGTGTCATTGTATAGCTTGATATTGTGGGCAGATATCCTACTCTCACTGGATGTAACGTTTTGGTCTCTAAGGCATTTATGTAATCTCTTTTTGTTCAATTTGAGGCTCTTAGTATGCACTATTGTTAACTTTTATATTTTGTATTTGAATGGTTATGGCCGCTACATGTAATCTTTTGGCCTTTAAGACTCTCAACAATTGCCAAGTTTTTATAAATGTAAGATCCTCTGTTCAATTTTTGCTCGGTACAAGTTGATAAGTTTTATATAACCTATTATTGGATGTAGATGTACATTGTAATCTCTTTTGCTCAATTTTCACTCGATAAATTGTACTTTCTTCCATATATATATATTTACTGCAACAAGGAATATCAAGAAAGAAAAACTATAATTTCCTTGGTTTATAACCAAAATAGCACTAAAATAACTCCAATGGCCCCACCATTGTGGTTGCATGGAGATACATATAGAAACATACAATTAAACTTTTAGAAAATGCAATTGATGATATGGCCCTTGAGGGGCCACCTCTAGGGGCAAGGGCCATATCGATGTGCATTATACAATATCCAGGATGCCAGTGGACATAAATGGCATGTAGATATGGCCCTTGCCCCTAGAGAGGACCCCTCAAGGGCCATATCATCAATTGCATTTTGCTTGGTTACACAACGGAATACATTTTTCTTGGTACACAAATATATAACTTAAAGAATTAGCGTGGTGACTTTCATAGATCTCCTTCTGTTTGCCAGCACACTGGTCATCATAGACCTCCTCCTATAATACGTAAAAAATGGTAATGGAGCTATAACTCCAAGAACCAATGCGGTGGTCTCTCCAAGACAACCTTGAATTTTGGGCGATGACAAGTCTTCAGGCTAGAGACTGTGTTGAGGCAATGGTCAGAATGATAAATTGTGTCTCATTATTATGCCAAAAACCAGCGAGGTGGTCTCTCCAAGCCAACCTATTATTTGCATGGGCTGTTGGCAAATATGCAACAAAAGACTACATGATGACAAGTGGTCAGGCAAGAGACTGTGTTGTGACAGTGTTCAGAATGATAGATTGCATCTAATTATTATGCCAAGAACTAATGCGGTGGTCTCTCCAAGCCAACCTTAAATTTTAATGATCTACATGGGTGCAATACCCAGTGACAGGCGGTAAAGTTGTGGCAAAAGGTTGCATGATCTTAAGTGATTAGGCAGCATAGGCCAGAGACTGCATTGCGCAAAGTAGTGCAAAGATTCTGTGTGTTAAGCAATGTGGTGTTCTAAACTTATAGATTGCATCTCATTATTACGCCAGTGAGCCTTCATGACATTGGAAAAATTTCCAGCGAGACCGCAGTTCCATGCAAAATTCAAATATTCACCCAAGAGTGCATCGCATTGCCGTCCCAAAATGGCCACAAAAATAGTTCCACGATTGGCTACACCCAAGCAACCATTGACCCAACTCAAATAAAAATCATTGCAAGTTATACATAATAAATATTTACCTTTTTCTTTCACCCAAGCATGTAGATCAAGTGGCCACTTAATTAGCTAACTTGACGGCCAATTCAAGCAAAGTCTAGAAAATGTTTCGGTGAGGGTATTATGTTCCATATGTGCTATATCAAAACAAGCTACCAATGCAAAAATAGTGAGGAAACAATGAGGGTGGCGGTCCCATAGAGTAGACCATATAATCAAGCCCAATAATTATGTCATTTTGACAATCATGGGCTAATATAAAATAATGCAGCACTATTCATGATTGGCCATTTTTGATATATATATTCATTCAATAGATTTCTCTCCTCCCAATAGAGTAGCAACTTGACAACTTAGAGCTTTCCAATAGATTTTCCTCTAGATGGGAATTTCTCTTATTATGTATCTTTTATAAAAAAAACCTAAGATAATGTATTGCCACCTCATAGTACCCTAGGAAAAACCATGCACCCACTTTGTTTGATCCAAAATATTGCCATTATTTCCCATGGTTATGGTGGTTCTTTGTCCCACCATTGTTGATTAATTTTTAACCAAATGTTGTCAATACACTACTTTGGATGTTGTTTCTGCCGACAAGTTTGATAGGGAAGTTGTGGTATCTAAAATTTCTCCTACTCTAATATCCTTGAATCCATGTGCTCTATCCTAATGGGAGCATACCCTCGATCCAAATACAAAACCATGATCTTGGTATTGTTGGTTTTAGAGTCAAATATAGCCTCGATACTGTTAGAGCTATATCTAGCTCGCCCTAACTTAGCCTAGTCCTCAACTATATATATGCCTATGATCTATGAATAGAATCACTTCCTTGGGAGCAACTCTTGTGTCCATCTCTCTCCTCTTTCTCTTCCTCTGCTCTCTCATGACTCTGAGAAGAAAGCAACATGATTTTCATCAATCTGACAATGCAGTCATTTACAAAACGTTCTTTTTGATCGTTTTGACTACTTGATTGCTAGGTTTTGAGTTGATATACAAAAGTTATCAAAGATGCATCGTAAATCAGTGCCATGATCATGATTGATGAAAACGGCCTAGATTGGCTTGTTCAAAGTGTATGCGCCGATTATTTTGACTGGCTGAATCACTATATTCCAATTTTAGGTAAGAAAGTTATGGTTTCTTCTTTTTACTACCCACTGTCAATAAACTGGTAGAAGAGTGTTTGCACAGGAAGATGAACACTCATAACCAGAGAGAACTCGATCTAAGACATGAGGATGGAAAAGGTTCATACTTTTATAGAATCAAAAATATTTCAAGCAAAATAAAAAGCAATGAAAAATTAGACTTATTGATAGGAAGCTTCCTGATACAGCATCGTCCTCCCGCTTTCCCACTTTCGGTCTCCACTAGCAGTTGATCACACCATAATATACTCAGTATTTGCATTCCCTTGGATTTAACACACTGGCATATCATGCTTTCACGTTCCCACATGGAGCAATAATAGGTTCAATCACATAAATAAAACTTCTTTAGCTATGTAACTCCACAAAATTTTAGATGAAGAGGAGACCCAAATATGCCCGCCAGTCATATCCATAAAGACCAAGAGCGTAGGATTGTTGTTGCAAGTGTAGTCAATCTTTAGGAATAAAGATCTTATCTAATCGATGTCAAGTAGACTCTCAATCTTTTCATTAAGAGTAAGGCAGCCCAATCTACATGCTTTTGCAATGGTGATAATTATATACATTCAACAGACCAAAAAGTTGATTGGGAAAATCACTTGGACAAAATTTTATCTACCATATGAAAGAAAAATTTTCTTTTCATTAGGCCATCAGTGAAAAGAAGAGTTTAGTGCTTAGAACTTGTGGTTTCATGCTTCTTTTGCAAAAGTAAAATCAAATAAGCTAGTTTTTATTTAGCGCATCTTTTACTGACCAACTTCTTATTTAGTGCATCGCTTGTTGAGTCTTTGTGTAAATGCTTTTGCTACATAGCATTCATAGAATGTCCTTCAACCAAAGATCTCTATCAATATCTATACTCAGGTGCATTGAGGTTCTCTTGCAAGTGATTATTTGAAGGTACTTTTTGCAGGGAGCCATTGTTTGGCTAGGCAGATTTTTGGGCAGATTTGAGCACATTTTGTAAATTGGGCATTTTGCAAAATTTGGGGCTTTTCGTGAATATGCCCCGATTTTAGTTCAATTTCACCCCAAAATTTGGGGCTTTTGGTTTTGCTTTGCAAATTATTGCATAATTGGGGCTTTCAGTTAATTCACCCTCTTTTGGATTCAATTTCCCTGAAGAAATCGGGGCTTTTGGCATTCAGATGCAATTTGACAGTTGAAAGACCATTTGGCAGATTTGCAAGAAGTTCTGGACTCAGTGTAAGTCAATTTGTAGACTTTTGCCACTTTTTGCATATTTTATTTGAAGATTTTAGGGCAATTAGCAGAGCATTGTGGTGCATTTTGAACCTTTGATAGGCTGTGATAGTATTTGTCACCGTGGGCATATTTTCTTTTGTAGATTTTACTTGTGCATTTTCCATCCCAAGAAGGGATTTTATTTGTTCCGTTTGCTATATTTTTGACTTTATATGGCAAAAATGGCTCTAAATAACCTTAATGAGGTGTTTGGAGTCCTCACACGGGAGGATAAGTTGGATGGCACCAACTACTCCGTGTGGAGTTTTATGGTTTGCAACATCTTGGTTGGTAGACATCTTTGGGATTATGTCAATGGACATGAAGCAAGGCTAGATTCTATGGCTACACCTATCACTCTTACAGTTGGAGGCAGAGGTAGAGGTCAAAATGCAGCACAAGTAGTATTCCAGTTGATCCATTAGGATAATTCACCATGTTTGCAAAATAGGAAGCTTACTTGAGTAATGCATTCAAACTTGCATTGCTCCATCCATAAATGTTCTAGAAGTTTTGTACCTCAAGGTAGGACTGTAGAACAGAGGATGTGTGCCCCTCAAATACTGGTGTTGATTCTATAGTAAAAAGATGGTCCTGCTCCATGCTATCATCCCTCCCTGAGAACTCATGGGCAAATAAATATCACACCATATCATCGAACACCTCCTCCTCCATGGCCTCATGAGATAATGTTGAAGGGATCCTATCACCATCACTCCATGCATCCACAACAGTCCCCCATAAAGATCCCACCTAATATTGCTGACATTTTTCCTCCTCTATGCGGGTGTGGTAGTGCATCCTGTATCAAATAGAAAAGGAGCATATATCAAATACTTAAATACCCATAGGTATCTCAATCAACCTCAACATTTTAATACTTACCATGGATATGGCTACATCCTATTCTGGACTTTGAGATGTGAGTGATTGTAATTCTATGTGCACGATACATGCACCCTTGACATTGATCACACATACATTTGATTTTTTTCTCCTACCACATTTATCCATTGTGGAGATTGAGGGATTTATCCTCGTCGCTAGAGGTGCTTGTTGAAGATGAAGACATCCTATAAATAATCATAGATCAAAATGTTAGTGAAGAGCTTGAAACTTTCACCCAAAATTTTGTGTAAGGCTGGATGGATGAAAGTAGTAGAGTCTAATCCACCTTCACAGCCACCCTCATCCATGTTTTAGACAACCAAAAAACACAATCAAAAGGCAAAAGGCATTCATTCAACATCCGTGTCGCTACACACCTCCGGACACATCTCACACTCTGGGCACATTTCTTCTGGAAGCCAAACAACCTCAGAAAGAAACCCAGTGGACTACACAGCCCAACACAAGCTCCTATTGATAGATTAGGAAACACATAGATGACCCATGAAATATAACACTCTAGAGAATGACAATTTCAGAATTGCATAACTGCCATGACCACATCTTGACAACTCAAGGTATAAGCAATCATGCTCATATCTTTGGTCAAAATCTATGAAGAACAAATCCTGGATCTCTTTGACCTCAAGTCAATCATCTACCTCATATACTCAAAGCCATCACCCCTTTTCTATGCCATTAAACACCACAATTCTATGAGAGAACCCACACTGAGAGAAACATAATAGTCAACAAACTTCGCATAGGCACCACATATGAGATCCATGATATCTTCTTTTATGAGATCCAATGATCAAGAATGGCAACAATCATATGAGCTCGTTCTTTGACCAACGGTATGCCACCTTTATTTGGAATTGCACCTTTGGACTCCATGAACCCACTCCTACAACCTTATTGCCCATAGTCTTGTCATCACTACAAGGTCTCCTTCTATAATCCAGCAATAGGTATGGGATTCCTACAACTAGCTGAGCATACACTATGACCTTCAAGCCATTACATGGAACTATTCACATATGACACTCTCTTCATTCCAGGACCCACAAAGTCAAAGCCTCTCCACCTTCATCATTGTAGATTACTCTCTGCTCATATGAAGACTAACCAGCCTAGCATGCTGTTGCGCTCCCATTATCTGATATTAGCCTTCACGCAATGATCCTCCTACTCACATGGAACTCCTATTGAAATCCTATCGCCCAAGGTTCACCCCGCTAATTCATTGCCCTACGCTCTCGAAAACTTCCATCATGTGGCTTGCTCATGGAGCACTCACGGACCCCTGGCCTTCACCATTCTCCTCCCCTCCACTACAAACCTCTGCTCTTCACACCCAAGGTATTCTTTCCAAGCCTCCATAGTGGCAACACTATGCCACATCAAAGATGCAACCAAGTACCCAAGGCTCCATTCAAGCATCCGTCGACCTCTTCAGTAAGAGCCCTCGGTCTCTTATTGCATACTGTCCTCCCACTCACCAACGTGATCCTCCTCAATCTCAAAAGCTCCCCAAAGCAACCGTCCCCTTGACACACAGAGCTCCCACATGCAGTAGCAACGCCTGTCTACAGCCATCCTTTTTTGCAATAAAATGGCTCCCATAGCATCAGGTCCAAATGAAGGGGTCACATAAAAGGTCTGACAGAAATCTGGAGCTTTCACACATGCATTTTCTCCCAACACTTCCTTCACTCTATTGAACACTACTTCACAATCCTCACTCCATTGTAGAGGTTCTTCTTTCATAGCTTGTTGCAAAGGATACAATAGCTGAGAGACTAAATGTATGAATCTTGTCATATACTTCATTTTCTGCACAAAAGTCTGCAACTATTTTTATGTAGAGGGAGCTAGAAGTAAGATAAGGGCTTTCACCTTCTGTGGATCAAGCTCAATGCCATTTTGGGATACTATATGTCCCAATAATTTATCTTTGGAGCATCCCAAATGACATTTCCATGGGTGGAATTGTCCTCCCGCTTCATCCATTCTATGGAACACTTGATCCAGCCTCCATGCATGCTCTCTCTTGGAACTATACACACATATATCATCTAGAAATGCTCTCACAAATTTATGAATGAAAGGAGAAAACACTTCATCAGTATTCTCCTGATACCATGCCGGTGCATTCTTCAATCCAAATGGCACTACTCTATAACAAAAGCAACCCCAGGGTGTGATGAATGTAGTTTTGATTTGATCCTCCTTAGCAATTGAAATCTGGAAGTATCCAGAGTATCCATCACACACACTGTATTTCTCATACCCTGCCACTCTATCGAATATATCATCAATAAAAGGAAGATAATGATTGCTTTTAGTTACCGCATTGAGAGGCTTGTAGTCAATACATACTCTCCATCCTCCTGTGTGCTTAGGAATGATTACCACTAGACTGAATGGTCCACTGGATATATTAGCCTAGCCCTGTGCAACTTGTTCAACTCCTGTCTCAGCACAGGCAAAAGCTCTCTGTGTGTCCTCCTCAACTTTTGAAAAACAGGCCTGCTACCTTCTTTTAGCTTAATGTGCATTGGCTCACATTTGAAACCCCTGATCTCTTCATGTGAAGTAATAAATAGCTTTGGATACTGATGAATGACTTTCATATACTCCTCGTTCTCCACTTCTTCCAGACTAGAATTCAACATGGATAGCAATATCTCTTCTCTTTCTATCTAGGAAGGTGGGGGTTGCATCAAGTTATCCATATTTTCAAGCTTACTTTCCTCAGCTTCTTGTATCTCTACTGCCTACAACTCATATGCATCAGACTCCTTCAAAAAAAATGATACTTGCCCCGCCTCCTCAGATGTAGTAATTTCTTCTTCAGTCTCACTGTTTGACGACTCCTACTTGCTTGTTCCTTCTTGTTCTTCTTCTATTTCCTGTCTGCTGCTCATATCAAATTTCTTGGCCTTTCCCTTCTTATTATGCATTGTAATTGTACTCATCTTCCAGTTTTGTATTGCTCCTAGTTGTCTGAGCCAAGGTCTACCCAAAATCAGTGGGTATGCTCCCAAACCAGCAGGCATAATGTGGCAATTAATGCAACAGGATACTCCAAAAGCATCCACTACTTCATTAGTATTCTCCTGATACCATGCCGGTGCATTCTTCAATCCAAATGGCACTACTCTGTAACAAAAGCAACCCCAGGGTGTGATGAATGTAGTTTTGATTTGATCCTCCTTAGCAATTGAAATCTGGAAGTATCCAGAGTATCCATCACACACACTGTATTTCTCATACCCTGCCACTCTATCGAATATATCATCAATAAAAGGAAGATAATGATTGCTTTTAGTTACCGCATTGAGAGGCTTGTAGTCAATACATACTCTCCATCCTCCTGTGTGCTTAGGAATGATTACCACTAGACTGAATGCTCCACTGGATATATCAGCCTAGCCTTGAGCAACTTATTCAACTCCTCTCTCAGCACATGCAAAAGCTCTCTGTGTGTCCTCCTCAACTTTTGAAAAATAGGCCTGCTGCCTTCTTTTAGCTCAATGTGCATTGGCTCACATTTGAACCCCTGATCTCTTCATGTGAAGTAATAAATAGCTTTGGATACTGATGAATGACTTTCATATACTCCTCCTTCTCCACTTCTTCCAGACTGGAATTCAACATGGATAGCAATATCTCTTCTCTTTCTATCTAGGAAGGTGGGGGTTGCATTAAGTTATCCATATCTTCAAGCTTACTCTCCTCCTTAGCTTCTTGTATCTCTACTGCCTGCAACTCATATGCATCAGACTCCTTCAACAAAAATGATACTTGCCCCTCCTCCTCAGATGTAGTACTTTCTTCTTCAGTCTTACTGTCTGACTCCTCCTCCTTGCTTGTTCCTTCTCGTTCTTCTTCTATTTCCCGTCTGCTACTCACATCAAATTTCTTGGCCTTTCCCATTTTATTATGCACTATAATTGTACTCATCTTCCAGTTTTGTATTGCTCCTACCTGTTTGAGCCAAGGTCTGCCCAAAATCAGTGGGTATGCTCCCAAACCAGTAGGCATAATGTGGCAATTAATGCAACAGGATACTCCAAAAGCATCCACTACTACTCCTGTGCATATACCCAGACCCTTCACCTTCACATGGTTTGCTAATCAGAGCCTAAAATCTGAATGAGCATTCAATTTTACCCCCAACCTCTCCATACATGCCTGAGTCATAACACTTATCTGCGCACCGCCATCATTATATGCCTCTCCAACACTCATACCCCCACACCATGCATCCACTGCTGGGCATAAATCTGGAAGATCTTCCATAGAAATAATCTCCATCTCTCCTCTCATAGGCTCCTGCTCATTTCTTTTCCTGGGATTAGCCAACTTGTTCCATTCTCTTTTGAGCTTCGGGCACAGACCAAGTAACTATGCAAAAGTTATATTAGTTGTTCTCCCCTTCAAATCTTTCATCAGTGTGTATTCCTCTTGTCCTTGACCCATATGCAAATCTGAAGTCTTGTAATGTTTCCTAGGACCCCGACTCATCTTTTTAGGAGACTGAGGGCTGAGATCAAATTCCACATGCTTCCCTTTTTTTGCAAAAGGTCCATTTTCTTCTATGGCACTTCTTGTTCTATTTGCCACCGGCATGATCTCTGGAATAGTCTCCACCCTAATCATGCTTATTGCCTTCCCTTTTCCTTTATCTTCCCACTTGACTCCACTGGTAGAGGGTTGATTTAGATCCTTCACTTCCACATTGATGTTTCCTGACCTATCATTTGTCTTCTGCATCACAGGATAAACTTCTCCACCTACTCTTGCTGGCCTATCACAATGAGGGCTGATATGTCCCCACTCTCCACAGTTCTAGCACTTCACATTGCTCATGTATCCCCATCCTCTACCTGTTCCAGCTGTATTTCCTTCACTCCTAGCCTGTGCATCTCTCCTGTAGTTTTGCACACCTCGGCCTCTTCCTCTTCCTACAGTCTCCATCCAGAGTCTCCATCCAGACTAAGTGACTTCATAAGCTCTATAGCATCATGCAAGTCCTTCTTTAGGGAGTCATCCTGCATAGGGACAGACATCGGCTCTCTCTTTGCATAAGCCTTTATTATTTTTGGACCTCCAATCAGATTCCTAGGCTCTTCTTGCATGCCAAGCTGTCTCAGTCTCTGGACTTTCCATTCTTTCTCCCTGGCTAGTCTGACAGCATCTTCCAAACTATCAAGATTCTTTCAATCTAAGTGTAGGCTTTAGGCCAGCAATGTAATGATCATGCTTGATCATTTGAGGTGGTACTTCCGAAACAAGAGCTTCGCACCACAAACTCCATAATCTCCCAAACTGGATTATGTACTGATTCACATCTTGTTCTTCCTCCTGTCTCATAGAGCATAGCTCTTTCCAGACTTCATTAGGGCTCCTGGCTTGTGCAAACCGTACAAGGAAAGCTACTCTTACTATTGTATACTCTGGATTTTGCTGCTGAGGATGAGCAGTCCTAAAGGTAGCAACTTGAGTCTGCAACCATGCTTTTGCATCTCCATGCAAACAATGCATCTCCATGCAAACAATAATTCAAGATCTAAAACAAAATGTTAGGGGTTGCCCTATCTTTCATAAGTGCTGTAAATTCCATCTTTTCCAGGAATCTTACTGCATTTTCAAACGGCATCCCCCAATACTCTGGGAAATCCTATGCCATCCTCACACACTACAAGGCATAGGCCATTTTTCGACGAAATACTGACGCTTTTTACATTAATTTTTTTTTTCACGGGCGCAAATGTCGCTAAAAGCGTCGAAAAAGGACCGTCGCTATAAAGCACGCTATATAGCGACACTGGTAAACGTCGCTATATAGCGGCACTGGTAAATGTCGCTATATAGCGACGATAAAAACGTCGCTATATAGCGACACTGTTAATCGTCGCTATATAGTGACACTGGTAAACGTCGCTATATAGCAACACTGGTAAACGTCGCTATATAGCGACGATTAATAGAACTAAAAAAAAAGGGTTAGTGGGGCTAAACAGGGCTTGCTATGGCCCTGTTTAGCCCCACTAATCCTTTTTTTTTTTTGTAATTACAAAACAAATTTTTTTTATAACAAAATTTCCCTTGCGAAAAGGGTGATATAAAATCGCTCTTGTGAAATGATGAGCAACAAAAGCATATACATGTCAGACATATACAACATTGTTTGTAACAAAATTACCCTTTTGAAAGGGCAATACAAAGTTGCTCAAACGAGCGGATATACAAAATGACATACAGGGTGAAGAAAATGCTACTACCACTACTACTCATCCGAATCCGAATCATCCTCATCTTGTTGGCCTGTTCCTTGGTCCTCATCACCTGCATCTTCTCCCTCATCCTTGTCACATGCGTCTGAGCCTTGGCCCTGTTGATCGCTCGCCTCCGATGATGGGATGCTTGAGCTTTGACCCTAAGAGTGAACCATATAAATAAAAAATTAGATTGGAACTTAAATTAAAAAGTGAGATTGCAAGTAGGAGTAAACTTATACCGTGCGAGCAGCCACCTCAGCCCAATCGACCGTCGCTCCCATTGCCTCTTGCTCAATGAACCACGGCTTTGTTCCTATCCAAAATGCACGTCACGTCTCTGCATCTGTAGGAAGACGCCCCATCGCAGCTTGCTGTGGATACAATTTACAAGAGTTAGAGTTAGCTAAAGTGCATGTAATATATGTAGTAAAACAAATAGAACAATACATTAAATGAGAAGAAGTTGACTTACCACGGTTGCCTCGAACGCATACCGTCTGCCTGCACCAAAGTGCGAAGTACCTACGACGTCCAACCGTCTCTTCGCAGCCCTCCTCTAACCCTCGAACAATTCAGGATAGTCCCTATTTTGCTTCTTGAAGTACTTCCAATCAGCTTTGTCTTCCCAGCTGGGTTTAGCCAACCCCTTTGTGATGGAAGTATGCAAGCTTGATCTACGATGCTTCAAGACCAAACCCATGCGCTCTCGCATATAATCCTAATTGAACTCCACATTTGGCAGATTAGGGTATCTTTGTTTTAACTCATCGATGACCGCTTGCTTCTTTTGGGCATCTTGAAACCACCAATGGGTAGCAATGCAGCTCTTGAAGTGATGACGAGGTGATGACTCATCAACCTCCTCATGGTGGCCATCACTGCTTTGCCCTTTCTATCTTCTATTATCTCTTTGGCAGCTGTGATTTGATAGGAGAGATCCCCTGATGAGTAAGGAGGATTGACGGTAGCAGAGTCAGAAGGAGTGGAAGCTACGCAAGCGCTTCCGGAGCGAGGAGTAGCAGTGGGAGTAGGAGAGGGAAAGGGACCTGACTGATACTGTGTCTCCGGACCAAGTGGAGACCTATAGGAGCATGAGTGTGCTGCCTCGTCTACATCTCCTGAGTCAGCACAACATGAGCCGCCCTTCCTACTCTTCCTTCCCTTATGAGAGGCATGCGCAGGTGATGACCCCACGGTCGAAGGGGCACGAGGGGATGGCTGGGCAGTACGTCCACCCGTCGATGTAGAGGAGGGAATTGTTGAGGTCCTTTAAGATAGCAGAGAGAAGAATCTCGCTGCCTCCTTATCGCTCATCTGTGCTACAAACTCGTCGGGACTCCCAACAAAGCCATGCACGGCTAGCAAAGGAGTTCCCCGAGGGGTAGTCGCAGTGCTACATGGAAGAGGAGTCAGACCAGGGGTAGTTGTAGTGCTAGGTCTGAGAGGAATCGGACCAGGGATAGTCCTCGGGGTAATCGCCTGAGAGGAATCAAAGTCCTCTGGAGCATAAAGATCATGAGTTCTTCTCCTGCGAGGCTGTCCATACTCATCGGCGGATGAGCGACGTGATCCCATGTCTAACATAGACACAAACACGAAAACAAAAAACAAAAAAACAAACATAAGCATAGGCATAGGCATAGGCATAGGCAAAGAGAAAGAAGAGGGAAAGGAAAGAAGAGGGAAAGGAAAGAGGGAAAGAAGAGGATTTTAGAGGGAAAAGAGAAGGGGGAGGAGAAGAGGGAAATAGAGAATATGAGTTAGAGAGAATAAGAGAATAAGAGAAGGGGGAAAGAGAGAAGCATAAGCATGAGCATAAGCTCATGCTCATGCATAAGCATAAGCATGAGCTTATGCTTATGCTTATGCTTAAGCATAAGCATAAGCTCATGCTTATGCTTATGCAGAAATAGAGAATAAGAGTTAGAGGAAATAGAGAAGGGGGAAAGAGAGAAGGGGGAAAGGAAAAGAGCTTATGCAGAAATAGAGAATAAGAGTTAGAGGAATGAGAGAAGGGGAAAAGAGAGAAGCATAAGCATGAGCATAAGCTCATGCTCATGCATGAGCATAAGCATGAGCTTATGCTTATGCTTAAGCATAAGCATAAGCATAAGCTCATGCTTATGCTCATGCATGAGCATGAGCTTATGCAAAAATAGAGAATCAAAGTTAGAGGAAATAGAGAAGGGGGAAAAAGAGAAGCATAAGCATGAGCATAAGCTCATGCTTATGCTTATGCTTGAGCTTATGCAGAGATAGAGAATGAGAGAAGGGGGAAATAGAGAAGGGGGAAAAAGAGAAGCATAAGCATGAGCATAAGCTCATGCTCATGCATAAGCGTAAGCATGAGCTTATGCTTATGCTTATGCTTAAGCATAAGCATACGCAGAAGCTCATGCTTATGCTTATGCTTAAGCATAAGCATAGGCATAACCTCATGCTTATGCTTATGCATGAGTTATGCGGAAATAGAGAATGAGAGAAGGGGGAAATAGAGAAGGGGGAAAGAGAGAAGCATAAGCATGAGCATAAGCTCATGCTTATGCTTATGCATGACCATGAGCTTATGCAGAAATAGAGAATGAGAGAAGGGGGAAAGAGAGAAGAATAAGCATGAGCATAAGCTCATGCTCATGCATAAGCATAAGCATGAGCTTATGCTTATGCTTATGCTTAAGCATAAGCATAAGCATAAGCTCATGCTTATGCTTATGCATGAGCTTATGCGGAAATAGAGAATGAGAGAAGGGGGAAATAGAGAAGGGGGAAAGAGAGAAGCATAAGCATGATCATAAGCTCATGCTCATGCATGAGCATAAGCATGAGCTTATGCTTATGGTTATGCATGAGCTTATGCGGAAATAGAGAATGAGAGAAGGGGGAAATAGAGAAGGGGGAAAGAGAGAAGCATAAGCATGAGCATAAGCTCCTCATAAGCTCATGCTCATGCATGAGCATAAGCATGAGCTTATGCTTATGCATGAGCATGAGCTTATGCGGAAATAGAGAATGAGAGAAGGGGGCAATAGAGAAGGGGGAAAGAGAGAAGCATAAGCATGAGCATAAGTGCATGCTCATGCATAAGCATAAGCCTGAGCTTATGCTTATGCATGAGCTTATGCGGAAATAGAAAGGGGAAATAGAGAAGGGGGAAATAGAGAAGGGGGAAAGAGAGAAGCATAAGCATGAGCATAAGCTCATGCTCATGCATGAGCATAAGCATGAGCTTATGCTTATGCATGAGCTTATGCAGAAATAGAGAATGAGAGAAGGGGGAAAGAGAGAAGCATAAGCATGAGCATAAGCTCATGCTCATGCATGAGCATAAGCATGAGCTTATGCTTATGCTTATGCATGAGCTTATGCGGAAATAGAGAATAAGAGGGAAAGGAAAGAGAGAAGGGGAAAAGAGAGAAGGGGGAAAGAGAGAATAAGAGAAGAGGGAAAAAAGAGAAGGGGGAAAAAAGAGAATAAGAGAAGGGGGAAGAAGGAAAGAGTTTGTGGGGAAGAGAGGGTTCCTACGCCCATCACTACAGCTAGCGCTTAAGGTGCTAGCTGCAGGCCAATGCAAATAACAAAAATAATAAATGGAAAAAAGAGGAAGCACTTACCTGAAATACTATGTCCCACTTGGTGTAGTGGACTGGCCCTACAAAAGAGAGAAAACAACCCATTTTTTCAAATAAGATGTTAGAGGAAGGAGGAGATTACAAAAGCAACTTCTTGAAAGGAGGAGATTGAGGAGACAAGGAAAGGAGGAGATTGAGGAGACAAGGAGAAAGAGAAGGAAGAGAAATACAAAAAAAAGAGGTGAGTCTTCTTTCTTTCTTGAAATCTCGTTTTTTGTTTTAATCCTTTGAAAACAAGCATGAAAACTAGTTTACAGGTTTAGCAATACAAGAAGAAGCACTCACAAAACTAAAGCTAACAAACAAACAACCTACATTGTTGAAACAAACTCACCTCTTGAAGAACTTCCTTTCAAGAAACTAAAGAGGGAAAAGGGTAGAGAGGGAGTGCAAGAGCTAGGAGAAGGGTGAGGAGTGGAAAATAGAGTGGGAGGTTGCTTGAAATAGGTGGGATGTCGTCGAAAATAGGTGGGAGGAGATATTGGCTTGCTACATGCTTTGGGAAAAGTTGTCCTCCCAAAAGCAACGTGGATCCTCTGTACGAGGGAGGAGGCAGCGGTCAAGGCAGACATTGCCTCTTTTCAAACACCGATAGGGTACATGCGTTGCTTGAAAGGAGCATTTTCAAAGGACAATAAGCTTAGTGGGCTCAAGTCCCATGATTGGCACAAGGTCTTACAGGTATTCTAAGTAGAATTAGTGTACTGATAATCGTGATGTGTTAGCGTAATTATTATTTTGTTATATTGTTGACATGACTTCATTGTTGCTTTGATAGTTCATCCTCCCAATTACAATAAAAGGGTGCTTACAAGAAGATGTTAGAAATGCTATATTCAAGATCTGTGGTATTGTGAGGTATGCTTACTATCAAATCGCATTATGTATTTTCTTCATGGACATGTGAAATAGGTGGATATCTCAAATATCTTACATATGCATGGACATGTGAAATAGGTGGATATTTCAAAAAGAGATCTCTATATCAAGCATTGAGAAGGCCCACCCACAACCAACTGCTACAGCCTTTTAGTTGTCAAGCCCCTCTCCCATCGAGAAGCAATAGCCCACATGGATAGTGTCGCAACAGCTCACCATCCAGGAGTACCTTCTCTATAGCTTACAATCTGTTGGGGTAAAGGGCAGTGTGCCCACCCACTTGTACAATGCCCATGTATACTCATATATATATATGATAGAGGAATAAGCTGGAGTAGCTTTTGCTCCACCACTTTTGGTGTCTCCTATCCCTTTGTGTGTGCTCTCCTCTCCCACAACTGGTATCAGAGCTAAGGAGAGCTTGGTGAGTGTGGCCAGCAAGGTTAGAGAGGAGCAGCTTGGTATCAAAGTGACGAGGTCGGCGTCGGAGACGTAATATGGAGACTCGGCTCACTGGGAAGTGACGCTGGGAGGTGGCTTTGGTTTTGCCAGTCTCGACGACGATGGGCGCAGTGATGAGGAGCTCTTGGCTGCAGGTTGTTGGAGTTGCTGTGCGTGGAGGATAAGATCTGCTCTGACATTCGAGGGATGCCATGAGAGGTCACTACTGAGTTTGTCGATGCTGGAGCCATTTGTTATTTGGCCTACGAATCGCCATCGGTGGGTTTGGAGCAATGGACGTTGAGGCTGAGCGTCTGAGTAGAGGCTGTGGCGCTGCTGAAGGGCTATGGAGATGGCGCTCATGAGAGAGTAGCTGAGGGATATGGCTTGGCTGCTCGTATGGTTGACTATTTGCGGGGCTGCCAGTTTGCTCATCCGTGTGTGGTGGAGGCGCAGCTGTGGACTGGTTTGTCCCATTGAATAGAGGACTTGGCCGATGGAGGGTTGACTGTGTTGTGAGCTATGTCGAGTCAGCTTGCTTGCTGAGGCATGAAGAGTTGCTCACGTTGGAGGCAAACATGTGCTAAAGCTGTGCTTGAAGCTACTGTGGATGGCTGAGTGCCTAGGAGCAAGAGCTATGGGCGTTGCAATGTTGATGATGGCTAGCTCTGTTGAGGATCACTCGTGGCAGTCCATTGCATGGAGGGCTGTAGGGATGCTCCATCCTGTGAGCAAAGGAAGAGCGGCCCAGTGATAGCAACAACATCCATTTTGGAGAAGATGAGCTATTGGAGAGCTTGTGGATTGCATGTTTGATGCAGTTGTATGCTTGGGAGATAGCCAGTGTTGCATTTGAGGTCTTGGAGCTGAGCATTGATAGTTCGTTGGATGCATGGTTATTTGCCTATATTGGATACATACGGTGGTACGGTGATGTATTGAGATCCTGTCAGATTAGCATCATTTGGAGCACATTTCGGGGCTGTTTTGCCAGTGCTTTAGCATTCTTTCTCCTGTGTGGAAGCACTTTCAGAGCTCTCTGCACTCTGGCTCGGAGTCGGATCACATGTAGTTGGACTTCAATGCATCTGTCCTTCTTGTGACCACATTCTCCAGACCACTCACACTATATCAGTCTCATGTCTGGATTTCTCCCCATTGCTTGCAACACAGCTCAGAATATATGTTCTTTCAATCTTGTAAACTAAAGTGAAGTGCCTCCGTGGAGGCACCAAAACATGGATGGACAAAAGCAGTAGAGCCTAATCCACCTTCACATCCACCCTCATCCACGTTTTAGAAAATTGAACAACACAATCAGAAGGCAAAAGGCATTCATTCAGCATTCGTGTTGCTACACACCTCCAGACACATCTCACACTCTGGTCACATTTCTTCTGGAAGCCAAACAACCTCAGAAAGAAACCCAATGGACTACACAGCCCAGCACAAGCTCCTACTGACTGATCAGGAAACACATAGATGACCCATGAAACATAATACTCCAGAGAATGACAACTTCAAAATTGCACAACTGCCATGACCACATCCTGACAACTCAAGGTATAAACAACCATGCTCATATCTCCAGTCATAATCTGTGAAGAATAATCTTGGATCTCTTTGACCTCAAGTCAATCATCTGCCTCACATACTCAAAGACATCACCACTTTTCTATGCCATCAAACACCACAATTCTATGGGAGAACCCACACTGAGAGCAACATAACAGTCAACAAACTTCGCATAGGCATTTGTGATTGAGCTTTGGGATAGTTTACTAACCTGGCTTGGACTTAGTGTGATTTTCCTAAATTAGCATGGTGGTTGGAATATCATGCAACTGTGTGGCTAGTTTAGCTCAAACACCAAAACCAGGCTAGTTTAGACTTAATGTGATTGTCCTAAACCAGCTCGATGGTTGGAACATCATGCAATCGTGGTTGGGTCAGCTCAAACACCAATTTTGTGATTATCGTGAATATATTTTGCAATAGAACAACAATATATTATTCCTTTACTAAAAAAACCTGGTGGTTAGAACATCATGCAACAGTGGCTGGTTCAGCTCAAACATGAGTGTGGTTGAACTAACATTGGTTGTTGACCAGCTCGGTGGTTGAAATTATTGCGTTTCTTAGTACTTAAATTAGTTATATTTAATTAACACATACTATATTTTGTTTTTGCACATACTGTATTTTGTTTTGTTTTCCTCATATTGTAAAAAGGGGGCCTGCATGTTGGGTCAGCAAACGGATTGTATCTCAATTTTATGGATGAGAATCCTAACATTTCAATTAGGTAGAGGAGCTTTGAGAATTGTTGGAAGCCATGGTACGTTAGGAAACTCAAAGACAAGAATGTTTGTTGTTGCCGATTTGCCAAACACACATAATCTTTGACCTGTGCACGCAAGCTATGAATGACTTGAGATCTAGTCGTACTAGATCATTGCTCCATGGGAATCGATGCCCATGTCTCCCTAATGAATGTGCAGTCTCTGTAGGCCACCTGGATCATCATCATGTGTCACAAGAAAGGCCACTTGTATCCTCATCATATGTCTCAAAAAACCACCACACTTGTTTTTGTAAATCCCAAACAATAGATTAATCCCATGCTTGTTTTTAGTATATGCGAAACAACCACCATGCTTGTTATTAGTTATCTAATGGGATGTCATGGTATCCAATTATATTTTCCTTGGTTGCACACAAGGATAATAGCTCCCACAAATAGGCTGGTTCTCTGTAACTATTGTCAGATTTCAACCACCGGGCTGGTGAAATATTAGAAAATGAATTTGCTTATGGCATCCCCTTTAGGCCTATTCTCTTTAACTATTGTCAAATTTCAACCACCGGAGTTGTGACCACAAATCTACAGGTGACCACAAATCCTAAGCAAATGAATTGCATGCCATTGATATTGTAATAATAGAAGCAAACTACCATGCTGGTGGCAATTAATATCCTAGTGTGCGAACACTTATCTTGACCACTTATCTTGCACTACCGCCTTGCTATCCTAAAATGGATCTCATCTCTGACAATCTTGGGTTGGCAAGGGACCCCTTACAAAATGGCTTCATCTAGCTCAGGACAAGCGGCAGGAAAAATGTCATTGCCTCTGTGGCTTTCCATCTTAGCTCCAAAAAATCCCAAACAAGGGAAAATGTAAATCCCAAAGAGTATACTAATTCCAAAAAACCACTGACCTTGTTTTAGTGACAACGATTGTGCATGAGGGACCACCTAATTCATAGGTTGAGATTAGCATTTAGTCATAATGAGACTGTAATAACAATGATTGTGCATGATGGACCATCTTATTCACAGGCTTAGATTAGCATTGAACCAGAATCAGGCTGTAATAATAATGACTTTACATGGGGGACCATCTAGTTCACAAGCTTATATTAGCATTTAGTCAGTTCATTAGGATATAATAACAATAGTTTAGAATGAGAACTATTGTTATTACAACCCGATGAACCGACTCACTAATCTGATGTCTTGTTTTGATCTTGCCTTTCTTCACTTGACTGTAATAACAATGACTTTGCATGAGATGCCATCTAGTTCACAGGCCCAGATTAGCATTGAGTCATAAACAGACTATAATAACAATGACTTTTCATGAGGGACCATCTAATTTGCACTCTCAGATTAGCATTAACACAACAAGACAAAGCATCCACAGATGTGCACACAGATGCGTTTTCTTAATTTAAAAAAAAACTTATGGGCGCGTCTATTTGCACGTCTATTGGCACATCTACAAACTCGTGTCTATAGGCACATCTATGTAACAGATAGACATGCCTATAGATGTGCTTTTAGATGCTCTAATAGAAATTAAAAAAAACAGAAAGACGCATACATAGACGCGCTTATAGATGCTCTATAGAATCTTTTTTTAAAATAAAAGTAGAATTTTGTGTGGTTGAACAGAATGCTGTGTATGTTGTGTATGCTATGTAGTTACAAGAATCCCATTTCCACATTGTGCAATTCAATTCTTACAACCAACCGCATTTTTATTAGCATGATTGCAAGCACATCTATAGTCGACAATTACAATTCCGAATAAAACATTACAACTCCAAAACGTTTAGTTCACAAGGCATTCATTAATAGGACGTTGCACAAGAAAATTGAAAGCCAAAAAAATAAAAGAAGTGTATATTAATTCATAGCTCAAAAAGTGCTTGTATGTACATATAGCATGAAGCCAAGCCACGTCCTGTGGCTTCAAGTACAAAAAATAAGAGGAGTGTATATACAAGAGTGGCACGAAGCCAAGCTAGTGGCTTCAAGTACAAAAAAGAGTAGCTAGCATTACTTTTATGACTAATCTAAGTTCTCCATATTCTC
Organism: Dipteris shenzhenensis; assembly: GCF_047967505.1. Classification (NCBI taxonomy): domain Eukaryota; kingdom Viridiplantae; phylum Streptophyta; class Polypodiopsida; order Gleicheniales; family Dipteridaceae; genus Dipteris; species Dipteris shenzhenensis. The sequence goes on along the minus strand of NC_141606.1, from coordinate 36,412,461 downwards.
GCTCCCTTCTTCCTCATCTTCTTCCTCTTGATCAACCGTAGGGTTCTATAAACGATGGACAACATGTATCAATGTATGAAAAATCAAATCTTTATTTAGAATATTGACATTATTTAATTACTTTTAAATACCTGGGGGGTGCTCTAGTAGTCCAAATATACTGCTCCTCAGTAATCAAGCCATCATCATAGAAGTGCCTCCATGTATCTCCTTTGCGATGGTGGCAACGGTGGTAGGTTGTCTCGATAGTAGGGTACCTACCCACAATACCAATCTGCAAGATGACACAATTTGCAGAGGGGTTAGTACAAAGAAACAACCTCCTAATAAACCACATAAGCAATATAATTTGAGATCGATACTTACAAATTGGTCCTCCCATGATTCAACACCCCTTGCTCCAAAATGCACGCTTCCATATTACTCCATTTGGATCCTTTGTGCCTCCATGTGCTATAGACTCGGGTCCTCCTTCACCTACTAGCATTTCTCATAATGCATCGAAGGATGTGAAGGATTGTATTTACAAGATGGGTGAGCTTGTGAGGTACTTTATAGGATACAAAATATGAAGCGTATCAATGCTCCATGCAAGGATTTCATATTGCTAATATGGTGTACTTTTTCCTTTCTAGATATGTGAGCTCAAAGGAAATAGATCGCACCACGCTTGAGAATGCTTGAGTTATGTCAGTGGAGGTGGTTGGTTTAGTGGAGGAGACATTTCCACGTTCTATTCTCACAAGCCAACTACATCTCATAGTGCATTTGGTGGATGAGATTGCTATATGCGGTACTGTACATGCATGATGGTTGTTTTTCCTCGAGCGCTTCATGAAGACCTTGAAGGGTTTCTTGAGACAAAATGCAAGGCCTGAAGGTAGCATGGCCAAGGGTTGGTTGGTACAAGAGTCATTTGTATATATTTTTGAGTTTCTTATTGATGTGGATAGCTTTCTCCCATGACTATGTAGAGATGATGAAGACCTAAGGATGACCTCTATTGTGCCTCAAGAGAAAGGACGCAGCAAAGTCATAGAGATGGAGTTGCTTAATAATATCAACGCTTATGCATGCTTAATAGTTATGCAATGAAAAGATGGGTGATAAGATACGAGGATGCAAAGGCAAGAAGACAAGGAGAAAGAGCCCTCTTTCATACACACCATGGATCTCGTGTGCCATACCCTCAACATCTAAGAGGACTTCCAAAGGATATTCATGTGGATTGGCTACTTGACAAAATGGAGAGAGCAGAGAGATGAGGGGATGCATATCACAATGGAAGAATGGGAGTATGCTAGGGGATGCATGAGCAAGGTCAGTATATAGAATGTTATGCGTAAGTTAAGAGCTTTCAACAATTTAGATTGCTTATTTAATTGATTTTATCTTGGTGTAGTGTACTATGTTCAATGCTATATGGTGCGAGGGCAAGCATTTTTGAACACAACAGATTGATGATAAGAGAAACACAGAAGATTGTGGCATCATTGCTAGCTTTGAGGGAGCCAATGGAGCCATGGATGGTGGTTAATATTGTAGCATAATCCAAGATATTATTAAGATTGACTTTCGATGCTTCTTTGTGTATGTTTTGGATGTAAAGTGGTTTAAGGATGTGGTGGAAAGAGGCCCTAATGCAACAATCAAATGCCATGCAAGTGGCTTTGTAGTTAACTAGTGACTCCACAAAGTTTTGGCAAAGTAAGAAGGACACACTAGTACTAACACAACAATGTGAAAAAGTATTGTACACACATATAAGAATACTCACTTTTAAATATTTGATACCTTCGATGCAAGCAAAATAACATGATTGTACTTTTGTTTGAATTAGGTTGTCTATCAACCAATGGTGGATCATAATAAGTGGTGGCATGTCATACCTATTACGCCATGTTCCAAAGTGATGTATAGTACATTTACTAATATGGAGTATATGGAGGATGATCATGGCCATGGAGGTGATGATGACCGTGATACGAGAGAGGAGGATGATCATGAGATAGGAGATACAGATATTGAGGCCATTACCCCTGAGGATGAGACTACCTTTGGTGATGCTGATTTCGATGAGCACATGATAGCACAAGGAGTAGTGGGTTGGATGTATTTGTAGATCTCAGCACTGGTTTGGATTTTGAAGTAGATAGTTTGGAAAGGGTTGATCTCATTGAGGATGAGATTGAACCGTAGACCATCATTGATATTGGCAAAACTATTTTACATATTATCCCATTCTCCTCACCTCACTTAATTTTTGTATATGTGGGTTTGCCAAAAAGCATTGATATTTTTATAAAAATTATGTGCTTTGGTAATCATGGGCAATGTTTGGAAAGCAGGGATGTACATTTATCAGCTTGCACCAAACTCTCACTTTCTGTATTCTCTATTTTGCATCTGAATCCTCATCTAATTTGCAATGCAGACGTGCTATTAGATGCACAAATAGATGTGCTATTAGACACGCCTGTATTTTCACTATTCTAGCAACACCCACTATTTTGCACATCTATCAAACGTGTCTATAGTAGCTTTGTCTTGTTGTGAGATTAGCATTTAGTCAAAATCACTGTAATAACAATACTTTGCATGAGGGACTATCTAATTCACATGCTCATATTAGCATTAAGATGGATTTAGACTATAAGAACATATGAGATGAGTTTTTCGATGATGGAGAAATTCTCCCATGGCAACCATCTAATCGCACGTCATGGCTAGATGATTAAGTATATGACCGCCTATGCTAGGCTAGGCTACCAACATAATGGGTGCATGTGACACCACTCCTCCCCCCTCATCCCATTGAATTATTATGATTTTGGCTCTGATGACCGAGAAATTCTCCCATAGCAACCATCTAATCGCACGTCATGGCTAGACGATGATGTATATGACCGCCTACGCTAGGCTGGGCTACCAGCAGCAAAAACTAGCAGGTGGATTGTGTATGTTTTGGATGTCAAGTGGTTTAGGACGTGGTGGAAAGAGAAACTAATGCAACAATAAAACACCATGCAAGTGGCTTTGTAACTATTGACTCTACAAAGTTTTGGCAATCCAAGAAGGACACACTAGTACTACCACAACAATGTGAACAAGTACTCTACACATATATAAAAATATTAATCTATAATATTACTTGCTTTCGCCTTCACCATTGAAGGCTTAGTCTTCATAGGAAAATTTCAACTTCCAATCAATAGGTGGTCATATAGAACACAATTTTAAGAATGGATCCTATGAAAACTATATCCGAGCTAAAGAAAGAAAAGGCCAAGACTGAGGGAAACAAATAGAAAGAAGATATATATTTGTTAAACAAGCTGATTAGGGATTTGATGTTAATCCTCATAAATTCTTTACCCATAATGAGATGGCGAGGATCGCATAAAGTGATGTGACTAGTTTTCAGTGTAAGCAAGATATGGCCTTTCAAATTCAAAAAAGATTTAATCACAACAACATGATGCATCCGTAGACGCGCTCAATAGACACGAATAATAGCGATCACGTCTATACGCACTGATAGAGTTAATGAAATTATGGGCGAGTTTATTAGCACAATTATACACACATCTAAAATAGTGGCTATACATTCGTTTACTAGTGCATCTGCACTGTATAATAGACACACATTTAGATGCATTTATAAATGCATAACAAAGTTTAAAATTTTATTGCAGGCTAATAAATGTGCATCATGGCTTGCCAAACATTGCCCATGATTACCGAAGCATCTATTTTAATATAAGTATCAATGCTATACACACGTGTCACACACCATAAAAAATAGCAAGCACATCTATACGCACTGATAGAGTTAATGAGATTATAGGCATGTCTACTAGTGTGGTTACACATGCGTCTAAAATTGCGGCTATATATGCGTTTAATAGTGCATCTGCACTATATAATAGACACGCATTTAGACGCATTTATAAATAGGTCTATGCATGTTAAGGTGGTACAATTAGTATTATTAATGCTATTATGTGACAATTGAACAAAAATGAAAACAAATGATGTGCTTTTAAGACTCTTTCTAGTTTAACTAGTGGTATAAGATGTTCATTGGATGTATCTTGGAGCCTATATATTGGGCTCTCCACTCTTAAATAAAAAATCTCTCCATTTGCTTCATTCCATTGCCTCCTTCATGCTGTTCCATCATGTGGTATCAGAGCTAGCTTACAAGCCTCCATGAGCCCAGACTAGAATTCCACCTCTAGGACCCTAGATTCTCCTAGATTCCTCAAGGTTATTCTTCTTTCCTCTTCCACCTTGAGCTCTCCTCTTCTCCACCCTAGCCTCACCGATGAAGAGGAGCTCTCGCACCAATGGAGCTTTGAAGATAGCGATCCTCACCAACATTGAGCTGCCTTGAGTTGAAAGATTTACTACCCTAACATAGTGTTACCTATGTGAAACTGAGTTGCAAGTCGATTGAGCTATCCCGCAACACTACTGCTCAATATTCCACCATGAGCACTCAGCAACTGTCCTGCAATCATGCTAACTTTCATGCCTCTCATCTCTATCAATTTCTGACCTGAGCAAATCAGCGTGCATTCTTCCTTGAGGACTTTGCCTGGTATGTATGCTCTCTCTCCCGTACAAAATACCTCTCAGATCTGCTCTCCATCATCTCAATTTTGGCCTCCATTGACCCTGTGTCTTTGCAAGCATATTTTCCCCTCTTTTGGTAAAAATCAGTTGACCAATCGGTCTCAAAAATTGGGGCTTTTGGACTTTTTCAGGAAGCTTTGACTGTGTTTTCTCTGATTGAGTTCTCTATTGTGTGATTAAGTCAATAATGGTTCTCTGCCATGGATAGTCCATCCTTAAATGATTGTTAGTCCTTTGTTTAAGTTTTTACCTTGTTGGACCCATGGGGATTTCCATATATAGTCATTGTCCAAACTGCCAGTTGTAAACCAAGAATTCTAGGAGTGAGTCATAGGTTGGGGCCATGTGTGTTGCCACATGATGGTGGGCAAGCCATGGAGCATCCCATGTACTACTGATGAGGGATGAGGTCATCAATTTGTGGGGGAGAATGATGTACAAATTCATGTAATGGGGTGTACCAAGGGGTACAAGGTTTGTGTGAGTTTGTGTCACCACATGGTGGTTAGTGTGACCAAGTTAGGTTGTAGAAGGTTCTAGGTGTGATTGAGAGATTCATGGAGATGGTGGCATGATTATAGGATCTTGGTGGCTTCTATTATGACATCATCTATGATGTTCACTAGATGTATCTTAGCGCCTATATATTGGGCTCTCCACTCTTGAATAAACAATCTCTTCATTTGCTTCATTCTATTGTCTCCTTCATGCTATTCCATCAATCCTAAATGAGAAAAACCCTTGCCAAACTATCTACTCCAATATCCAAACCAATTTGGAGATCTACAAATACATTTAGCCTACTACCACTTGCCCTACTATGCTCATCAAAATTAGCATCACTAATGGCAGGCTTGTCCTCATGGGTAATGGCATGAATATGTGTATCTCCTATCTCCCTCCTCTCTCGTATCACAATCATCATCATCTCCATGGACATGATCATCCTCCATATGCTCCATATTAGTAAATGTATAACTATACATCACTTTGGAACGTGGCATAATAGGTATGATGTGCCACCACCTATTATTATCCACCATTGGTTGATAGACAACCTATTCAAACAAAAATACTCCAAACGTATTAATTTCCTTGCATTGAAGGTATCAAATATATATAAGTGATTAAGGCGATCATCTACACTTCAAGAAAGCATATGTCAAGAACAATTGTATGTAAATGTTTTCAAAAGGTGCGCGAAGTCCCGCAATCAATTGTAAACAATTGTGCCATAAAAATGTTGTTGAAAATGAACGTCTATCAAAAAAGCAATTTCAAGCCTCTAATTCCTAGGAAAAATATAATATATTGCACGTCTAGTAATGAGACACCTATTCTAACTATTCATTATGCATGGGACAAAACATCCTCTAAATGGGTTAATTTAGTAGGGATATCATGTGATGGACAAATCATTACTAAATAACAAATTAAATATATGAAATGAATTTAGAATGGTTACTATCCAACCCCTTTTTCTTCAAAGACTAGTAGGAGCTACAATATTGCCATAGCCTCTCCATCACGATAGCTTTCTTATCCCACCCAATTCAAGCATTAGATAGAGCAGGAATGCCATAATGGAATCCTAGGCTTCCTCTTCCTCCTAATAGAAAGGGAAGTAATAGCCATGATGAGTTATCCACTTCAAAGTTTGATCAATACAAAAAAAATACAAATATCACAACATTTTCATCACAGTCCTTCCTTCCTTGCCCCATCCAGTCTAAGGATGGATCAAAGCAAGAACATGACAATGGACACCTCTGACTAAGGATGTACACTCATGAAATTCTATGCAATTTATAATTGATTATTTTCTATCAAACTATCTTACTCTATTGATTCATAAAAACTTTGTAAATCCTCTCATATAATGAATCAAGACTTGCGTGCAATGAAATATCCATGAGGGATTGCTCTAGGTTTTGGTGTAATCTAATTTTGGGTTTATGAGATATCACAAATTAATGTTGTACTTTCTTTCATGATTTCATATTTGTACCTACAATGATTTGATTCATGAAATAGCATATGCAATGATTTGATTCATGAAAGAGCATATGCAATGATTTGATTCATGAAAAAGCATATGCAATGATTTGATAATATGGAAGTTTAAAAGTTTCTACTTCTAAGCTCTACCTAAACCCTAAACTCTTTAAAACATGAACACAAAAATGATATCTTATTAGTCATTCATCATGCATGCAACTTGAATGGAAGAAAATTGCAATCAATCCTACAATCAAATGCATGCCAAAATTTAGCAAAATTAAACAACCAATTATATCATATTTATGCATGTCTATATCAAATATACTTAGAATAAATAGAATCAATTCAAACATTCATGCATTGAGACTCTCTCCCTCTCCTTGTCATATAATATACCCTAAGCCCTAAAACATGATACATGCTATGTGATTGTGTCATCTCTCACCTTGGTCCCAACCTTGCCCTAGAAATTTTCAACTCCTAAGAGGAGCAATATTGCTTTAACTATCCACCACTGTCTAAAACTAGACCAAGCTACTATGATGAGTTTCTCTGGTCTTTGGTCTGAAGACTAGGGAGAGAAGCAAGATTGCAACCTCATTGCAACATGCTTCTATCATTTGCAACTCACATATATACACATAGTAATAGAAGGGCAATCGCGATGCTTTTCATACCCCACCAAGTTCGAAGACCATATAGAGCAATGGCACCACAAACCTTGCAAGAATATGACCCGGTAAGCTCACAACAACACAAAGCAACTATAGACGTGCTTGATAGATGCGCAAAATAGCGGGCGCATCTATAGGCATTGCTTGAAAAGAGAAATTACGAGCACGTTTAAAAGCACATTTAATAGCGTGTCTATTTACGTGTGTATTATCGCGTCTACTAGCGCATCTACACTGAGAAAATACGGGCCCATCTATCACTGCGTTTACCAGTGCGTGTATTTGTGCAAGTATAGGCGCGTCTATTAGCACATATACACTGAGAATAAAATGCATATTTAGATGCAAAATAGAGAATACCGAAAGTGAGATTTTGGTGTACATCACTGCTTTCCAAACATTGCCCATGATTACCAAAGCACATAATTTTAACAAAAACATCAATGCTTTTTTGCAAACCCACATATACAAAAATTAAGTGAGGTGAGGAGAATGAGAAAATATGTAAAATAGTTTTTCCAATATCAATGATGGGCTACGGTTCAATCTCATCCTCAATGAGATCAACCCTTACCAAACTATCTACTTCAAAATCCAAACAAGTGTTTAGATCTACAAATACATTCAACCCACTACTACTTGTGCTACTCATGTGCTCATCGAAATCAGCATCACCAATGGTAGGCTCGTCCTCATGGGTAATGGCCTCAATATCTATATCTCCTATCTCATGATCATCCTCCTCTCTCGTATCACAGTCATCATCACCTCCATGGCCATGATTTTCCTCCATACGCTCCATATTAGTAAATGTACTATACATCACTTTGGAACATGGCATAATAGGTATGACATGCCACCATTTATTATTATCCACCATTGCTTAATAGACAACCTAATTCAAACACAAATACAATCATGTTATTTTCCTTGCATCGAAGGTATAAAATATTTAAAAGTGAGTATTTTTATATGTGTTTATAGTACCTGTTCACATTGTTGCGGTAGTACTAGTGTGTCCTTCTTACTTTGCCAAAACTTTGTGGAGTCAATAGTTACAAAGCCACTTGCATGGCATTTGATTGTTGCATTAGGGCCTCTTTCCACCACGTCCTTAAACCACTTTACATCCAAAGCATACACAAAGAAGCATCGAAAGTCAAGCTTAATAATATCTTGGATTATGCCACAATAATCATCCATGGCTCCATTGGCTCCCTCAAAGCTAGCAATGATGCCGCAATCTTGTGTATTTCTCTTATCATCAATCCGTTGTGTCCGAAAATTCTTGCCCTAACACCATATAGCATTGAACATAGTGCACTACACCAAGACAAAATCAATTAAATAAGCAATCTAAATTAGAGCTAAATTATTGAAAGCTCCTAACTTATGCATAACATTCTATATACGGACCTTGCTCATGCCTCCCCTAGCATACTCCCATTCTTCCTTTGTGATATGCATCCCCTTGTCTTTCTCTACTTTCTCCATTTTGTCAAGTAGCCAATCCACATGAATATCCTTTGGAAGTGCTCTTAGATACTGAGGGTATGGCACACGAGATCTATGGTGTGTACGAAAGAGGGCCCTTTCTTGTTGTCTTCTTGCCTTTGCATCCTCATATCTTGTCACCCATCTTTTCATCACATCACTATTAAGCACGCAATAGAGATTGATATTATTAAGCAACTCCGTGTCTATTACTTTGTTGTGTCCTTTCCCTTGAGGCACAATAGAGGTCATCCTTAGGTCTTCATCATCTCTCCATAGTCGTGGGAGAGAGCTATCCACATCAACAAGAAACTCAGAAATATATACAAGTGACTCTTGTACCAACCAACCCTCGGCCATGCTACCTTCAGGTCTTGCATTTTGTCTCACAAAACCCTTCAAGGTCTTCATGAAGCACTCGAGGAAGAACAAAACCATCGTGCATGTATAGTACCATATATAGCAATCTCATCCACCAAATGCACTGTGAAATGTAGTTGGCTTGTGACAATAGGACGTGGAAATGTCTCCTCCACTAAACAAACCACCTCCACTGACATAACTCGAGCATTCTCAAGCGTGGTGGGATCTATTTCCTTTGATCTCACATACCTAGAAATGAAAAAGTACACCATATTAGCAATATGAACACCTTGCATGGAGCATTGATATGCATCACATTTTGTATCATGTAAAATACCTCACAAGCTCGCCCATCTTGTAAATACAATCCTTCACGTCCTTCAATGCACTACGAGAAATGCTAGTAGGTAGTATGAACTAAACACACGAGGAATGGTTGATTAGTTGCTTCTAATTCACTCACAAATTTGGAATGAAAAAGATATTATGCACATAAAATACTTACTTGGAGCATCTTGTGCCAATCATGAGATTTCAAGCCATATAATTGCTCTACACCTCTTTTCTTGATCTTTGTAAAGGCCCTCTTCAAACACCTCATGCATCTAGTGGGAGTACGAATTGTAGTGATAGCTCGCTTCACCGCCACCATCTCTACTTTGATAACCTACATGGTGCACGAGGTAAAAAAACATGCCCATTTGGCCTCTCTTGTGGCCAAGCTTTATGCATCCTCCCTGTGGTACGTAGATCCTCCCTTATGCCTGCGAAATCTCGTGTCCCATTCAAATGTTCCCAAATCGTAGATGCCAAATTCTTGAAGATATGCATGGGATCAAGCAGGTGATTGAGGTGGGACCAATATGGTAAACCATAAAAGATAGAGTATCTAAACAAAAGCTAGTGTTAGCAGGCAATCTTTATTTCTAGCCAATATAGCACACAATAGTTACAAACCCTTACCGGCTCATGCCAAGTGGTGGAGGAGTCTTGGAACTATCCCAAATTCTCATCCAATCTCCTACAGTGAGTGATTGTGGGAGGACTTCATTCCAAGGGGCAACATATATAGGATGATCAGGTGGGAGAAATCGATGGTGATTCTCATAGATGACCTTATTCAATGCATCTGCCCCTGAGGCAGCAAGCGCTCAGCAAGCGAAGGACCTCAAACAGGACATGCATGGTAACCTGATGTAGTGAGACCTGAACAATAGATGCAATTAAGAGTTGAAGGTGGGTTTAGGGTGCCACATCCTTTGCCTACTCATAATTAGAAGTGCAATGCTTACCTTAACACTCGCCATAGCTTGGGAAGTCATGCATCGTCCACATCAAGACTTCTTTGCAGTTGAAGTCTCGTGATGAGGGAGGCCTACTCACATCATGCACCTCGATACCTCTCCAAAGTATCTCTAGCTCGTCAATCAAAGGCTCCAAATAAACAGCTCCAACTAAACATCAGGATTTTTGACTTTATGTTTCCCTGGAATTAGAAGGGATAACATAACATGTCCTTTCTTAATTGCCATAGAGGGTGGAAGATTATAATTCACCAATATCACTGGCCATACACTGTAAGAGGTGCTTTTGAGACCAAATGGGTTCACACCGTCCATACTCAATCCAAGTCTCAAGATCCTAGGTTCTTCCTTGAAGCTTGGTCATGTGTCTTCAATATGCTTCTACGCTGGAGTGTCTGTGGGAGTTCGCTACTTGCCATCGGTTGATCGATGGGAGGAATGCCATTACATGAGCTCTGCAATGGATTTGCACTTGAACATATGTTGGATGCGAGGGATTATGGGAAAATGTCACAGAACCTTACGAGGCACGTCCAAAGTTTTGAGATCTACTCTATATCTTGCCTCTCCACAAGTAGGACACTCTCTTGCATCCTTATGTAGTCCACGAAACAAAACGCAATCATTGACACATGCATGGATGCGCTTGTAATCTAATCCTCCAAGAGAGGTCACATGTTGCCTTGCCATATCTCTTGAGGTTGGTAATTTATTCTCCCTTGGAAGTATTTTACACAATAGCCTGCACGTGAAGACCATAAATGAGGAAAAGCATTCGAGTAATTGACCAACATAATTCACCATGTTTGCAAAATAGACTTTAAAGCTTACTTGAGTAATGCATTCAAACTTCCAGTGCTCCATCCATAGATGGTTTGCAAGTTTAGTAACTCAAGGGAGGCACGTAGAATAGAGAATATGCACCCCTCAAACGGTGGAGTCGATGCTGCGGTAAAAAGATCGTCTTGCTCTATGCTATCATTCCTCCCTTCGGATTGATGGACATATAAATCCTACACCATATCATCAAACACCTCCTCCTCCACGGCTTCATGAGGTAATGACGGTGGGCTACTATCACCATCACTCCATGCATCCATAATGGTCCCTCCTGAATATCCCACTTCATATCACCGACGCTTCGCCTCCTCACAATGAGCATAGGGCAACATATGCGGGTGTGACACTGCATCATGTATCAAACTAAAACGGGATCATAACTCAAACATATGAACACCCATAGGTATCTCAATCAACCTTAACTCTTTAACACTTACCATGTTTATGGTCGCATCTCATTATCCATATTTTGAGATGTGATTGAGTGTAATCCTGCGTGCACGATAGATGTTTCCTCAACATCGATCACACATACATTTGATTTTTTACTCCAACCACATTTTGCGATGGTGGATATGGAGGAATTCATCCTCACTGGAGCTACTTGTTGAAGATGAAGACATCCTATAAATAAACAACCCAAAAAATTTGCTCTTGTATCAAATATTTAATCTTAAAACTCTGTGGCGTGTCTAATACTGCGTCTAAAACCACGTCTGTCTGTTCTGTGGTGCGCATCTAAAAACGTGCTTAATACCACATTTAAAATCATGTCTATCTGTGTGGTGCATTGTAGACACGCAATTAACGCGTATTTAGATGCACAATTAAATGCACCTATAGATGCGCTTATAGACATGATTTTTAAACCTACTTTTATCGTGCTTTCTTTTCTTTACTTACTTTTAGCGTCGCGTGACTTGCTTTGCTATTAACAAACAGAGTTCCAAGCATCCACACTTATCTCCAAGCACCCATACTTATCTCCAAGCTTACACAATCATCTCCAAGCACATAAGAGAAGAGGGTGAACAAGGAAGAGAAGAAAGAGAAGCAAAGGGTGAACAAGGAAGAGAAGAAAGAGAAGAAGCTTTGAAGAAGGACAAGAAGCTTCCATACCTCTATCTAAGGTAAGTCTCTTTATGATTGATCTTCTCTAAAAGTTGCTCTCTTTGGATTCGTCCTTTGTCGTATCCAAGAAACGAATGTTTTTGGTACTAGTGTTGTGCTTTTGTGTCGGGCGCATGTCCTTTTTGAGTTTTTAGAATAGTCCGTCTATCGGAGTGCGTCTATAGATGCATCAAAGAGCACGTCTAAAAGCACGTGCAAGGGCACATCTAAGAGCATGTCTATAGACGCGTCTACTTTGTCTTTGGAAACAGATAGCCACGTCTATAGATGCATTGTGATACACGAAGATGGACGCGCTTTGTTATTTTTCCTTGTCCTAGCCTTCCCTTCCATTCCCTTTCGTTTCCTTTCTCTTTCCTCTTCCCTTTCCCTTTCCACTTCCGCTTCCAAGAAAAGGATTGCATATTGAATGATGGAAATAAGTAATTGCATGAATGAAGAAAGGGATTGCATGAATGATGGAAAGGGATTGCATGATTGAAGAAGGGGATTGCATGAACGATGGAAAGGGAAAGCATGATTGAAAAAAGGGATTGCACTCTATATTTTTCTCTCTTTTTCCTTCTCTCTTTTATCCTCTCTTTCCTTCTCTTTTTGTCTCTCTTTTTCTCTCTTATCTCCTCTGTTTTTCTCCTCTCTTTTCCTCTATTTTTCTCCTCTCTTTTCCTCTCTTTTCCTCTCCTTTCTCCTCTCTTTTATCCCCACTTTTTCTCTCTTTTTCTCCTCTCTTTTTCTCTCCTTTCTCCTCTCTTTTATCTCCACTTTATCTCTCTTTTTCTCCTCTCTTTTATCTCTTTTATCCCCACTTTTCCTCTTTTTTCTACTCTCTTTCCTTCTCTCTTTTTCTCTCTTTTTCTCTTCTTTTTCTCTTCTCAGCTCATCAATAATCTTCTTTTTTTCTTTTTTCCAGTTTATCATGTGGCCAGGAAGCTCTTCAGGCTCACCTGATCTTCAGGAGACCATCTTTCGGGAGTTATTTTCGGGAGTTATATAACCTTTTGGGTCACCCTCCCAGAACTAGGGAGTTATACGGCTATATGACGGCTACTCTAAACACCCCCCAGGAGTCGGCACTATAGACTCCAAACCACCCCAACCCCACACCAGTTGAGATTACCCCAATGAAGTCTACACAGCCCAGCTAGCTACACAACCGAGCCCCTTCCCCCATGTTGTCCTATGTCCCTTCCCCCATGCCGTCCTATGTCCCTTCCCCCATGCCGTCAGGAGATCCTTCTGCCTCGCAGAGCCGTCGGTGTACTGCCGTGCAGTCGAGACTTGGTTCTCCAGCTACGAGTGGTCCACGTAGTCCCGTGCAGTCGAGAATTGCTTCTCCAACTATGAGTGGCCAATGTACTAGCTCGACACGACACAGTAGCAGGCGTAGTAGCAGGGAGAGCGGTGGGGGATGCATGGCACAGTGCTTTGGGAGAGGTGGTGGTGGGGACGAGGATGATTCAGATGATTTAGACGTGCCTCCGGGTGATGGTATGATCTACTACGACATCACTCAGACAGGAGGCATCTTGATGGATGCACGGGGGAAGGACATCATGGCCTTCATGCGCTCTGTAATTGCTAACAATTACAGAGATTGCTTTATTCACTACAAAGACCATTCAAAGAGGGTGGCTGATGAGACCCTCGCTGTTGTTCGCTCTAGGTATCCTAACCCCCCAATGTTCAGTTCACAAATAAATGGGCCAAGTCAAAGATTGTTACGATACTTGGCAATAAAAGATCTTCGCTTAGAGGCAGGCACTAGCGGAGCTTGCCAGGCTCGAGGGAGGTCAACCACCAAGGGGCTTGCCCCACACTGCTCACAAGCGTGAGTGGAAGAAAGCAATGAAGTCAGTGAAGGAGGAACCCAATCTGCAGCACGTGGAGGCATGAAGGATCCAAATGGAGCAATCTGGAAGCGTGCATTTTGGAGCAGGGGTTGTTGAATCATGGGAGGCCCAATTTGTTAGTATCGATCTCAAATTATATTGTTTATGTAGTTTATTAGGAGGTTGTTTCTTAGTCGAGAGACCGACGCCAAGACAACAGACCGACGAACGTTGGCTTTTCTTATCCATGAAAGTGTAAAAGTCGACAGGCCGTCGAACGCCTCAACAATGTATAAGAGAAATCTCATTAACGTTGTTTGTCATTCATCTCAGCTCATCGTGAACATCTCCGCTACCACCTTCATGGCTGCTACGTCTTCCGCAGCTCAGCTTCTCATGCTAACGTTCCTTCTGGCTTCGATTCAACACATCTCAATTGTCACCAGCTCCCGCCCCGGCCGTTTAGCCCAAACGATCCACAGAACCCCATCCAAAACCATACGACCTCGCCTGATGGTCGTCTTCCTATGAAGAAGGAGATCCGCATCGAGCTCCTTCACCGGGATGCCCTGTCCTCTCCTCTGCGTCCCCAAGGCGCTACCCCTAAAGAGCTTCTGCTCCTCATGCTGAAGCGTGATGCAGCCCACTTTGACTCTATCAAAACGCTTGCGTTGCAGCTGCAGAATTCGAATAAATCCAGTATTTCTAGCGCAGTGGACGGGGTCGAACAGAAGAACGCGGCCGGAACGCAGCCACACGAACACATCGAGGAGCAATCGGCAGCTTCATCTTCCACTGACGCCGTGACTGTAGCACCCTATGGGAACTACTACGCCACCCTTGGAGTAGGCACGCCAACCAAACGTATGCATTTTCTGATGGATACTGGCAGTGAGCTCACTTGGATGCAATGCAAGCCCTGCTCCAAGTGCTATCAACAAGACTCTCCCATCTTCGACCCGAGCGCATCCAGTTCCTACGAGAGAGTCATGTGCACTTCCACTAGGCCCTTTCAGTTCCGCGTGCATGCCTGGCAGATCAATTCTGCGCTTACCATGTCCGTTACTACGACGAGAGCTACACCATCGGCACCATGGCTATCGAGAAGATTCAATACGGAGCACCGGGCTCCTCCGAGGCCATGGTCGCTCCCATCGGCTGCAGCCATCTTGCCGACCTTAAGGAAGCCGTGGGAATGGCTGGGATCCTGGGTTTAGGGAAAGGCAGTCTGTCCCTGCTTCCGTGTTTCAACATGTCTTCTAGGGAAAGGCAGTTTGTCCCTGCTTCCGTGTTTCAACCTGTCTTCTCTTACTGTCTGCCCAGCCACCACGCTTCCCTCAATTCCGGCTATCTTACACTTGGCAGAAACGGCGCAGACGCCGCTCCTAGCTCTTTCGGCATCTTCTACAATCCTACTTTCGTCAACTTCTACTATGTACCCTTGACTGGGATCAGCGTAGACGGTTCTCCTCTCCGCAGACCTACCTCGCTCTTCGAATACATGGGAGGCCGTCAGAATGGTGGAGTTATTTGGGACTCGGGAACCACGGTGACCCGCCTCATTTCTTCCGCCTATACAGTGTTACACAATGTGTTCCGAGGTCGGATGCAGCAGCAACAGCACCCCCTAGCCTCCACGACACAGCTAGGGGTGTTCTGCAGCTGCTATCGCATACCGGGGGGTTTGGACCTCCCAGTATTGCCTGCTTTGGCGCTTCACTTCTAGGGCGGAGCAACCATGACTCTTTCCAAGAAGAATGTCCTCTACCCATGGAGTAAGGATGTCTATTGCCTAGCGTTTGCGCCAGATGAGAGCATCTCTATGATCGACAGCGTACAACAGGAAGGCTTCAAGGTTACCCTGGATCTACACGCTCAGAGAATTGGGGTTCAGGCCAACCAATGCTAAGTCGTCTTGCTCGTTGTTGATACTGCAATTGCAAGGTCATCCTCGCAGTTTCTAGCAATCATACAGTTTCAACGTGAAAATCATGTAGAGGATTGCATATATCCATGTAGAGGATTGCATAGAGCAATACGAGGATATAGCTTTACCACAGAGGATGTGCATAGAAGAATAAGAACGCACTACTTTAACTAACTACCTAAACTTTAGTCCATATTATTTTAAACTTTAAAAAATATATATGAGACAATTTAGGAAATTCGAGCATTTTCGAAAGTGTCATTTTTCTCCTGTTGGTTGAATTATCTTCAAGCATGCACGCTAGTTAAGATTTTGGTAGCATGTGTCAATATATGAGGAATGTAAAATAGTGACTTTATGAAAAAAACTATTTACTTCATAAAGTCCACCAAAACCCCTCAAATCCTATAAGTGAGTTTGATGATCTCAAAGACTATACGTCAAATATGACATATACATCTTGAATCTTGAATAGTAAAACAAAACCATTGAAATGCAAGAAAATACAACATTGGCAACGTGAAAATACCACATTGCAATCAACACATATTTTTTCAAAAGCATTACAATAGTGCACATTCAATATGTCTTGCATCATAAAAGTTAAACACATATATATAGCAATTTAAAGTAAAACAATATATTGTTTTTGTTTATATGCGATTTCCATGGCCACGGTGGACAAAATGATGACAAAAATGCATGGCATAGGATATTATGATTTTGAACTCAGATTTGGGCATAAATTTCAAGTTTGTACATTGTTGAGAACATTAAAAAGTACCACTTTGAATAATGACATGATCAATGACATATAATGCTTGTGAAATAATATTGATCATTAACTAATTTACACCAAATTTATCAAGTTTGGTGCTATTTTCTTGCGATAAAACAATTTTAAAGTATATTGTTATTGCCTATTCACTTTTTGAATTGGGGGAAACACAACAAGAGAAACCAACTATAGACATACAAAATAGAGGGCGCGTCTATAGGCGTTGTCAGAATAGCAAAAATACGGGCGTGTCTAATAGCGTGTCTATTTGCACATCTATTAGCACGTCTGCATTGCGAATCAAACGTGGATTTAGACACAAAACAGAGAATATAAAAAGTGAGATTTTGGTATAGGCTGATAAAAGTACATTACTGCTTTCCAAACATTGCCCATGATTACCAAAGCACATAATTTTAACAAAAATATCAATGCTTTTTGGCAAACCCACATATACAAAAATTAAGTGAGGTGAGGAGAACGAGACAATATTCAATCTCATCCTCAATGAGATCAACCCTTGCCAAACTATCTACTTCAAAATCCAAACCAGTGTTGAGATCTACAAATACATTTAGCCCACTACTACTTGTGCTACTCATGTGCTCATTGAAATCAACATCATCAATGGTAGGCTCGTCCTCACGGTAATGGCCTCAATATCTGTATCTCCTATCTCATGATCATCCTCCTCTCTCGTATCACGGTCATCATCACCTCCATGGCCATGATCATTCTCTATATGCTGCATATTAGTAAATGTACTATACATCACTTTGGAACGTGGCGTAATATGTATGACATGCCACCACCTATTATTACCCACCATTGATTGATAGACAACCTAATTCAAACACAAATACAATCATGTTATTTTCCTTGCATCAAAAATATCAAATATTTAAAAGAGTATTTTTATATATGTGTACAATACCCGTTCACATTGTTGCGGTAGTACTAGTGTGTCCTTACTTTGCCAAAACTTTGTGGAGTCAATAGTTACAAAGCCACTTGCATGGCATTTGATTGTTGCATTAGGGCCTCTTTCCACCACGTCATTAAACCACTTTACATCCAAAACATACACAAAGAAGTGTCGAAAGTCAAGCTTAATAATATCTTGGATTATGCCACAATAATCATCCATGGCTCCTACATTGGCTCCCAACAACTAGCAATGATGCTGCAATCTTGTGCGTTTCTCTTATCATCACTTTGTTGTGTTCGAAAATGCTTACCCTCACACCATATAGCATTGAACATAGTACACTACACTAAGACAAAATCAATTTAATAAGCAATCTAAATTATTGAAAGCTCCTAACTTATGCATAACATTCTATATATTGACCTTGCTCATGCATCCCTTAGCATACTCCCGTTCTTAAATTGTGATATGCATCCCCTCATCTCTCTTTGCTCTCTCCATTTTGTCAAGTAGCCAATCCACATGAATATCCTTTGGAAGTGCTCTTAGATGCTGAGAGTATGGCACATGAGATCCATGGTGTGTACGAAAGAGGACCCTTTCTCCTTGTCTTCTTGCCTTTGCATCCTCATATCTTATCACCCATCTTTTCATCACATCACTATTAAGCATGCAATAAAGGTTGATATTATTAAGCAACTCCGTGTCTATTACTTTGCTATGTCCTTTCCCTTGAGGCACAATAGAGGTCATCCTTAGGTCTTGATCATCTCTCCATAGTTGTGGAAGAGAGCTATCCACATCAATAAGAGACTCAGAAATATTTACAAGTGACTCTTATACAAACCAACCCTCAGCCATGCTACCTTCAGGTCTTGCATTTGGTCTCAGGAAACCCTTCAAGGTCTTCATGAAGCGCTCAAGAAAGAACAACCATCATGCATGTACACTACCACATATAGCAATCTCATCCACCAAAATACACTATGAGATGTAGTTGGCTTGTGAGAATACAATGTGGAAATGTCTCCTTCACTAAACAGACCACCTCCACTGACATAACTCAAGCATTCTCAAGCATGGTGGGATCTATTTCCTTTGAGCTCACATACCTAGAAAGAAAAAAGTATGCCATATTAGCAATATGAACACCTTGCATGGAGCATTGATACGCTTCACATTTTGTATCCTGTAAAGCACAAGCTCGCCCATCTTGCAAATACAATCCTTCACGTCCTTTGATGCACTGCGAGAAATGCTAGTAGGTAGTATGAACTGAACACACGAGGAATGGTTGATTAGTTGCTTCTAATTCACTCACAAATTTGGAATGAAAAAGATATTATGCACATAAAATACTTACTTGGAGCATCTTGTGCCAATCATGAGATTTCAAGCTAGATAATTGATGTTTGTGAAGGCCCCCTTCAAACTCCTCATGCATCTAGTGGGAGTATGAATTGTAGCGATTGCTCACTTCACTACCACCATCTCGAGCTTTGATAACCTCCATGGTGCACGAGGTAAAAACACATGCCCATTCGGCCTCTCTTGTGGCCAAGCTTCACACATCCTCCTTGTGGTGCGTAGATCCTCCCTTATGCCTAGGGAATCTCATGTCCCATTCAAATGTTCCCAAATGGTAGACACCACATTCTTGAAGATATGCATGTGATCAAGCAAGTGATTGATCTTGAGGTGGGACCAATATGGCAAACGATAAAAGATCGAGTATCTAAACAAAAGCTGGTGTTCGCAAGCAATCTTTATTTCCATTCAATATAGCACATAATAGTTACAAACCCTTACCGGCTCATGCTCAGCTCCTAGGTTCTTCCTTGAAGGTTGGCCATGTGTCTTCAATATGCTTCCACGCAGGAGTGTTTGCGGGAGTTCTCCACTTGCCATCGGTTGATCGATGGGAGGAATGCCATGATATGAGCTCTGCAATGGATTCGCACTTGAACATATGTTGGATGCGAGGGATTATGGGAAAATGTCACAGAACCTTACGAGGCACATCCAAAGTTTTGAGATCTGCTCTATATCTTGCCTCTCCACAAGTAGGACACTCTCTTGCATCCTTATGTGGTCCACGTATTAAAACACAATCCGTGACACATGCATGGATGCGCTTGTAATCTAATCCTACAAGAGGGGTCACATGTTGCCTTGGCATATCTCTTGAGGTCGATAATTTATTCTCCCTTGGAAGCATTTTACACAATAGCCTGCACGTGAAGACCATAAATTAGAAAAAGCATTCGAGTAATTGACCCACTAGCATAATTCACCATGTTTGCAAAATAGACTTTAATCCATAGCATTCAAACTTACATTGCTCCATCCATAGATGGTCTACAAGTTTAGTAACTCAAGGGAGGCACATAGAATAGAGAATGTGCACCCCTCAAATAGTGGAGGCGATGCTGTGGCAGTAAAAAGATTGTCCTACTCCATGCTATCATCCCTACTTGAGGATTGATGGACATATAAATCTCACACCATATCATCAAACACCTCCTCCTCCATGGCCTCATGAGGTAATGGCAGAGGGCTACTATCACCATTACTCCATGCATCCGTTATGGTCCCTCCTAAAGATCCCACCTCATATCGCTGACGCTTCGCCTTCTCAAGACGAGCATAGGGCGACATATGCGGGTGTGGCACTGCATCGTGTATCAAATGAAAACGAGATCATAACTCAAACACATGAACATCCATAGATATCTCAATCAATCTTAACTCTTTAACACTTACCATGTTTACGGTCGCATCCCATTCTCCATACTTTGAGATGTGATTGAGTGTAATTCTGCATGCACAATACATGTTTCCTCGACATCGATCACACATACATTTGATGTTTTGCTCCAACCACATTTCGCGATGGTGGATATGGAGGGATTCATCCTCACTGGAGGTACTTGTTGAAGATGAAGGCATCGTACAGATAAACAACCCAAAAAATTTATTCTTGCATGAGTTGTAAATGTCAAAACTCTGTGGAGCACTAAAAGCGTGTCTAAAACCGCATCTGTAATATGGAATGTGTCTATAGGTGCATCTAAAACATAGTCTAGACACGCTAATAGAGACATGTTTAGATGCACTACTAGACGCGCTAATAGATGCACTTTTAGACATGCAGACTGTGAGCTGATTTTTGAACCTACTTTTAGCACGCTTGCTTTCCTTCACATACTTTTAGCATCGGTGCAGCTTGCTTTGCTATTAACAGATAGCTACGAACATCCATACTTATCTCCAAGTACCCACACTCATCTCCAGGCTTACACAATCATCCCCAAGCACACAAGAGAAGAGGGTGAGCAAGGAAGATAAGAAAGAGAAGTAGCTTTGAAGAAGGACAAGAAGCTTCCACACCTCTATCCAAGGCAAGTCTCTTGGCAGTTGATCTTCTTTGGAAGTTGTTCTCTTTGGATTCATCCTTTGTCACATGTAGGGAATGGATGTTTTTGGTACTAGTGTTGTTCTTTTTGGGGTCATTTTCTGTTTCTTTGAGAAAGGCGTCTATCAAAGCGCGTCTATAGATGCATCTAACAGTAGGTCTATCTTTTGGAAAAACAGACAACCACACCTATAGATGTGCTTTTAGATGCGTTACGACAGTCTTTGTTATGTGTTCTTCCCTTTCCCCTTTCTCTTCCCCTTCCTTTTCCTTCTCTTTTCTTTCCCCTTCCCCTTCCCCTTCCCCTTCCCCTTCTAAGAAAAGGATTGCATGAATGATGGAAATAAGTGATTGTGTGAATGATGGAAAGGGATTGCATGAATGAAGAAAGGGATTGCATGAATGATGGAAAGGGATTGCATGATTGAAGAAAAGGATTGCATTCATGAGGAAATAAGGGATTGCATTCTCTTTTTCTCTCCTTTCTCCTCTCTTTTTCTCTCTTATCTCCTTTCTTTTTTCTCCTCTCTTTTCCTCTCTTTTCCTCTCTTTTCCCATCTCTTTCCTTCTCTCTATTTTCCTCTGTTTTCTCCTCTCTTTCCTTCTCTCTTTTTCTCTCTTTTATGCCCACTTTTTCTCTTTTTCTCTCGTCTCCTCTCTTTTTCTCTCTTATCTCCTCTATTTTTCTCTATTTTTTCTCCTCTCTTTTTTCCTTTTTCTCCTCTCTTTTTCTCTCTTTTTCTCCTCCTTTTCCTCTCCTTTCTACTCTCTTTCCTTCTCTTTTCTCCTCTCTTTTTCTCTCTTATCTCCTTTCTTTTTCCTCCTCTCTTTTCCTCTCTTTTCGTCTCTTTTCTCATCTCTTTCCTTCTCTCTTTTTCTCTCTTTTCCTCCTCTCTTTTCTCCTCTCTTTCCTTCTCTTTTTTTCTCTCTTTTATCCTCACCTTTTCTCTCTTTTTCCTTCTCTCTTTTATCCTGTCTTTCCTTCTCTTTTTGTCTCTCATCTCCTCTCTTATTCTCTCTTTTTTCCTCTGTTTTCCTCTCATTTCTCCTCTCTTTCCTTCTCTCTTTTTCTCTCTTTTATCCCCACTTTTTCTCTTTTCACTTTCTCTCTTTTTCTCTCTTATCTCGTCTCTTTTTGTCTCTTATCTCCTCTCGTTTTCTCTATTTTTTCTCCTCTCCTTTCTCCTTTTTCTCCTCTCTTTTTCTCTCTTTTTCTCCTCTCTTTTTCTCTCTTTTCTCCTCTCTTTCCTTCTCCTTTCTCCTCTCTTTTTCTTTCTTGTCTCCTTTCTTCTTTCCCCTCTCTTTTCCTCTCGTTTTGTCTCTTTCCTTCTCTCTTTTTCCCCATGTGAAGCTTCAATAGCCTGACATTGAACAAGTAGATATAGACTTTTGTCACTCTAATTCAAAGAATGCAGGAGTCTATAAATGCTTGCTCATTGTGAGGATATCATTCTATTTTTTCTTTTGCATCTCATGACGAGGGCATGCTCGATGGTAATCTTATTATTTTCTTTTCTTCAGTTCATCATGTGGCCAGGAAGCTCTTCACCCTCACGTGATCTTCGGGATACCATCTTTTGGGAGTTACATAAGATTTTGGGGCACCCTCTCACTCTTGGGGAGTTATACACATACATAATGGGTACTACAAACACCCCCCAAGAGTCGGCAGTACACACTCCAGACCACCCCAACCCCACACCAACTGAGATTACCCCAGTGGATTCGAGACAACCCAGTCGGCTACAGAGCCGAGTCCCTTCTCCCCCCCTGCATTCAGGAGATCCTTCTACCTCGCAGAGCCATTGACGTACTCCCCTATCGTTGAGATTCGCTTCTCTAGCTACAAGTGGCCAGCATACTCTCATGCAGTTGAGAGTCGCTTCTCCAGCTATGAGTGGCCAACGTACTAGCTCAACACGACAGGGCAGCAGGCGTAGTAGTAGGGAGAGTAGTGGGGGATGCATGCACAGTGCTTTGGGGGGGGTAGTGGTGGGGATGGGGACGATTCAGATGATGCAGACGTGCCAGAGGGTGATGGTATGATCTTTTATGACATCACTCAGACAGGAGGCATCTTGATGGATGCACGGGGGAAGGACATCATGGCCTTCATGCACTATGTAATTGCTAATAACAACTACAAAGATTGCTTTATTCACTACAAAGACCATCCAAAAAAGCTGGCTAATGAGATCCTCGCTGCTGTTCGCTCTAGGTATCCCAATCCTCCAAATGTTCAATTCATAGATAAATGGGCCAAGTCAAAGATTGTTACGATACTTGGCAATAAAAGATCTTTGCTTAAGAGGTAGGCACTAGGTGAGATTGCCAGGAGAGAGGGAGGTCAACCACCAAGGGGCCAGCCCCACACCACTCACAAGCATGAGTGGAAGAAAGCAATGAAGGTAGGGAAGGCGAACCCCAGTTTGTAGCACGTGGAGGCACGAAGGATCCAAATGGAGCAATATGGAAGCGTGCATTTTGGAGCAAGGGAAGTTGAATCATGGGAGGCCCAATTTATAAGTATCGATCTCAAATTATATTGTTTATGTAGTTTATTAGGAGGTTGTTTCTTTGTACTAACCCCTCCACAAATTGTGTCATCTTGCAGCTTGATATCATAAGTAGCTACCCTACTCCTATCAAGACAACCTACCACCGCCACCATTGTAGAGGAGATACATGGAGGCACTTCTATGATGATGGGTTCATTACTGAGGAGCAATATATCCAGGCTATTGGATCGCTCGCCCAGGTATTTAAAAGTAATTTATGTCAATATTGTAAATAAAGATTTGATTTTTCATACATTGATACATGTTGTCCCTCTTTATAGGGCCCTATGGCTGATCAGGAGGAAGAAGATGAGGAAGAAGGGAGCAAAGAAGGGAGCGAGGACATGGAGAACCTAGATTAGTCATAGAAGTAGTGCTAGCTACTCGTTTTTATACTTGAAGCCACTGGCTTGGCTTTGTGCCTCTCTTGTATATACACTCCTCTTATTTTTTGTACTTGAAGCCACAGGGAGTGGCTTGGCTTCGTGCTATATGTACATACAAGCACTTTTTGAGCTATGAATTAATATACACTCCTTTTATTTTTTTGGCTTTCAATTTCCTTGTGCAACGTTCTATCAATGAATGCCTTGTGAACTAAACGTTTTGGAGTTGTAATGTTTTATTTATAATTGTAATCGTCGGCTATAGATGTGCTTGCAATCATGCTAATTAAAATGCAATTGGCTGTAAGAATTGAATTGTGCAATGTGGAAATGGGATTCTTGTAACTTCATAGCATACACAACATACACAACATTTTGTTCAACCACACAAAATTCTTCTTTTATTAACAAAAGAGATTCTGTAGAGCCTCTACAGGTGCATCTATAAATGCGTCTATGTATGCGTCTTTTTGCTTTGTTTTTATTTCTACTAGAGCGTCTATTTGCGCATCTATAGGCACGTCTGTTTGTTATATAGACGCACCAATAGTCGCGCAAATAGACGCACCCATAAGTTTTTTTTAAGTTAAGGAAACGCGTCTATGTGCACGTTTGTGGGTGCTTTGTCTTGTTGTAAAATTTTGAGGATGTTTTATATACTAAGCATGGCAAGCCATGTTTTGAAGGAAAAGTCATGGTTAGAAATATGTTTTATGTGTGAGAAAAATGTAACTTTGTCAAAGTAGTGATACGTTTACTTCAAGTAAATCTTGATAAATGCTTACATCATGGGTTAACCATAGTCTTCATACCCTCTATCCCCTTTTGCACCCTC
Source organism: Dipteris shenzhenensis (assembly GCF_047967505.1). Lineage (NCBI taxonomy): Eukaryota > Viridiplantae > Streptophyta > Polypodiopsida > Gleicheniales > Dipteridaceae > Dipteris > Dipteris shenzhenensis. The sequence continues at coordinate 36,387,360 of NC_141606.1, read as the reverse complement.
ATGAGCCACCATCCTTAAGAATTGTTTAACTTGCCCTCATGGGCTGGTTAACGATGTGAGCTCGATGTGGGTTCAATGTAAGGGGTTTTTTCATCAAAAGTTTTTGATCCAAAGAAGGGGATTTCTAATTCTAAAAATCTCAAATTCACGTTTTTATAAAGGGAAAGGATTAATGTAGGTAGGACCTAGATGTAACTATAGGGTTTCAATATTAACCCTTCAATGCACACATTATCTAGAGGGTTTTCTAGAAGTGCTTCCCCCAGAAACCCAATTCCTATTTTCTCTTGTTCCATATGTCCTTCATAGCTGCCCTCATTTTCTTTTTGATTGATTTCCAAGACGTGATTAGTGTGAGGATGCATCTTGCCCAAACACTCCTTAATTATGCTTTGGGATCTATCCATTTTACATATTTGCATCTAGAATATGGAATACCATTAATCATGCACATCAAAGCATGAATATAAATTAAGAGTACTTAGAATGAATATAGCTTAAGGGTAAGCATGTATTTAGAAATGTTCTTATTTCTTGAAGAAGGTAGCTATGTGGAATGAAAAGAAATTCTGCTCGTCGTGTATTCAACACTAGCTTCATTTTCACAGGATGGTCCATCCTATGGAGGAGAAGGACTTGCCGAATGTTTTCTGTTGTTAACATGCTAACATGTTTTCTTTCAATGTTTCTTTTCTATTTAGCTTTGATATCATTACTTCTTGGATGCATTACATCACATATGCGAAGGCGCTTCTCAAAAGTTTCCTTGTCATTTTCAAGGCACTCGACATTTGTTTCCAGGCTAATCTCATATGTTCTCTTTCATCACACCCAGTTGTGTCTCCGAGTACATGCAGGTTTGCATAGGTACCTAGATATGGTTACTTCCAAATGTTCTTTGTAATCTCGGATGCTCGTCTTCCTGGTTGTTCGGTACTTCCGGATGCGAAGAGGTTGTTATTTCATTCCCGCTATGATTATGTAAGATGTGTCTAATCCACACAAGCTTGCCTCTTTTCGTACGTGTGTGGCTTATGCTCATTGTATTTCTGGTTGCTTGGTACTTCCAGATGCCAAGAGGTTGTTATTTCATTCTCGCTATGGTTATGTAAGCTGTGTCTAATCCACATTGACTTACCTCTTATCATACGTGTGTGGCTTGTGCTCGTTATATTTATGGTTGTTCGTACAACAGAAAAGATACTTGAATATTTGTTGTGTTTGTATACCCTGTATGAAACCAGTCATTTTAGGTGGATGAATTGTGCAAAACATGAAGGCATGATTACAAAGGTTCTCCAAAGGTTTGAGGAGGTTTGACCAGATTGAACTTGGGGATGACAAGCTCTCCTATTTAGATGAAGACTCGCTCAAACATGGAACTTGAAGATATCAAGCCCTGGTTATGCATCATCACTATGACAAACAAGTTGACATTTCTAGGCTGAGTTTTCCATTTTCCACACATACTTTGCACTGTATCATGCATAGCACCGATACTTTCCACTATATCATGCACCAAACATAGCACCTATACTTTGCACTATACTATGGACAAGTGCTTGCCTTAAATGTCTTTCTAATATACTTTGCACTGTACTATCCATCTTTCACGAGCTTCCTTATTGGAGTTAGTTAAAAATCAATCATCTCTTGGATCCCATGCATATCTTCAAGAATGTGGGGGCTACTATTTGGGCACACTTGGTTGGTGACAAAGACTGGAGAGGACTAGTGCGACAAGACTTGTGTGCTATGAATAGGATGCCTCATTTGTGGCCCCAAGTGCGTGTTTGCAAAGTTGTCCTCCCAAAAGCAACATGGATCCTCTCCAAGAGAGAGGAGGCAGTAGTCAAGGCAAACATTGCATCTTTTCGAACACCCACAGGGTACATGCATTGTTTGAAAGGAGCATTATAAAAGGACATTGATCTTAGTGGGCTCAAGTCCCACGATTGGCACAAGGTCTTACAGGTATTCTAATTAATCTATAGGATTAATGTATTGATAATCGTGATGCATTAGTGTAATTATGATTATGTTATATTAGTGACATGACTTCAGGTATGCTTACTATATCAACTTGCATTGATTGCATTTTCTTCAATTTAAGTTGAATAATTTGTAGACTAATTATGAATATATCTTCTCTATATCGAGCATCAAGAAGGCTAGGCTGGACTCCATCCAAGCTGTATGCTTGCTTCAGAAGCACTTTCCCTCGAGCATTATGACAACTCAAGTGCACTTGCTTGTGCACATAGTTGATGAGATGGCCATTGTAGGTACTGTTCATAGTCGGTGGATGTTTTTTCTCGAGTGGTTTATGAAAACTTTGAAGGGATTTGTAAGGCAGAGAGCAAGGCTGGAAGCAATCATGGTAGAGGGATGGCTTGTGTAAGAGTCATTAGTATATATCACAGAGTTTCTTGCATCCATGCATTCTGATATGCCGCAGGCTTGGCATAACAAGGATGATGCATCATTGGTGAGGTTCCCCAAGGAAAAGGGATTGAAAGAAAGATGAGTGAAGAGCAAATGGAGAAATCCAATAAGTTTTGTATCCTCAATAGCAAGGAGATACAGAAGTGGATTGACAGATATGAAGCGGCTAAAGCAGAAAGAATAATGCAAGGAGGAGATTCATAGTAATGTACAGGCGAGCACAACCATATCCATGGGATGTCGTCCTTCTCCCCACTCACATGTCACTTGATTGGCAAAAATTGGCTCTACGTAAAGCCAAACGCAAGGGAGAGACAATAAACGAGTGCGAGTGACATCTGGATGTATGATGCATGTAAGTTTCTTACCTCTTGATGTAATTAAGTAATTATTTTTGGCAATATACGCTATAAAATAGATGCATCCTCATTGTTTTAATGATGCTCTTTTGTAGTACGAAAAGTACACTGCATTATGGTCATATGGACGACATTTTTGCATGGAATGCATCAATTCAAAGAGAGTCACGTATGATTGTGGAGTCATGGTTAACCTCACGCAAGGTAGCTGAGCAAGTGCTTCGGATACCAATCTTCTCTCCTTCCAGTTGGATTATTGTGGGACCATACGCGAAATCTATGGAATTGATTTCAGACGATTTAGTATTTTCATTCTTGATGTAAAATGGTTTATAACTATTTACAATGGTCCCCATGCAACAATGAGGAAAGACAGTACCGGGTTTCTTTTTGCAATAAACTCCACCAAACTTTGGACCAATTGTCATGCACCGTTCTTTCACAATCACGATCAAAATTATAGCAAGATAATAATCACGAATGAACAAGAAGAGAGATTCCAGTATGAATCAAACTGATGAGTCTTTGCAATAATTTTGGAGAAGAATCACTCCGTGAAGGAGCTCGATACCACCTGTCCACCCCCGAGCTATCTCACTCTCACTCTCACTCTCACTCGCGTGAAGATGTTCAAGTTAGATGATCAAATGATCAAATCTCAATCTCACTCTCACTCTCAAAATATCTTGATCTTATCTTCTTCTTTGCGTTGCCTCGATTCGCATGTGCTAATTTTACTTTTGCAGCGCCTCGATATGCGTGCCTTCTCTTCGCTCGCGCAACCTCGAGATACGTGCCTTCTCTTCTCTTTTGCATAGCCTCGATATGCTTGCATTGGATTGTGTGTTCTCCTTCTCATGATCTCTTCTTTTATAGCCTTTCACGACTCCTAAAAAGCGGCCAAAAGCCCCCAAAATCGGCCAAAAACAACTTTTCTCGAAAAGCATGCGCGTGCTTTTCACCATCTTTTAGCATGCGCTTTTGATAGCAAACACTTTTCACAGCATGAAAACGGCCCTGTTCGGAGCATCACCACGCCTGCCTCGTAGATCCAATGGACAAGCTCAATAGCTCATCTCGAAGATCGGACCCTCTTCTTTCCCTTTGCATTTGACCTTTCATGGCTAACTCTTCCATCTCGACCTCTGTCTAATGCCTGCAACTCTTGACACGGAAATCTAGATGCACTTTTAGCTTAAAACCACTTTGTTAGCAACTTCGGACCTCCATAAAGGCATGCAAACGAGTGAACCACAAATTCTTCACTAGGAAAAAGTTTTTCTACTCAACAAGATCTAAAACTCTCTCATACAGAGTTTCTTCAAATTATTTCTCTAACCATCTCAAAATCAAGTCGCAAAATCCAGCCAACACCATAATGGACAAAAACTAAAATTTTTCGACCAACACCAAACTTTCCCAAAACCTTCAAAACATCAAAACCATCCTTTTTGAACACTATCTGTGATATATATTCCAAAATATTTCATATACAAAATTGGAGCGTCACACCAATGAAAGTGAAACTTTTGTTCTTACCGAGCATTGTGAGCAGGTGCATACTAATAATGATTTAATTAATCTAATGTTTCATTTTTAAAGATGAATTGGTACATGTACTTAAGCATGAATTCATATAATTAATGGCATTTTACACCCATATTCAATACAGGTGGTTTTTCATCCGCATCGTTCTGTTCTAAGATGGTGGTACGTGATCCAAGTTGCACCACAAAATAAGAAAATTTTTGAAGATAGAGATTTAGATATGGATATGCCACTACCAATGCCGGATCCCATTGATCCAGATGGATATAGCGAAGAAGATAAAGATCACAATATGAGCCAAGAGGAAGATGCGCATAATGATATCATACGGGAGGAAGATGGAGATCATGATATTGAGGAAGAAGATGACGATCATCAAGAATCAACTGACTTTATTAAAGAAGATCAAGTCTTAGGTAAACGTATGATGCCAGAGTACAATGATGATATAGGATATCAACTCGGTATAGAGTTGGAGATAGAATTGTTTGGCATGTTGGACTTTTGAAGCCATTGATGTAAATGCTCTTTATTAAATTTTTTCATCTCAAACTTGGACATAAACATATGAGCTTCAAACTTGATGTACATGCTCTTATATGTTTATTCTTTCAAAGTATCAAACATGTATGCAAAGAAAATTTTATATTTTTGAGTTTCTTGTCTATGTGCATAGCTCTCTCCCTCCACTATTATGGAGAGATGAAGAAGACCTAAGGATGACCTCTATTGCACCTCAAGGGAAAGGATAGAGAAAAGTTATGGACAGGGAGTTTCTTAATAATCCAAACCTCAATTGCATGCTCAATAGTGATTTGATGAAAAGAAGGGTGATAAGATATGAGGATGCAAAGGCAAGAAGACAAGGAGAAAGGACCCTCTTTTGTACACACCATGGATCTCATGAGCCAAACTTTGAGCATCTAAGAGCACTTCCAAAGGATATTCATGTTGATTGGCTACTTAACAAAATGGAGAGAGTAGAGAGAGATGAGGGGATGCATATCATCTCAATGGAAGAATGGGAGTATGCTAGAGGATGCATGCAAAAGGTTGGTATGGAGAATGTTTTGCATAAGTTAAGAGCTTTCAACAATTTAGATTGCTTATTCAATTGATTTTGTCTTGGTGTAGTGTAGTATGTTCAATGCTATATGGGTCATTGTTTGCTTGGGTGTAGCCATTTTTGGTGAGGTTCAAGGACTATATATTTTGTATATAGGTATCTTGCATGACCCATAACTTATGCATTGCTCGATGGTATTCGACAAACTTTGTCTTCAAGTTATAGTACACATTCCAAAATTGAACAAGAGAGATAAAAATTATGGAATAAGGATTATGATCAAAGGATTATGAATTACAAGTACTTTGTTGCATGTGAAGCATGCATCATGAAGACTATAGGATATAGATATTTATTTAAAAACATCAAAATGAAATAGTACTATGTGATCTTCTCGTTAACCCAAGGACACATCTAAATGAGAACATTAGCCATGGGCTAACGGGCCTCCAATGTTGTCCTACAGTGCTGTGCATACCCATTTCAGAGCACCCTCCATAACTTTTTTTTAATTTGCTAAAAACAAAAAATGGATTAAAAATTTGGAATCCAAACTAGTGGGACTACTGCATGGTGGTCTTAAAACATCAATAGTTGTTGGTGTTGGTATCTAGATTCACCCTAAAATGGAATAAGTTAAAAAAGTGCAATTTATGCATATGCAAAGATCTTTTAATAAATCCACCACTATTTACAATTTTGAATTGTTTCTTTTTCCATGCAGTTGCTTGCTGTATGGATCATAAGCATGCCAAAGGTCATTGTATTTCATAATACACAACATCAAACCTGATAGTGTGTCCTTTGGCATATTTGTGTTTTGAAGCATTTTAGGCCACATTGCAATTGTTCGGGATATACAATTTTGCTGACGTATATCCTCGGAGGGGGACAAACTAACTGTTGGAAATTTTTTTACTCTCACCAAACTTAAAATTTTCACACCTCCCGCCCATCAAATCTTGGAAGATTAAGTACTTGCAACCTGCCCTTGCCTTGTAAATGCCCTGCAAACTGCACACACCGCGACATGACTTTGCATAGACTTTGCTTTTCAACTATCTTCTTTGGGGTAAGTTGTCTTCTATTCTTTGCTTGCCTCACTAGCTAGGTTTTTTGGGTTTATTTTGGACTGATCCTTGACATGGCAACAATGGCAACATGCAACTCGCCATGGCTTGCAAGAGACTCTAGTGGCAGAGGCTGGGAGATAGGAAAGCTGAAAAGTGAGGTCAAGGCACATGGAAAAGAGTGAGGATCAAGGAAAGCACTGGGTTTGGGATAGTTTACTTGTTTCATTTTTTAAACCAAGATTAGACTAAATGTGATTGTCCCAAAGCAATGTGGTGGTTCAAACATCATGCAACTATAGGTTGGTTCAGCTCAATCACTAGTTATGTGTTGTCTTGAACTAGCATGGTTGAACAGACATTAGTTGTTGTCCATCTTGGTGGTGTGGTTGAGCAAAAATTAGCATCAATATATTTTGAAATAGAATAGCAACATGTTTTTATTTTACTAAGCCAGCCCGATGGTTGAAACATCATGCAACTGTGGCTGCTTCAGCTCAATCACCAATTATGTGATTGTCCTGAACCAGTGTGGTTGAACAAACATTAATTATTGACCAGCTCGGTCGTTGAAATTATTGTGTTTCTTAGTAATTAAATTCCTTAAACTTAATTTCTTGCTATATGGGTCATATACCACTATTTCTAGACTAGAATGGCTTGGATGTATTGTGATTATCCTAAACTAGCCCGGTACTGGTTTATGACAAACAGTCTACAAAAGACAACAAGCAGTTACTGACATAAATTGTGATTGAAATTGTGAAATTCAAAAATGAAAAGAAATATATTGTTATTTGCAAATTGTGAAATTCAGAATTGAAAAGTAATATACTTGTTATTGTCTAATACGTGACATTGAGACCGTTCGGTTAAACTAACCCGATGGTTGAAATTGTGACTCTGTCCTAAAGGTGTCCTAGACCAACCCGATGGTTGAGTGTCCTAAATGTGTCCTAAACTAGCTCGGCGATTGAAATTGTGACTGTCCAAAACCAGCCATGTAGTTGAAACCATCCTCATAGTTGAAATTATGACTGTCCTAAACCAGCACGATGGTTGAAAATTATTTTGCTTCATTATATACTTTAATTAGACTGTGTTTTGTCTTGTTTTAGTAGTGCAAAAATGGGGCTCACTGTTCTATTGTTCCCACATGCTGGGACAGTAGACAGAGTTGTATCTCAAGTTTATGCATCAAATTCCAAACATTTCAATTGGGCAGAGGAGTTTTGAGCATTGTAAGCCCTGGTATGTCAAGAAACTCAAAGACAGGAATGTTGGTTGTTGCAAAACACACATAGACTTTGACTAGGCCTGACAAGCTATGAATGACTTGATATCTGGTCGTGTTGGAGAATTGCTCCATGTGGATGTATACCCATGCCTCCCCGATGAATATGTAGTCTGTAGGCCACCTGCATCCTCATCATGTGTTGCTAGAGAGAGTAGGTTTTGTATCCTAAGGTCTCTTTGGGAGCTAGTGGTTTCTACAAAGTGAAACCGTGAGACTGGCACTACATTGAAAGCATTTGTGGCACATGCAAGGATTGCAACTTCAAGATGAAGAAGAAGACATTTCATGTCTGTCCAAATGAAATGAGGGAAGACAACCATGTTGCTCTAAAATGGAGGAGATTTGAAAACATCAATGTTGAAGGATCCAATAAAACGCGATGGCTATTGTCATATAAGAGCACTAGCCAAGGGAGCTTATAGGTCACATGGTTCAATAACCCCCAAAAAATGTGCTTCACAATTTCATGGCCAGTTGACAGAATAAGGAGTTCAGGACATGCCTTGCCAATTTTCCCCATGACACTATTATCTCTGTCATAAATTTTGCTGAAAATTATTCATTTCAAAAACAAGATGAGATACAAGTGCTCACTAGTACAACAAGCAGATAACACTTCTTGTGCATATCACGTACAATCATTTGCTTGATTCTTCCATGCCTGATGCTGATCTACTTGATGATTCATAGGAGTCCAGGTCAGTGCAACTCAAACACCATTTATACATTTCAAATGATAGGGAACATGACACCTTATTTGTGCAGCATGCTTTTCTACTACATTGGGAATGGCTAAAAAATGAAAATCCCCATGCAAAAAATATTAAACAACATTGGGTGTGGTCATATGGTGCCCCCTCTCAATTTAAATCAGCCCATGGATTCTACTTTGTCTCAAGGTTAAAATCCCTAATTGGTCTAGACATGATGTGGAATTTCCTTGGGTCTAGCCATGGCAAGGGTGAACATGATGGATGCGGTGCTGTTATTAAGCAAGCTGTGTTTAAACACCAATTAGCATACCCTAACAAAAAACTCACTGATGCCCATGATGTTGTAACATTGCTTACAACCAACCTCTTCACAAGCAGGCATTCAACATACAGGAAACAAAGCCTTAAGTATAGTGTAGTATGCAGAGTGTTCCATGAAGTGAAAGTGGATGAAGTGCAAAGGAGAAGCCAACATGATTGTGAGAAAATTAAAGTAGTTCGTGGTCTGCACAGCATATAGGGATTTTCAAATAACAAACTGATTAAAACAAAAAAACTTTCTTGTTTCTGTAGTATGTGCATCATAGGGGATCATGATGATTGTGAGAACATTGCAACTGTGAAGACATGGGAGTGTGTTCAAGATTTCCCTCTATGTTCAGATAGAGTGACAAACAATGGAGACACAAATAACTCGCCACTATTTGGGGAGAGTTTTGATGACCTCAGTAGATGTCTTAAAGAGGGGGATAACTTTGTAGTTGTCGATGCCTCTAGGAGAACAAGGAAGATGTCCTATACTTTTGAGCAGTGCACAAAAGCTAAGCACAAGGTTGAGCAAGCATTTAAGGATAATTGGGGAACAACCTATGAGAATAGTAGTCGAAGCCTTTTGGTACAAAAAAACATCCAAGAGAGGCCACAATTACGAACTGCTACATAAGAGTGCACAAAGATTTGTGCTCTCTCATCTAGTAAGAGCTATTAAGTTCCAGATGTAACTTGTGCCACAATGAAAGAAGCACAAGAGTGTCTTCAAATTGGATTTAGACATGCATGAGCACATCTTAGGGTGTCTTAGAGTGGTGGATGAGGATGACTAAGATAGTACTAGCATGGAAGTAGGTCAACACAGAATCAGGTATTACGCGTGGTTGTGCTCGAACTAGCACGGTGGTTAGTGCAATAAAAGATTGTATTGCACACACTACTACACATGGGTCTTATTCCGATGGTTACGTGCCCTAGTGTAGCACACACGGTGCACTAATTGTCAGTATGAAAGGTGGGTTAAGAAAGGTTGGTATATAGCAACCTTTCATTGGTATATAGCAACTTTTATAAAACATTGGTATGTAGTGACTTTTATAAAATGTTTGTAAAACATTGGTATTATAGAAACTTTTATAAAACATTGGTATATAGCAACTTTTACTAGACTTGTAAATGGTGGGTATATAGGGATGTTACTAGACTCATAAAAGGTCATTATATAATGACTCTGAGACACTTTTCTATGGCAACATTTTACTTAGAGTGTTTTTCCCCATACCGACCTTTAAAGAGGATTTTTCCCAATGACAAAAAAAAATTCTTTTCATACATGTTTGAGATTTTGTAAGAATAAAAGTACAAGAGCATGTACATCAAGTTGGAAGCTCATATATTCATGTCTTGCAAGTTTGAGATGAAAAAATCAATGACGAGCATTTACATCAATGCCTTCATCTTGAGCCAAGTCCAGCACGCCGAACAAGTCTATCTCCAACTCTATACTGAGTTGATCTCCTATATTATCATCATACATTCACCTAAGACTTGATATTCTTCAATAAAGTGGTGTGATTCTTGATGACTATCCTCATCTTCTTCCTCAATATCGTGATCTCCATCTTTCTCCCGTAGGATGTCATTATGCGCATCTTCCTCTTGGCTCATATTGTGACCTTCATCTTCTTCATCTCGTTAGATCCATTTGGATCGAGTGTATCTAGCATTGGTAGTGGCATCTCCATATCTACATCTCTATCTTCAAAATTTTGCTTGATTCATGGAGAAACTTAAATCACATACCACCATATTGGATTAGAACGATTCGGATGAAAAACCACTTATATTGAAGATGGGTGTCAAATGCCATCAATTATATGAATTTATGCCTAAGTACATGTACAAATTTATCTTTAAAAATGAAAGCTTAGATTAATAAAATCATAATTAGTATGCACGTGCTCACAATGCTTGGGAAGAATAAAAATATCACTTTCATCACTCCAAAGTTTGGTGGAGTCTATCGCAAAGAAACCCTGTACTGTCTTTTCTCACTATCGCATGGGGACCGTTGTAAATAGTTCTAAGTCATTTTACATCAAGAATGAAAATACTAAATTGTTTGAAATCAATTTCATAGATTTTGCATATGGTCCCATAATAATCCAACTTCAAGGAGAGAAGATTGGTATCTAAAGCACTTGCTCGGCTATCTTGTGTGAAGTTAGCCATGACTCCACAATCATACGTGACTCTCTTTGAATTGATGCGTTCCACGAAAAATGTTGTCCATATGACCATAATGCACTGTACTTTTTGTACTACAAAAGAGCATCATTGAAACAATGAGGATGCATCTATTTTATAGCATATATTGCCACAAATAATTACTTAATTATGTCAAGAGGTAAGAAACTTACATGCATCATACATCCATATGATAACTCTTGCTCACGGTCGTTTATTGTATCTCCATCGCATTCGGCTTTACGTAGAGCCAATTGTAGCCAATCAAGTGACTTGTGAGTGGGGAGAAGGGCAAGATCCCGTGGATATGGTTGTGCTCACCTGTACATTATTCTGAATCTCCTCCTTGCTTTTATTCTTTTTGCTTTGGCCGCTTCATATCTCTCAATCCACTTTTGCATCTCGATATTAAGGACACAAAACTTATTGAATTTCTCCATTTTCTCTTCACTCGTCTTTCTTTGAATCCATTTTCCTTGGGGAACCTTGCCAACGATGTGATCATCATCCTTGTTATGCCAAGCCTGCGGCATATCGGAATGCATGGATGCAAGAAACTCCATGATATATACTAATGACTCTTGCACAAGCTATCCCTCTGCCATGCTTGCTTCTAGTCTTGTTCTCTGCCTTACATATCCCTTCAAAGTTTTCATAAACCGCTCGAGAATAAACATCCACCCACTATGAACGGTACTTTCAATGGCCACCTCATCAACTATGTGCACAAGCAAGTGCTCTTGAGTTGTCATAATGCTCGAGGGAAAGTGCTTCTCAAGCAAGCATACGGCTTAAATGGAGTCCACCCTGGCCTTCTTGATGCTCGATATGGAGATCTCTTTTTGAGATATCCACCTATTTCACGTGCCCATGTAAGATATATTCATAATTAGTCTACATATTATTCAACTTAAATTGAAGAAAATGTAATTAATATGAGTTGATAGAAAGCATACCTCACAATACCACTGATCTTGAATATAGAATTTTTAACACCTTCTTGTAAGCACTCTTTCACTGTAATTGGGAGGATGAACTATCCAAGCAACAAAGAAGTCATGTCAATAATATACCACAATCATATTTACACTGATGCATCACGATTATCGGTACACTAATCCTATAGCTTAATTAGAATACCTATAAGACCTTGTGCCAATTATGGGACTTGAGCCCACTAAGCTTATTGTCCTTTGAAAATATTTCTTTCAAGCAATGCATGTATCCTATCGGTGTTTGAAAAGAGGCAATGTCTGCCTTGACTGCTACCTCCTCTCTCTTGGAGAGAATCTATGTTGCTTTTGGGATGACAACTTTATGAACGTGCACTTGGGGCCACAAATGAGGCATCCTATTCATAGCATGCAAGTCTTCTCGCACTCCTCTTGAGTCTTTGTCACCAACCAAGTGTGCCCAAGTAGTAGCCCCCACATTCTTGAAGATATGCATGGGATCCAAGAGATGACTGATTTGTAACTGACCCCAATAAGGAAGCTCGTGAAAGTTGAATAGTCTCTTCATACCAACAGGAGGCTTCTCTCCATTCATCCTCCAAGCTTGAATCCAGTCAATTACCTTCAAATATGGTGGTGGTGGATCAAGGTGGCCTCCACGGGCAAGATGGTCTAGTGGAAGGTATCGAGCATGAGCTTCATAAACCATTTTCCTCATATGTTTGGAGTGTCATGCAAGCGCACTAAAACCCTTCCCACAAATAGGACAAGCATGGTACCTAGTTATTGCAAGCTCTATAGGAATCCTTGAAAGTGTTAGTATAAGACATGTGCTAGAAAGAGAGTCATAAAAGTATCATATATTATACATGTAAAGATGTAGCCACGTACCTGCGTACTCTCCATATCGTGAGTAGTCATGCAGGGTCCACATCAAGATTCCCCTCAGCAAGATGTAAGTTGCGAGGCTCCCTCGCAAAGTCCGCGGCAACCACTGATTGTCTATGTGCTTCCAAGCTGCACAACCTACAAGAATCCTCAATGTGTCATCATCAGCGTACCAATGTGTATAATGCCCAGTCATCAACTCTGCTATGGATTTGCATCGAAACATGTGCTATTTTCTAGGAAAGTGTGTCAAGACCCTTACCGGGGCCTTCTCACCCTACAAGTCATCTCTATATCATTCTTCCCCACACTCTGAACAACTAGCCAAATCTCCATGCTCATGACGAAAGAGAACACAATCATTATGGCAAGAATGGATGGTATCATAATCCATACCCATCATTCTTAGCATCTTCTTCGCTTCATATCTTGATGTGGGCATGGTATTTGGTACAGGCAACATCTTCTAGAGCAACCTATCACAATTCAAACATACATAGGCTTCAAATAATGAGAAACTATGATGATTATCGAAACAAACAATATTCAAATAATGATATAATTAATGCAAGAGCTAACCTCATTAAGGCCAAGACACTTGTATCCGACCACCCATACTTTGCTTGTAGATTCAAGATTGAGAGAGAAGCCCATAGTTTTGACGTATCAGCACCCTCATACAACTATGTTTATTGCAACTCTTGCATATTATTGGCCTCACACTCAGACATCACATGTACATGTGATGTTGTGCCCCTAAAAATAGAATCCATCATGTCTACCATACTCTCGTCATCATTTGGTACATCTAGGAGACTATCCTCCTGCTCAAAGTATGAAGGTATGCACACCATCGTGACCCTCCTCATCCTGTCTCAAGGTTTGGTATAAATATAAGATCTTGTCTCAAGGTTGTGTGTTTTGTATGCAATATTAATCAAGAACTCAAATAGCATTGACCTACCGACGATGATCCATCACCACATGCACCACCAACAATGGGTATTGGTGCGGCTCCTCCCCATACATCCTCAAGTGGTGCATGACAATATGGCATCAATGTGATACTTCTCGCTTGCAATGAGTGCAATGACAATACAACCTCTCCATAAGCCACTCTAATCTCCCGGGTGTTGGCGTATCATCTGACGAGCTTCCATTCATCCCTTCCATCTATACACCTTAAAAATCACAACAAAAAATGCAAGGAAATTCATTAAGATCCAAAAAATAGCCACCCATGAGCTCCTTCCTTCTCTTGTTAGATTTAGTTCCGTGAACTGTCACTATATAGTGATGTAGGTTCATTTTTTGTGAGATTTCGTTTTGCGAGTGTTGAAGCATGCTAATTTTCATGCTTGATTTTCATAGTTGGACAAAAAACAAGATTTGGTGAAACAAAGAAGACTCACCTCTTCTTTTTTTGGTATTTCTCTTCTTCCTCTTTCCCTTCCTTTCGTGCTTTCTCCTTGTTTATAGGCTTATTCATGTCCCCTCAATCCAATCCCTTTGGAAAGTTGCTTCTCCAAACTCCTCCTTTCACTAATTAGTTATCTAAAAAATGGTATGTTTCCTCTCTTTTGTAGGGCCACGAAACATCTCCTCTTCCGAGCAGGAATTTTCCAGGTAAGAGTGCTTCCTCTCTTTTCCTATTTTTATGAGTCATGATTTGTATTGGCTTGCAGCTAGTGCCTTGAGCGCTAGCTGCAGTGATGGGCATAGGAACCCTCTCTTCCCCTCTCTTCTCTTACTTCCTCTTCTTCCCCTCTTTCCCTCTTTCCCCCCTCTTTCCTGCCCTCTCTTATTTCCTCTTCTTCCACCCGTATCTTTTCCTCTCTTTTGCATATGCTTATGCATGAGCTCATAAGCATATGCTCATATGCTTATGCTTATGCATGAGCATATGCTCATATGATCATGCATAAGCATAAGCATATATTGCTTTCTCTCTTTTTCCCCTCTCTTCAATCTCTTCCTTCTCTTTTCTCCTCTCTTTTCCTTCTACTCTTTGATCCTCTCTCACTACAAGGCATAGGCCCTTTTCTGACAAAAATACCGATGTTTTTTACACTATTTTTGTTTTTGAACAAGCACAAAGGTCGTTATTAACGTCGTTATAGGCATCGAAAAAAAACGGTCCCTATATAAGCATTGCTATATAGTGACGCTAATAAATGTCGCTATATAGTGACACTGGTAAACGTCGCTATATAGCGACGATTAACAGAACTAAAAAAAAACATTAGTGGGGCTATACAGGGTTATAACAAGCCCTGTTTTGCCCCACTAATGCTTTTTTTGGTGTAATTATTAAAAAAAGTTTTTTATTATAAAAATTCCCTTGCAAAAAGGGTGATACAAAATCGCTCAAATGAAATGATCGAGAAACAAAAGCATATACATGTCAAAGATATACAACATTGTTTGTTACAAAATTTCCCTTTCGAAAAGGGTGATACAAAATCGCTCAAACGAACCGATATACAAAATGATATACATGGCGAAGTATATGCAAACTACTACTACTACTACTACTCATTCGAATCGTCATCATCCTCCTCGTCCTCATCTTGCTGGCTTGATCCTTGGTGCTCGTGAGCTGCGCTTGCTCCCTGACCCTCATGAGCTGTGCCTGATCCCTAGCCCTTGTGATCGCTCACCTCTGGTGATGGGACGCTCGAGATTTGACTCTAAGAGTGAAACCATATTAATTTAAAATTAGATTGGAACTTAAAGAATAAAATAATTTAAAAAATGAGATTACAAGTAGGAGTAGACTTATACCATGCGAGCAACCACCTCAGCGCAATCGACCGTCGCTCCCATTGCCTCCTATTCGGCTTTGTTCTTATGTGAAATGCGCATCGCGTCTCTACATCTGTAGGAAGACGACCCATTGCAGCTTGCTGTGGACCCAATTTACGAGAGTTATATAAAGTGCATGTAATATGTAGTAAAACAAATAGAACAATACATTAAATTAGAAGAAGTAGACTTACCACGGTTTCCTTGAATGCCAACCGTCCACTTGCACCAAAGTGCATAGTACCTATGGCATCCAATCGTCTCCTCACAGCCCTCCTCTGACCCTCGAAAATTTCGGGATGGTCCCTATTCTGCTTCTTGAAGAACTTCCAATTAGCTTTGTCTACCCAACTGGATTTAGCCATCCCCTTTACGATGGAAGTATGCAAGGTTGATCTACGATGCTTCAAGATAAAACCCATGCACTCTCGCATGTAATTCTCATTGAACTGCCAATTTGGCGGGTTAGGGTATTTTTCTTTTAATTCATCGATGACTACCTACTTCTTTTGGTCATCTTGATATCGCCAATTAGTAGCAATGCCGCTATTGAAGTGGTGGCTCATCAACCGCCTCATGGTGGCCATCACTGCTTTGCCCTTTCTATCTTCTATTATCTCTCTGGCAACTGTGATTTGATAGGAGAGGTCTTCGACTGGGTAAGGAGGACTCATGGTAGTGGCAGAGTCAGAGCGAGTGGAAGCTATGTGAGCACTTTTGAAGCGAGGAGTAGCAGTTGGAGTAGGAGAGGGCAAGAGACCTGACTGGTACTATGTCTCAGGACCAAGTGGAGACCTGTAGGGATGTGAGTGTGCTGACTCATCTACATCTCCTGAGTTAGAAAATATAACCGGCCCCTCCTACTCTTCCTTCCCTTACGATAGGCATGCCCAAGTGATGACCCCTCAATCGAAGGGGCACGAGGGGATGGCTGGGCAGTAGGTCCATCCGTCAGTGTAGGAGAGGGAATTGCTGAGGTCCTTTGAGATAGCAGAGAGAAGAATCTCGTTGCCTCCTCATTGGTCATCTATGCTACAAACTCGTCAGGACTCTCGACAAAGCCATGGGCTGCTAGCAAAGGAGTTCCCTGAGGGGTAGTCACAGTGCTACATCTGAGAGGAGTCGGGCCAGTCATAGTGCTATGTCCGAGAGGAGTCAAGTCACAGGGGTAGGCCCCTATAGGGTTAGGCCCCTGAGGTGTCACCTAAGGGGAAACAAAGTTTTGTAAAGAATAGAGATCGTGATGTCTCCTCCTATGAGGTTGTCCGTACTCATCGAACGTGCGATGTGATCCCATGTCTAACGTAGACACAAACACAAAAAAAAAAAACAAAATATAAACATAAGCATAGGCATAGGCATAGGCATATGCTTATGAAAAGAAGACAAAAAGAGAGGAAGAGAGAAGAGAAAGAAGAGAGAAGGAGGAAAAAAGAAGAGAAAGAAGAGAGAGGGAGAAGAGAAAGAAGAGAGAAGGAGAAGGAGAAGAGAAAGAAGAGAGGAAAAAAGAAGAGAAAGAAGAGAGAAGGAGAAGGAGAAGAGAAAGAAGAGAGGAAAAAAGAAGAGAAAGAAGAGAGAAGGAGAAGGAGAAGGAGAAGGAGAAGGATATGCATAGGCATAGGCATATGCATATGCTTATGAAAAGAAGAGAAAGAGTGAGTAAAAAAGAAGAGAAGGGAAGGAGAAGGAGAAGGAGAAGGAGAGAGGAAAAGAGGGAGACACATCTTCTCATGCATAAGCATAAGCATAAGAGAAAGAAGAGGGAAAAAGAGCATAAGCATAAGAGACAGAAGAGAGAAAGGATATGCTTATTCTTATGCATGAGCATATGAGCATAAAAGAAAAAGAGAGAAAGATTAAGCATAGGCAAATACATATGCTTATGAAAAGAGATTGAAAGAGGGGGAAGAGGGGGAGAAAGAGAGAGGAAAAGAGGAAAATGAAACATGCTCATGCATAAGCATAAGCATAAGAGAAGGAAGAGGGAAAAAGAGCATAAGCATAAGAGAAAAGGAAGGAAAGGATATGCTTATTCTTATGCATGAGCATATGAGCATAAAAGAAAAAGAGAGAAAGCTTAAGCATAGGCAAATACATATGGTTATGAAAAGACATTGAGAGAGGAAAGAGAGGAGGAAAGAGAGAGGAAAAGAGATTGAAAGAGGGGATGAAAGAGGGAAAAAAGAAGAGGGAAAAAGAGCATAAACATAAGAGAAGGAAGAGGGGGGCAAGCCATTGAAAGAGTGAAAAAATAAGAGAAGAAAAGGAGGAAGAGGGGAAAAACAGATTGAAAGAAGGAAAGGAGAAGGAGAAGGAGAAGGAGAGGGAGAGAGGAGAAGAGGAGAAGGAGACATATGCTCATGCATATGCATAAGCATAAGAGAAGGAGAACGAGAAGGAGAAGGAGATGGACATGCATAGGATATGCTTATGAAAAGAAGAGAAAACGAGAGGAAAAAGAAGAGAAAGAAAGGAGAAGGATATGCATAGGCATATGCTTATGAAAAGAAGAGAAAGGAAAGGAAAGTATATGCTTATTCTCAGGCATATCCATAAGAGAAAGAAGAGAGAAGGAGAAGGAGAAGGAGGAAGAGAAGGACATGCATAGGCATATGCTTATGAAAAGAAGAGAAAAAGAGAGGAAAAAAGAAGAGAAAGAAAGGAGAAGGTGTTAGATATCAATGCTCCACTCTCGTGTAACTATGCGAGAACTAGCTAACTCTACTTGTAAGCACCCCATATGAGAAGAAGGAGAAGGAGGAAGAGAAGGACATCCATAGGCATATGCTTATGAAAAGAAGAGAAAAAGAGAGGAAAAAAGAAGAGAAAGAAAGGAGAAGGTGTTAGATATCAATGCTCCACTCTCGTGTAACTACGCGAGAACCAGCTAACTCTACTTGTAAGCACCCCATATGAGGAGAAGGCATTTGAGTAGCTCAGTTATCCGGTAGGTCTTGGTTTGGACACTAGATGGGGGCAATGTGTGGCTTGATGGCTGGACGGCTTCAGATAGAGTTGGCACACTACCAACTAGGCTACATGCAAGTGCGAGAAGGCATCCCATGACTGACTTCACTGAGGGTAGACGAAACATTTCTCGAGGTAGGCCCACTCTCGGGTTGCGGGGCCCGTTTGGAGCCCCAAATGATCCCGGATGGGCCAAACGGTAACCATAGTTTAGTTGCTCTATTTTGTACCACGGTTCTATCGAGTGGTCAGTGGCCTATTTTGGGACCGACCCCAGTCGGCCATTTTGGGCGGACTGGGTCGGTCACCCAATTGGGTCTAACCGACTATGACTGGTGGCTAAATAAGGGCAATGTGTGGCTTGATGGCTGGATGGCTTCAGATAGAGTTGGCACACTACCAACTAGGCTACATGCAAGTGCGGGAAGGCATCCCATGACTGACTTCACTGAGGGTAGACGAAGCATTTCTCGAGGTAGGCCCACTCTCGAGTTGCGGGGCCCATTTGGAGCCCTAGATGATCCTGGATGGGCCAAATGGTAACCATAGTTTAGTTGCTCTATTTTGTACCATGGTTCTAACGAGTGGTCGGTGGCCTATTTTGGGACCAGTCGGCCATTTTGGGCAGACTGGGTCGGTCACCCAATTGGGTCTAACCGACTACGACTGGTGGCTATATAAGAGCAAGCCCATGAAGCCCATCATCATCACTGGCTATAGCAACCCTGATTCCTTAGCATCGAGCCTCCATCCTCTACTGTTTCTAGCATGACATCAAAGCTTCTCTCACAAGAGCGCACAGCTGGGAGGTAGCGCCATATTTTGTATCAGTTTTACATTAATCAAATTTTTGATTCTCCATACTATCTGCTTTTCTCTCTTGCATACGAGATCCTGTTATCTGTTGAGCATAGACGTTGTATTTTTTTCTTACATGGTATCAGAGCTTGGGCTCTAGCAAGAAGTTTTGGTAGTGTGTTTCTGTTTGCGAGAAGATTGTGAGAGATAGCCCAGTCTACAAGACTGCGAATCCCACCGTTCGGTGAAAGCGAAAAGTTGGACGGCACGAACTATCCACTCTAGAAATTCAAGATGAAGACCATCCTAAGCACATACGAGCTTTGGGATACTGCTACTGGGGTCACTACAAGGCATAGGCCATTTTTCGACGAAAATACCGACGCTTTTTATATTAATTTTTTTTTCACGGGCGCAAACGTTGCTATAAGAGTCGCTAAAAGCGTCAAAAAAGAACCGTCGCTATATAGCGACACTGGTAAACATCACTATATAGCGACATTGGTAAACATCGCTATATAGCGACACTATTAATCGTCACTATATAGCGACACTGGTAAACGTCGATGCTATATAGCGATGATTAACAGAACTTAAAAAAAGGGTTAGTGGGGCTAAACAGGGCTTATTATGGCCTTGTTTAGCCCCACTAATCCTTTTTTTTTTTGGTAATTACAAAACAAATATTTTTTATAACAAAATTTCCCTTGCAAAAAGGGTGATACAAAATCGCTCTTGTGAAATGATGAGCAACAAAAGCATATACATGTCAGACATATACAACATTGTTTGTAACAAAATTACCCTTTCAAAAGGGCGATACAAAATTGCTCAAACGAGCGGATATACAAAATGACATACAGGGCGAAGAAAATGCTACTACCACTACTACTCATCTGAATCCAAATCGTCCTTGTCTTGTTGGCTTGTTCCTTCGTCCTCGTCAACTGCATCTTCTCCCTCATCCTTGTCACGTGCATCTGATCCTTGGCCCTGTTGATCGCTCGCCTCCGATGATGGGACGCTTGAGCTTTGACCCTAAGAATGAACCATATAAATCGAAAATTAGATTGGAACTTAAATTAAAAAGTGAGATTACAAGTAGGAGTAAACTTATACCGTGCGACCAGCCACCTCAGCCCAATCGACCGTCACTCCCATTGCCTCTTGCTTAATAAACCACGGCTTTGTTCCTATTTGAAATGTGCATCGTGTCTCTGCGAGGTCTCTGCATCTGTAGGAAGATGACCCATCGCAGCTTGCTGTGGATTTACGAGAGTTAGAGTTAGCTAAAGTGCATGTAATATGTAGTAAAACAAATAGAACAATACATTAAATGAGAAGAAGTAGACTTACCACGGTTGCCTCGAACGCATACCGTCCGCCTGCACCAAAGTGCGAAGTACATACGACGTCCAGCCGTCTCTTTGTAGCCCTCCTCTGACCCTCGAACAATTCGGGATGGTCCCTATTTTGCTTCTTGAAGTACTTCCAATCAGCTTTGTCTGCCCAGTTGGGTTTAGCCAACCCCTTTGTGATGGAAGTACGCAAGGTTAATCTACGATGCTTCAAGACCAAACCCATGCGCTCTCGCATATAATCCTCATTAAACTCCACATTTGGCGAGTTAGGGTATCTTTGTTTATGCTTATGCATGAGCTTATGTGGAAATAGAGAATAAGAGTTAGAGGAAAGAGAGAAGGGGGAAAGAGAGAATAAGAGAAGGGGGGAAAAAAGGGACATATGCTCATGCTTATGCATGAGCATATTTCTACTTCGCTTATGCTCATGTATAAGCATAAGCATGAGCATATGTCTCATTTTCTTATGCTCATGCTTATGCCGCATAAGCTCATGCTCATGCATAAGCATAAGCTCATGCTTATGGTTATGCATGAGCTTATGCAGAAATAGAGAATAAGAGGGAAAGGAAAGTGAAAGGGGAAAAGAGAGAAGGGGGAAAGAGAGAATAAAAGAAGGGGGAAAAAAAGAGACATATGCTCATGCTTATGCATGAGCATATGTTTACTCCGCTTATGCTCGTGCATAAGCATAAGCATGAGCATATGTCTCATTTTCTTATGCTCATCTTATGCCGCATAAGCTCATGCTCATGCATAAGCATAAGCTCATGCTTATGCTTATGCATGAGCTTATGCAGAAATAGAGAATAAGAGGGAAAGGAATGTGAAAGGGGAAAAGAGAGAAGGGGGAAAGAGAGAATAAGAGAAGGGGGAAAAAAGAGACATATGCTCAGCATGAGCATATGTCTACTTTGCTTATGCTCATGCATAAGCATAAGCATGAGCATATGTCTCATTTTCTTATGCTCATGCTTATGCCGCATAAGCTCATGCTCATGCATAAGCATAAGCATGAGCTTATGCTTAAGCATAAGCATAAGCATAAGCTCATGCTTATGCTTATGCATGAGCTTATGCGGAAAGAGAGAATAAAAGGGAAAGGAAAGAGAGAAGGGGGAAAGAGAGAAGCATAAGCATGAGCATATCTCTCATTTTCTTATGCTCATGCTTATGCCGCATAAGCTCATGCTCATGCATAAGCATAAGCATGAGCTTATGCTTATGCTTATGCTTAAATGAGCTTATGCTTATGCTTATGCATGAGCTTATGCGGAAATAGAGAATAAGAGGGAAAGGAAAGAGAGAAGGGGAAAAGAGAGAAGGGGGAAAGAGAGAATAAGAGAAGGGGAGGAAAAGGAAAGAGGGAAAGAATGGGGAAATAGAGAATAAGAGGGAAAGGAAAGAGAGAAGGGGAGGAAAAGGAAAGAGGGAAAAAGAGGAGGACATAGATTGAAGGAGGGAAGAAGGAAAGAGTTTGAGGGGAAGAGAGGGTTCCTACGCCCATCACTACAGCTAGCGCTTAAGGTGCTAGCTGCAGGCCAATGCAAATAACAAAAATAATAAATGGAAAAAAGTGGAAGCACTTACCTGAAATAGTACGTCCCGCTCGGTGTTGTGGACTAGCCCTACAAAAGAGAGGAAACAACCCATTTTTTCAAAGAAGATGTTAGAGGGAGGAGATTACAAAAGCAACTTCTTGAAAGGAGGAGATTGAGGAGACAAGGAAAGGAGGAGATTGAGGAGACAAGGAAAGGAGGAGATTGAGGAGACAAGGAGAAAGAGAAGGAAGAGAAATACAGAAAAAAGAGGTGAGTCTTCTTTGTTTCTTGAAATCTCATTTTTTGTTTCAATCCTTTGAAAACAAGCATGAAAACTAGTTTACACGTTTAGCAATACAAGGAGAAGCACTCACAAAACTAAAGCTAACAAATAAACAACCTACATTGTTGAAACAAACTCACCTCTTGAAGAACTTCCTTTCAAGAAACCAAAGAGGAAAAAGGGTAGAGAGGGAATACAAGAGCTAGGAGAAGGGTGAGGAGTGGAAAATAGAGTGGGAGGTTGCTTGAAATAGGTGGGAGGTTGTCGAAAATAGGTGGGAGGAGATATTGGCTTGCTTACTTGAGAGATTAGAGAATAGGATAAAGAAAACGCCGCTTGACAAGAGTTTCGAGTTTCAACCCATAGCGTCGCTATATAGCGACGCTTATCCGTCACTATATAGCGACATTTTTAATTAAAAACATTTCTATATAGCGACAAAACAGAGCAAAAAGTCACTATATAGCGACACTTACAGTCACTTTTTGTTGTAGCATGAAAAAAAACTCATAGATGCTATTTTATAACTGTTAATAGCTCTTTTGCATGCTTATGTTGTGATTTTATAAGTGTAGATGGAAGGGACGAGTGGAAGCTCGTCCGATGATGCACCAACGCCTAGGAGCACGAAGTGGCTTACAGAGAGGTTATACTGTCATTGCACTCATTGCAAGCGAGAAGTACGACATCAATGTCGTATTATCATGTGCCACTTGCGGATGTATGGGGAGGAGCCGGAACCAGTACCCACCATTGGTGTTGCACGTGTTGATGGACCATCGGTAAGTCAAAGCTATTTAAGTTCATAGTCTTATTGTGTACCAGGAAATACAAGATCTTATATTTACACGAAATCTTAAAACAGGATGAGGAGGGTGACAAGGGTATGGTCGACATGATGGATTCCATTTTTAGGGGCACTACATCCCATGTACACGTGATG
This sequence comes from Dipteris shenzhenensis, assembly GCF_047967505.1. Lineage (NCBI taxonomy): Eukaryota > Viridiplantae > Streptophyta > Polypodiopsida > Gleicheniales > Dipteridaceae > Dipteris > Dipteris shenzhenensis. The sequence continues at coordinate 36,363,806 of NC_141606.1, read as the reverse complement.
TCAGAGTCTGAGGTCAAAATGCGAGAGTTGTAATCAACACAATTGTACGAGGATGCCCGCATCAAATACCATGCCCGCATCAAGAGATGAAGCGAAAAAGATGCTAACAACGGTGGGTATGGATTATGATACCATCCATGCTTGCTGTAATGATTGTATTCTCTTTTGTTGTGAGCATGGAGATTTGGCTAGTTGTCCAAAGTGTGGGGAACAACGATATAGAGATGACTTGCAGGGTGAGCAGATACCGGTAAAGGTCTTGAGACACTTTCCCATCATTGCAAGAATACAACACATGTTCCGATGCAAATCCATAGCAGAGTTGATGACATGGCATGCATCTCATCGATCCACTGATGACACATTGAGGATTCCCGTAGATTGTGCAGCTTGGAAGCACATAGATAATCAGTGGCCGGACTTTGCAAGGGAGCCACGCAACTTACATCTTGAGCTAGCCATGGATGGCGTGAATCCTTTCCGGTTACGCTTGACATCTTGGTCGACATGGCCCATAGTCGTGGTGAATTACAATATCCCACCATGGCTAACAATAAAAAAGGGACACCTCATGCTTGCACTACGTGTGCCAGGAAAGTACAAGGCAAAAAACATGGAGTTACAGATATTATGGATAGGAGTGACAGATATTATGGAGAGGATTGCAGGTCTTTGATATTTCCAGATCTCCTAGACATACCAATGATATTTTGGTCAGGGGTATCTTGATGTGGACCATGCATGACTACCCAGGATATGGAGAGTGCGCAGGTACGTGGTTGTGTCTTTACATGTACAATGAGGGATTATGCTTTTTTGACTCTCTTTCACATGCATGTCTTGTACTAACACATTCATGCACGCGTGCAGGACTTGTTACAAGTGGGTACCATGCTTGTCCTGTTTGTGGACCGGCTCTAAAATCGCTTGCACGCTACTCCAAACATATGAGGAAAAATGTTTATGAAGGTCATGCTCAATACCTTCCACTCGACCATCTTGCACGTGGAGGTCAGCTTGATCCACCACCATCATATTTGAAGGCAAGTGACCGGATTCAAGCTTGGAGGGCGAATGGAGAGGCTATCGATCTTTCACGAGCTTCCTTATTGGGGTCAGTTACAAATCAATCATCTCTTGGATCCCATGCATATCTTCAAGAATGTGGGGGCTACTATTTGGGCACACTTGGTTGGTTCCAAGGACTCGAGCATGCCTCTCGCAAGGGAAGGAAGAGTAGAACGGGCGGCTATTAGTCATCACCTGTGCATGCCTCTCCCAAGGGAAGGAAGAGTAGAACGGGCGGCTCATGTTGTGCTGACTCGGGAGATGTAGACGAGTCATCACACTCACGCTTCTTTAGGTCTCCACTTGGTCCGGAGACACAGTATCAGTCAGGTCCCTTTCCCTCTCCTACTTCCACTGCTACTCCTCGCTCCAGAAGCGCTTGCGTAGCTTCCACTCCTTCTGACTCTGCTACCGTCAGTCCTCCTTACTCATCAGGGGATCTCTCCTATCAAATCATAGCTGCCGGAGAGATAATAGAAGATAGAAAGGGAAAAGCAGTGATGGCCGCCATGAGGAGGTTGATGAGTCATCACTTCAAGAGTCGCATAAATCCCGATTGGCGGTATCAAGATGGCCAAAAGAAGCAGGCGGTCATCGATGAGTTAAAACAACGATATCCTAATCCGCCAAATGTGGAGTTTAATGACGATTATATGCGAGAGCGCATGGGTTTGGTCTTGAAGCATCGTAGATCAACCTTGCATACTTCCATCACAAAGGGGTTGGCTAAACCTAGATGGGCAGACAAAGCTGATTGGAAGTACTTCAAGAAGCAACATAGGGACCATCCTGAATTGTTCGAGGGTCAGAGGAGGGTTGCGAAGAGATGGCTGGACATCATAGGTACTTCGCATGTTGGTGCAGGCGGATGATATGCGTTCGAGGAAACCGTGGTAAGTCTACTTCTTCTCATTTAATGTATTGTTCTATTTGTTTTACTACATATTACATGCACTTTAGCTAACTCTAACTCTCGTAAATTGAATCCACAGCAAGCTGCGATGGGTCGTCTTCCTACAGATGGAGAGACACGACGTGCATTTCGGATAGGAACAAAGCCGTGGTTCATTGAGCAAGAGGCAATGGGAGCGACGGTCGATTGGGCTAAGGTGGCTGCTCGCACGGTATAAGTTTACTCCTACTTGTAATCTCACTTTTTAATTTAAGTTCCAATCTAATTTTCAATTTTATGGTTCACTCTTAGGGTCAAAGCTCAAGCGTCCCATCATTGGAGGCGAGCGATCAATAGGGCCAAGGATCAGACACAGGTGGCGAGGACGAGGGAGAAGACGCAGGTGACGAGGACCAAGGAACAGGCCAACAAGATGAGGATGATTCGGATTCGGATGAGTAGTAGTGGTAGTAGCATTTTGTATATCCGCTCGTTTGAGCAATTTTGTATCGCCCTTTCGAAAGGGTAATTTTGTTACAAACAATGTTGTATATGTCCGACATGTATATGCTTTTGTTGCTCATCATTTCACAAGAGTGATTTTGTATCACCCTTTTCGCAAGGGAAATTTTGTTATAAACAAACTTTGTTTTGTAATTACAAAAAAAAAAAAGGATTAGTGGGGCTAAACAGGGCCAAAAGGAAGCCCTGTTTAGCCCCACTAACCCTTTTTTTTAAGTTCTGTTAGTCGTCGCTATATAGCGACGTTTACCAGTGTCACTATATAGCAACGATTAACAATGTCACTATATAGAGACGTTTGCCAGTGTCGCTATATAGCGATGCTTTATAGCGACGGTCCTTTTTTGACGCTTTTAGTGACACTTATAGCGACGTTTGTGCCCATGAATAAAAAAATTTTTAATGTAAAAAGTATCGGTATTTTCGTCAGAAAATGGTCTATGCCTTGTAGTGGCCACTACCAATTGATGAATCTAGCGAAGAAGATGTAGATCACCATATGAGCCAAGAGGAAGATGCGCATAATGACATCGCATGGGAGGAAGATGGAGATCACGATATTGAGGAAGAAAACAATCATCAAGAATCACCACACTTTATTGAAGAAGATGATCAAATAATTATAGGTGAACATATGATGCTAGAGTACGATGATGATATAGGAGATCAACTCGGTATAGAGTTGGAGATAGACTTGTTTGGCACCTTAGACTTGGCTCAAGATGAAACAGTTGATGTAAATGCTCTTAATTGACTTTTCTCATCTCAAACTTGGACATGAATATATGAGCTTCAAAGGCTTGATGTACAGGCTCTCATTTTTTTATTCTCTATGAGCTCAAACATGTATGAAAATTTAAAAAATTTTGTCATTGGAAAAAGCTAACTTTTAAGGCCTATATTAAAAAAAAACCTCTCTGGAAAAACGTCGCTATAAAATTGTATATTAGTGTCGCTATATAGCGACACTTAAAAGTCGCTATATAGCGACCTTTATAATAGTCGCTATATAGCAACTTTTAGCAAGAGTCGCTATATAGCGATGCTTTAGGAAACCCGCTTTTCATACAGACGATTAACGCTAAGCAGGTGCTAAATGTCGGTATGTAAACGTCGCAATAGGATCCGTGTGTAGTAGTGGTGGACCTGAAGCCGATTGCAAGACCGAATCTAGCCAATGCAGCACAACAGATAGTACCAACTGCGGATGAGATTCTCGCGTGGACAAGAAGAAATGCAGATGCGATGTGTTCTATTGTTTGTAGTGTAAGTGATTCTGTCATGGCGTTAATTCAACATGGCACCACAGCGGAGGAGGCATGGATGGTCTTGAAAAATCAGTATGAGACCATGAATTAGATGCAGATTTAGAATCTGGAGACTCAACTCATGAACGAGAAACTATCTGAGTCTGAAACGGTAGAGAAGTTCATCACCAGGGTGAAGAATCTGCGTGATTAGATGACTGCGATTGGCATCACCATCACCAGTGAGAATCTAGCACGAAGGTGCATACGGATTTTCCCACCAAAGTACGACGGTCTTGTTACGGCACTGAATACGTAGAATAAAAATCCACCCCTCAACTTTGAGGATTTCAGTGCGATGCTTCTGGAGGAGGAGATGCGTTAAAAGACGAGGACTAGAGAAGATTCGGCTTTCTCGGCTAGATCAAAGAAAGGTAAGGATAAGGACTCTGGTAACCCATCTTCTTCTGATGATAAAAAGAGAAAGAAGAAGATCAAGTGCTTCTATTGCAACAAGGCAGAGCACAAGCAGAATAAGTGCCACCAGAAGATTGCAAATGAGAAGAATAGAGTAAAGAAAGAGTCCAACAACAGCGCGTAGGCAGTACCAGTATCTAGTTGTTCATAGTAATTGAGGAGATTTGCACAGAGGAAGTTCATGTACCTGCAGATGAATCTTGGATTATTGACAGTGGTGCATCACGCCACATGACCAGTCAGAAGGATTGGTATACCTCTCTACATCCGGTAGGGAATGACATCCTGGTAGCAATTGGCAATGATGCAAAATGTCTAGCAAAAGGAAAAGGTACGATTGCTCTCAAGTCAGATGGAGTTGTAAAACAGTTGTCCAATGTTATTTATGTGCTAGATGTCAAGAGGAACTTGTTGTCCATTTCTGCGATCATGGATCAGGACCTCAAAGTTCAATTCGATAAGAATGGTGCACATATTTTGGATCTTCAAGGGAAGGTCATTGGTAAAGGTACCCGGTGCAACAAAATCTATGAACTCTCAGCTTTCAGTGCTCTAGCCGATGTGAAGAACACTAAGCTATGGCATGAAAGGTTTGGTCATATAAAACTTAGTTTTTTAAAGGAGATGCATAAAAGTGAAATGATTGCAGATCTGCTAGAAATTAAAAACTTGCACGATGTATGTGAAGCTTGCATGATTGGAAAGCAGCATTGGCAACCCTTTCCTAAAGAGGCTAGTAGGTCAAAGGCTCCTCTAGAGCTCATTCACATGGACCTCTGTGGAAAGATGGAGACAGAAGCTTTGGGTGGTTCATACTACTTCATGACACTGATCAATGACTACAGTAGAAGGATATGGATATACTTCCTGAAGACTAAAAATGAGGCTTTTAGTAAGTTCAAAGAATGACATGTAATGGTTGAGAAAGAAACGGGAAGGAAGGTGAAGAAGTTGAGATCAGACAGAGTGGTGAGTTCACATCAAGTGAATTTGAAAGTTACTACAAAAGTCACGAGATCAAGAGGTAGAAACCCATGCCACATACATCATAGCAAAATGGAGTAGTAGAATGCAAGATGCACGTCATCTACGAAATGGGCAGGAGTGAGGCAGGAGTATGATGAAAGGGAAATATTTGCTAAAGACTTTCTGGGCTGAAGCATGTAACACGGCAGTTTAATTCTGAATCGTAGCTACACGAAGGATGTGAACAGGATGACTCCATTGCAAGCCTTTTCTGGTAAGAAACCTTCAGCTGCACATTTTAGAGTTTTTGGATGTGACTGTTTTGTGCATGTCCTTGATGCTAATAGGAGCAAATGGGAACCGAAGAGCCAGAAGTGTATTTTTTTGGGCCACAGTGAAGAGGCGAAGGGTTACCGTCTCTATAACCCTGTTACCAAGAAGGTAATAGTAAGTCACGATGTGGTCTTCTCAGAACAACCACATCAATTGGAGGAGGATGCTTCCTTCCTAGACAACCAGGACAAGGATATCCATCCAGTACAACCACCAACAGTAGACCGAACTCCCCCAATGGTGCTTGGGAGGATTCAAGATAAAGAAGAGGAAGAAGAGCCTGCAGAACCACAACAGCAACAACCATTCCCGAAGTGGGTAAAGTAGCTTTTGGATAGCAGAGAATCTCCAGCCATTGAGGAGGAACCATTCGAACACCGCCGGTCTAAGAGATTAGAGGAGCAAAGAAGGGCACAGGAACACTTGTCAACTATGCTTTGATGATAAAGGTGATCTGTGCTGAAGAACCCAAGTGTCTTCAAGAGGCACAAGGTGATGATAGGTGGATGGAGGCTATGCAGTTGGAGTATGGCTCCATAATGAAGAACAACACTTGGGACCTTGTGGATCGACCACCAAAACGCAAGGTAATCGGCACCAAGTGGGTGTACAAGACCAGGTACAAGTCTGACGGCACATTGGATAAGTACAAGGCTCAGCTCATGGCAAAAGGATTCGCATAGGTACATGGTTTTCATTATCAGGATACTTTTGCTCCCACAGCTCGACTAACCACAATTCGCAGAGTTTTGGCTTTAACAGCACAAAGAAGTTGGCCCGCGTTTCAGATGGATGTAAAATCCACCTTTCTAAATGGAGATCTCAAGGAGGAGGTATACGTGGAACAACCACCAGGTTTTGTGATCCCCGGTTCAGAAGGTAAAGTCTATAAACTGAAGAAGGCACTTTACGGAATGAAATAGGCCCCACGAGCATGGTACCAGTGGATTGATGCCTACTTTCTACAAAACAGGTTCAGGAGGAGCCCATCTGATGCAAATTTGTATAACTATAGAGAAGTGTATGATCGTGGTCCTATATGTGGACGACCTTGTCATAACAGGGAACCATGAACAGAAGATCTCGCAGACAAAGAATTTGCTAGGAAGAGAGTTTGAAATGACAGTGATGCATTTTTGTTTGGGGATTGAAGTTTGGCAAGAGCCAAAACAGATATTCATATCACAACTAACTAAAGTATGCTGTAGAGATACTGAAGGCATTTGGCATGGCTGAGTGTAACACAGTTGGCACCCCTATGGAGGCTGACGTGAAGCTCTCAAACGAGGATTCATCACCACTAGTGGATGAAGCAAAGTACAAAAGGCTTGTGGGTAGTTTGATTTACTTATGCAACACGCAGCCGGACATCAGCTTTGCGATTGGTATACTAAGCAAGTTTTCCAATAAGCCCCGGGAGAACCATTAAAGGGCAGAGATGCTGGTGCTGAAATACATCAAAGGCACACTTAATTATGGCATCACCTATACCAAGGGCAACGTCTTAAACGGATTCTGTGACCCGGATTGGGCAGGAGACGTGGACAGCAGGAGATCAGTGACAGGTTACTGTTTCTCACTTGGATCTGGAGTTGTGTCATGGGTCAGCAAGAAGCAACCTATAGTTGCTCTTTCTTCTACCGAGGCTGAGTACAAATCAACATGTTTTGCTTCTTGTGAGGCAGTGTGGTTGAGGAGGACTTTAGGGGACATGGGTGCAGTGTAGAACAAGCCTATGCAGTTATCATGTGACAATCAGAGTTGCATGGCGATTGCAAAGAACCCTGTGTTCCACGCTCGCGCAAAACAAATTGAGATTCAATATCACTTTGTACGCGAGCTCATCATGGATGAAGAGGTCGACTTGGTGTACTATCCGACTACAAAGAACGCTGCGGACATCTTCATGAAGGCTCTTAGAAGAGACTTGCTAGAGAGGCATCTTCATCGACTTAGCATTGGGCCAAAAAAGTAAGTTCACTTGCAGGTGGACATTGAGTGGGGGTGTTACATATCAATGCTCCACTCTCATGTAACTATGTGGGAACCACCTAACTCTACTTGTAAGCCCCCCATATGAGGAGAAGGAATTTGAGTAGCTTAGTTATCTGGTAGGTCCTAGCTTGGACACCAGATGGGGGCCATGTGTGGCCTGATGGCTGGACGGCTTTAGATAGAGTTGGCACACTGCCAACTAGGCTACATGCAAGTGCAGGAAGGCATTTCGTGAGGCAGACCCACTCTCGGGTCGCGGGGCCCGTTTGGAGGCCCAGATGATCTCGGATGGCTCTGGGCCGAATGGAGACCATAGGTTAGTTGCTCTATTTTGCGCCACGGTTCTATCAAGTGGTGTAGCAGGGCTACCATGATGAGGGCACTCTGTGATCTGGTGATTTTCTTCACAATCATAGCACTTGATTGCTGCTCGATATGTGTTGGGACATACTTGATTTGCATAAACTCATATTAGATCCTCTGCACCTTCTATATAGTACACTTGGTACTCTATTTCATACTCAAATGACGAGTCTACTTCCTCGGCTTATAATTGATGTATTGGAATTACTGGAGGATCTAGATTTGGTGCTCTTGGATATGGTCGTGGATTCGGATTCCTGACTAGTTGTGGGACTTGTGTCCGAATGGGAACATGATTTAGCCTCGGAGTTGGGGGTGCTTGTGCAAGTGCCAGTTGCCTGTACACTGGCATGGGTGCTGTTTAGTATTGTTGAGGTTGAGGCAGGTTGTTGCACATGTTGAAGATGCAACTATTTTCATCATGGCCATCGATGATGCAGATATGGCACCACAACCTTGGCGGTGGATTTGCTTGTGCATTGATGCTGGCTCTTAGGACTGGGCAAACATAAGCCTACAAACAAGGAGAAAGAGGAGGAAGAGAAATACTAAAAAGAGAAGAGGTGAGTCTTGTTTCTTTCACCAAATCTCGTTTTTTGTCCTCGACCTCTGAAAATCAAGCATGAAAATTAGCACATAGCCTTAGCAATACAAGGACAAACATGCTTAAACACACAAAACAAAATCTCACAAAAAATGAACCTACATTGCTTAAAGAGACTCACCTTCTTGAAAAACTTATTTTCACACAAGCAGAGAGGGAGAAGGGTGGAGAGGGAGCACAAGTGTTGGGAGAGGAGTCGGGTAGGAGTGAAGAGCAGGAAATAGAGAGGAGAAAAGCGAGGTCATCGAATATAAGGTGGGAGGAGAGATTTTTGCTTTTCCCGTAATAGATATGTGAAAGAAAGCATCGTGTGGGGTTTCAGGTTTAAGCACCTAGCGTCGCTATATAGCAACGATGGTCAGCAGTCACTAAATAACGATGTTTATATCCAAAAAGTGTCGCTATATAGCGATGGAACAAGGCAAAGCATCACTCTATAGCGAGTGAACAGGGCAAAGTGTCACTATATAGCGACGGTTAAGGGCACTTATTGTCAGAAGAGAGAAAAGAAGCTCATGGGTGGCTATTTTTTGGATCTTAATAGATTTCCTTGCAGCTCATGTTGTGATTTTGGAAGTGTATAGATGGAAGTGTGCAGCTCTTTTTCTCTCTTATCTCCTCTCTTTTTCTGTCTTTTTTCTTCATTGTTTTCTCCTTTTTCTCCTCTCTTTTTCTCTCTTTTTTCTCCTCTCTTTTCCTCTCTCTTTCCTTCTCTTTTTTCCCATGTGAAGCTTCAGTAGCCTACCATTGAGCAAACAAATACAGACTTTTGTCACTCTAATTCAAAGAATGCACGAGTCTGTAAATGTTTGCTCAATATTAGGCTATAGGATTATAAGCTTGCTCAATGTCTTACAGGTATCCTAAGTTGTAGGATTAATGACATGACTTCTTTATTTCTTTGAGGATCATCATTATTCGAAGCCTATGTATGTTTGAATTGTGATAGGTTGCTCCAGAAGATGTTGCTTGCACCAAATACCATGCCCGCATCAAGAGATGAAGCGAAGAAGATGCTAACAACAATGGTGGATATAGATTATGACACCATCCATGCTTGCCATAATGAGTGTATTCTCTTTCGTCGTGAGCATGGAGATTCTGCTAGTTGTCCGAACTGTGGGGAATAACGATATAGAGATGACTTGCAGGGTGAGTAGATATCGGTTACAAACGTCTTGAGACACTTTCCCATCATTGCAAGAATACAGCACATGTTCCGATGAAAATCCATAGCGAAGTTGATGACTTGGCATGCATCTCATCGGTCCATTGATGACACAATGAGGATTCCTATAGATTGTGCAACTTGGAAGCACATAGACTTTGAAAAGGAGCCACACAACTCACATCTTGGGCTCGCCATGGACGGCATGAAACCTTTCGGGTTACGCTCGACATCTTGGTCGACATGGTCCATAGTCTTGGTGAATTACAATATCCCACCATGGCTAACAATAAAGAAGGGACACCTCATGCGTGCACTACTTGTGCCTGGAAAGTACAAGGCCAAAAATATGGATGTATACATGGCACCTTTGATAGAGGAGTTACAGATCTTATGGAGAGGAGTGCGGGTCTTTAATATTTCTAGAGCTCCTAGACATACCAATGATATTTTGGTCACAGATATCTTGATGTGGACCATGCATGACTACCTAGGATATGGAGAGTGCGGAGGCTATCGATCTTTGAGAAGCTTCCTTATTGGGGTCAGTTACAAAACAATCGTCTCTTGGATCCCATGCATATCTTCAAGAATGTGAGGGTTACTATTTGGGCACACTTGGTTGGTTCCAAAGACTCGAGAGAAGTGCGAGAAGACTTGCGTACTATGAATAGGATGTCTCGTTTGTGGCCCCAAGTGTGTGTTTCGGGAAAAGTTTTCCTCCAAAAAGCAACATGGATCCTCTCCATGAGAAAGGAGGTAGTGGGGTCAAGGCGGACATTGCCTCTTTTCAAACACCCACAGGGTACATGTGTTGCTTGAAAGGAGCATTTTCAAAGGACAATAAGCTTAGTGGGCTCAAGTCCCATGATTGGCGCAAGGTCTTACAGGTATTCTAAGGTGTAGGATTAGTGTACCGATAATTGTGATGTGTTAGTGTAATTATGATTATGTTATATTATTGGCACGACTTCTTTGTTGCTTTGATAGTTCATCCTCCCAATTACAATAAAAGGGTGATTACAAGAAGATGTTAGAAATGCTATATTCAAGATCAGTGGTATTGTGAGGTATGCTTACTATCAAATCGCATTGATTGTATTTTCTTCAATTTAATATGAATACTCTATAGATAGATTATGAATATATCTTACATGGGCATGTGAAATATGTGGATATCTCGAAAAGAGATCTCCATATCGAGCATCGAGAAGGCTAGGGTGGAATCCATCGAAGCCATATGCTTTCTTTAGAAGCACTTTCCCTCGAGCATTATCACAACTCAAGTGCACTTGCTTGTGCACATAGTTGATGAGGTGGCCATTGCAAGTATCGTTCATAGTCGGTGGATGTTTTTTCTTGAGCAATTTATGAAAACTTTGAAGGGATTTATAAGGCAAAGAACAAGACCAGAAGCAACAAGCTTGGCAGAGGGATGGCTTGTGCAAGAGTCATTAGTAATATAACAGAGTTTCTTGTATCCACGGATCCCGATATGCTGAAAGCTTGGCATAATAAGGATGATGATCGCATCGTTGGTGAGGTTCCTCAAGGAAAAGGGATTGAAAGAAAGATGAGCGAAGAGCAAATGGAGAAATTCAATAAGTTTTGTATCCTCAATAGCAAGGAGATGCAGAAGTGGATTCAGAGATATGAAGCATCCAAAGCATAAAGAATAAATGCAAGGATGAGATTCAGAGTAATGTACAGGCGATCACAACCATATCCACGTGATCTCACCCTTCTCCCCACTCACATGTCACTTGATTGGCTACAACTGGCTCTATGTAAAGCTGAACGCAATGGAGAGATAATAAACGAGCGCGAGTGAGAGTTATCATCTGGATGTATGATCCATGTAAGTTTCTTACCTCTTGACGTAATTAAGTAATTATTTGTGGCAATATACACTATAAAATAGATGAATCTTCATTGCTTTAATGATGCTTTTTAACAGTACAAAAAGTAAGTGCATTATGGTCATATGGATGACATTTTCACATGAAATGCATTGATTCAAAGAGAGTCACGTATGACCGTTGTGGAGTCATGGCTAACTTCACACAAGATAGCTGAGCAAGTGCTTCGAATACCAATCTCCTCTCCTCACAGTTGGATTATTGTGGAACCATATGCAAAATCTATGAAATTGATTTCAGACGATTTAGTATTTTCATTTTTGATGTAAAATGGTTTAAAACTATTTACAACGGTCTCCATGTGACAGTGAGAAAACACACTAGCGGTCTCTTTGCAATAGACTCCACCAAACTTTGGACCAATGAAAGTGGAAATTTTGATCTTCCCAAGCATTTTTAGCAGGTTCATACTAATGATTTAATTAATCGAAGCTTTCATTTCTAAAGATCCATTGATACATGTACTTAAGCATAATTTCAGGCATTTGGCACCCGTCTTCAATATAGGTGGTTCTTCATCCGGATCATTCTCATCCAAGATGGTGGTACGTGTTCCAAGTTGCACCACGAAGTAAGCAAATTTTTGAAGATAGAGATATGGATATGGAGATGCCACTACCAATGCCGGATCCAATTGATCTAGATGGATCTAGCGAAGAAGATGAAGATCACAATATGAGCCAAGATGAAGATGCACATAATGACATCGTACGGGAGGAAGATGGAGATCATGATATTGAGGAAGAAGATGATGATCATCAAGAATCACCACACTTTATTGAAGAAGATGATTAAGTACTCTTAGGTGAACGTACGATGATGATATAGGAGATCAACTCGGTATAGAGTTAGAGATAGACTTGTTTGGCGCATTAGACTTCTCAGGATGAAGCCATTGATGTAAATGCTCTTCATTAATTTTTTTCATCTCAAACTTGGACATGAATATGTGAGCTTCAAAGGCTTGATGTACAAGCTCTTGTACTTTTATTCTCTCAAAGGACCAAACATGTATGAAAAAGAAAAAACTTTTGTCATTGGGAAAAACTATCTTTTGAGGTCGGTATGAGAAAAAACACTCTCTCTAAAATGTCACTATGGGAAACTGTCTGAGTGTCACTATATAGCGACCATTCACAAGTCTAATAAGTGTCACTATATAGTGACCATTTACAAGTTTAATAAAGGTCGCTATATAGCGACGCTCTTTAAACATCACTATATAGCGATGTTTGCTTAAAGTTGCTATATAGCGACTCTTAACGAATCCCGCTTCGCTAATCGTCGGTCCTTAAGAGTTGAAATAGGACCCTTGTGTAGTAGTGAGACTCGGGGGGGTCACTCATCATATGTAACCCTATCATGTGAGTTCAACAGAAGGATATTTTTTATTTCTAAAATTTACAGAAATAAATATACATAAGGGACTATTTAAAATAGTTTTGAGAAAAATTTACAAATTTGTATAGAAAAGGGGTACATTTTATTAATGAAAAATTTACAGATAAGGGATTTTAGAAATAGGCCTTGAACGCACGTGGTATAGAGGGTTTATACATAGTGACCCCCCCGAGTAGTGAGACATATGCTCATGCATAAGAGAAGAAAAAACATATGCATAAGAGAAAAAGAGAGAACGCATATGTTTGAAAGAGGGGAAAAAGAAGAGGGGAAAAGAAGAGAAGGAAGAGGGGAAAAGAGATTGAAAGAGGGAAAAAAGAAGAGGGGAAAAGAGCATAAGCATAAGAGAAGGAAGAGGGGAAAAGAGATTGAAAGAGGTGAAAAAAGAAGAGGGGAAAAGAGCATAAGCATAAGAGAATGAAGAGGGGAAAAGAGATTGAAAGAGGGGAAAAAGAAGAGGGAAAAAGAAGAGAATAAAGAGGGGAAAAAGAAGAGCCGAAAAGAGCATAAGCATAAGAGAAGGAAGAGGGAAAAAGTGTTGGAATACTGAAAAGAAAGAGTAGAGTGGACACAAACTCAAAATACTTGCTTATGGAATGAAGAAGAAAGAGGTCCTTAAGTAGGCACCTCATACAAGGTCACTGACATCACTGATGACCTCAAAGCTCCTCAATCATCTCCTCAATCTGCTCCTAGATTCACTCAATCATCCTATGTGGCTTTTCCACCACCTAACTGTGCTTGTGGGCACCTAACTGTGCCTCTAGCACTCACACATAGAAACATAAGGTGTGCCTGAGGCATACACCTTGAGATATCCCAACAAACCCCCCCTCAAGGAGATGCCTCAGGCTATGTCAAGGATACATCTAGTCTCATAGTTTCTCATGCCATCTCATGGTGGTCAAGGATTAATCTATGGCTAGGTTCTCATGCTAGCAAGGGTTTCCTTGGGTGTAAGGTAAACAGAAAGGGATACAAACAGACCTTCCAATGGTTATCTCCCCTACATGTACATGCACACAATGTCTGTAGGAGGTACCATGGAACAAAACATACACATGGCCTACATCATAAGGTGACCAGAGGTGTTTACACACAACACACAATAATTTATTTTCATTCATTTTGGAGGACTATCCAGGCTGAGTACCTTGACATAAAAAAGAGAGATCTGGAGCATACATAGAGATGATTTAAAATGCATAATCTTCATGGGATGCCTCATCTTGTGGAGGCAAATTCACTGTAAGTAGATTTGCATTTTCTGTCTTTGCTTTGTCTCTGCAGAACTTCTCACTATGGTTGTTTTTGCCACAGTGCTTACATGGATTAACTTTGAAGTAGTCCTTTGAAAGGTGATTTGTCTTTCCACAGTGATTGCAAGGAGAGTACTTGCCCTTCTGGAATTTCATAACATAAGCAGTGTCATTGCCTTTCCTTAACTCCATGTGTCTTTCTTCTTCTTGGAGAGCTGAGATAATGCCTTCAAAGTTTGGATTTGGAAGATTCTTCAAAGTGCTTACAATGTGATCAAAGCTTTCAGGCATACTCTTAAGTAGTACTGCCATAGCATCATCAGGGGTGATAGGAGAGTTGATAGAAGCTAACTGAGTCATAAGACTCCGCATATAGTTGACATGGGCAGCTAAAGTAGTATCACTTGCCATCTTTAATTCAAAGAAAGAAATTTTAAGTGATAGTTTAGAAATATGAGAGCTTGCACCAAAAATCAAATCTAGCTTCTGCCATGCTTCCGATGGAGACTCCAAGTCAGATATATGATGTATGTAATCATCACCCAAAGCTAAAGCAATTATACCATATGCTTTTTCTTCTCTTGCTGGATCCCTTGCTGGTCGTGTCGGAGCTGAAGATTCCCCAGCATTTGAGGCCGTAGAAGAAGCGGTAGGAGTAGATTTGACAAGTCCCCATAAGTTCTCCCGCATTAATGCAAATTTTACCTTCATTTGCCATGTATGGAACCCCTTTCCATTGAACTTCTCAAGATTATATATGGTAGCCATGAGAGGGTCTAACCCAGATATTGGGCAGTGTCTATCTCTCTTACAAGGCAAAAATAACTGAAAGACTTCCAAAATATGAGCACTTAATGTAGCAAATAGTAGTGGACTAGATTTCAAACAATGATGCTTCTTCTTACATGCTTCATAGAAGTGGATGAAATAAACATTTTCCAATCAAAACCAGGTCTAGAAAGTCAAAACAAAACTGAATCCACACTTGTACTGAAGTTATTGAAAGCTTCAAAAAAACAGAAATGCTAGAGTAGCATTTTATGTAGCATCATCTTCAAAAACTTGTCCAAAACTGTCAAAACTGAAAAGCTGAAATTGGAGGGCTTGTAGGTCACTCTTCAAAGCAAGGAAAAGAGGGCTTTCTGAAGCAAAAGAAAGCTCATATACCAGAGAAGGTCCAGCACAGAGGTTGGACGAAATGGTGCGCACTTTTGCCCGGGAGAGTTGCTACAGGCTGAAACTGAGTTTTGACGATTTCTCCCTCGTTACTGAACCAAATGACCTAAAAAATGGCTCAAAATCTTCGTCTTGAGGTCGCCCATCTACTCCTAAGAGGGCTCAGGCAATGGCGGAGTATGCAGGGAGTATTGAGCAACAGAAGAAATTCGCTGTTTGGAGAATGGCAGCCACCACAAACGTTTTTTCTTCAATTGCTTGCAGGTGGAAGTTTGCCCATACTAGAGGAGTTTCCAGCTCAGAGGGTTTGGGCAATGGCTGTTTGTAGATGGAGAACCAAGCTCTCAAAGATTTTGGGAAGAAAGAGGAAAATGGAGAAGAAGAAGATGAAGAAGAAGATGATGATGTGGCAGAAATGGGCTCAAGGGGGATCAAAGGGCTCTGATACCATGTTGGAATACTGAAAAGAAAGAGTAGAGTGGACACAAACTCAGAATACTTGCTTATGGAATGAAGAAGAAAGAGGTCCTTAAGTAGGCACCTCATACAAGGTCACTGACATCACTGATGACCTCAAAGCTCCTCAATCATCTCCTCAATCTGCTCCTAGATTCACTCAATCATCCTATGTGGCTTTTCCACCACCTAACTGTGCTTGTGGGCACCTAACTGTGCCTCTAGCACTCACACATAGAAACATAAGGTGTGCCTGAGGCATACACCTTGAGATATCCCAACAAAAAGAGCATAAGCATAAGAGAAAAAGAAAGAAAGCATATGATTATGCTTATGCATGAGCATATAAGCATAAGAGAAAAAGAGAGAAAGCATAAGCTTGTGCTTATGCATGATACATATGAGCATATGCTCATACATAAGCATAAGCATAGGCAAATACATATGCTTATGAAAAGAGGAGAAAAAGAGAGTGGAAAATAGGAGAAGGAAGAGGGGAAAAGAGATTGAAATAAGGGGAAAAGAAGAGGGGAAAAGAGCATAAGCATAAGAGAAGGAAAAACATATGCATAAGAGAGAAAGAGAGAAAGATTATGCTTATGCTTATGCATGAGCATATGAGGGAAAGAGGGGGGGAAAGAGGAAGGAAAAGAGAAAAAGAGGGGAAGAAGAGGGAATAAGAGAAGAGAGGGAAAGAGAGGGCTCCTATGCCCATCACTGCAACTAGCGCTTAAGGCATTAGCTACAAGCCAATGCAAATAACGGAAATAAGAAAAGGGAAAAAGAGGAAGCACTTTCTTACCTGAAAAAGTCCCGAACCATGTTTCGTGGACTGTGGCCTTACAAAAAAGAGAGAACATGCCACTTTTTCATATAACTAGTTAGAGGAAGGAGGAGTTTGGAGAAGCAACTTTTCAAAGGGATTGGATGAGTTTGGAGAAGCCTACAAACAAGGAGAAAGCATAAGCCTACAAACAAGGAGAAAGAGGAGGAAAAGAAATACCAAAAAGAGAAGAGGTGAGTCTTGGTTCTTTCACCAAATCTAGTTTTTTGTCAACCTCTGAAAATCAAGCATAAAAATTAGCACATATCCTTAGCAATACAAGGAGAAACATGCTTCAACACTCACAAAATGAAATCTCTTAAAAAGTAAATCAACATTGCTTAAAGAGGCTCACCTTCTTGAAAAACTTCCTTTCACACAAGCAAAGAGGAAGAAGGGTGGAGAGGGAGCACAAGTGTTGGGAGAGGGGCTGGGTAGGGGTGAGGAGTGGGGAATAGTGAGAAGGAAAGCTACAAGGTCATCGAATATAAGGTAGGAGGAGAGATTTTTGCTTTTCCTATAATAGAGATGTGAAAGACGGCATCGTGCGAGGTTTCGGGTTTAAGTCTGTAGCGTCACTATATAGCGATGGTGGTCAGTCTTACTATATAGCGACATTTATATCCCAAAAATGTCACTATATAGCGATGGAACAAGGAAAATCATCGCTATATAGTCGTTATATAGCGACAGAACAGGGCAAAGCGTCGCTATATAGCGATAGTTGAGGGCACTTATTATTAGAAGAGAGAAAAGGAGCTCATGGGTGGCTATTTTTTAGATCTTAATAGATTTCCTTGTAGCTCATGTTGTGATTTTGAAAGTGTGTAGATGGAAGGGACGAGTGGAAGCTTGTTAGATGATGCGCCAATGCCCGGGAATGCAGAGTTGCTTACAGAGAGGTTGTATTGCCATTGCACTCATTGCAGTGAGAAGTACGACATCAACGTCGTATTGTCATGTGCCACTTGCGGATGTATGGGGAGGAGCCCGAACCAGTACCCACTGTTGGTGTTGCATGTGGTGATGGATCATTGGTAAGTCAATGCTATTTGAGTTCGTGATTAATATTCGATACCATTATGACATGAAACCTTGAGACAAGATCTTATATTTACATGAGACCTTGAGACAAGATGATGAGGGTGGCGAGGGTGCACATATACCTTCACACTTTGAGCAAGACTATAGTCTCCCAAATGTGCGAGATGATGACGAGGGTATGGTGTGTTGAGATATCGAGCTTCACTCGTGATATGCCAGGGTGACCGTTGTGCATTTATGTCACCAACTTGTTAGTTGCAGATGTGGTTGGTACACTGCCCATGAATAATAGCTAGATGATAGCTATCTTTATGTACTCTAGTTAGTGTCTTAATTAGTATGCCACCTTAGTTAGATGATTTTGGTTTGAGACCCACATATAGGGCTCACCTATTCTTTTGAACTAAGAGTTCTTTTGGCTTTCACAACTAAGAAGAGGAAAACTGTTTTCAGCCTCCACCTTTGTGTATATTCCCCCATTGTGTATGTGAGAACGCTACAAGTGAGACTCCTTTCTTCTCTTCCACTCTCTTCACATGGTATCAGAGCTTAATTTGTGGTAAGGAGCTCAAGAAAGCAAACCAAGTTCGCAGTGTCCTAGTAAGAGGATCAGTGTTGCTTTCCTTTTTTTTGACTTTGGGAGCAAATCTCTACAGGTAGCACAACCAAAAAGTGCAAGAGTGCACTAATTGGTGGGACGCCCTTCACGGTGTGGCGAGAGGGCAGTATATGCTATGGGCAAGGGCGCAGCCCTTGGTGAAATTATTTTTTTGATTCGAGGCCATTTTGGGGCCCGTTTTGGTGGCGGAAGTTTTTCGCAGGCACTCAGAAAAGTGCCCTGTTTTTTATGTGCAACCACTCTTTTGCAGGTTGTTGAGAAGTTATCGTAGAAATTACATCCTATGCATGTGTGCAGAGATATTGGGAGTGACAAAATCATTCTTATTGTTTGTTGATGCAAAGTCGTCACTAGGAAGTGACTGTGTGGTCAAATACCACTCTCGTTAACTTTACAGATTTGCCCTTGTGAGGCAGAAGTCGTGTTTTTTTGCAGTGACATAATATTTTGCAGTGTTCTATAATGGCGTCTGATGCTCTTTCATGGATTGTCACTAAAAAGCTTGACAAGAATAACTTCCAAACATGGAAGTTTAGAATGATGAATTTCCTTAAGGGAAAAGGCTATTGGGAGTTCATTACTGGAGCTCAACAAGAACCAGTTATTCCTAATGTTCCCAATCAATAGGAGTCACAGGCATTTAAAGGCTAGCATGAGAGAGCCAGAAAAGTTATGTACTAGCTGTCTATCAGTATTTCATATTCTATGATTGTGCATATTCAAGATGCAAGCACACCGAAGGAGGCGTGGGATACTTTGACAAAAATGTATAGCACAAATATTTTGTCACTTTTATTGATGACTACAGCAGTATAGTTTGGGCGTATTTTATGAAAAAGAAAAGTGAAGTGTTTGCGTATTTTAAACCTTTTAAAGCTATGGTTGAAAAAGAAACAGGCCTGCAAATGAAATGCCTAAGGTCAGATGGAGGGGGAGAGTACCTCTCAAATGAGTTTGTAAGTTTCCTGCAGGAGCATGGCATAAAGCACAATATTCATGCAGTCATACCCCATAGCAAAATGGACTTGCAGAAAGGAAAAACATGCATATTGGAGAGGTATGTCGTGCCATGCTCAACGAAAAAGACCTGCCAGATTATTATTAGGCTAAAGCAATTGCTACAGTAGTCTACATAGTGAACAGGACTCCCACTGCAACAATACATGGCATGATGCTAGAGGAGAGGTATACTGGTAGGAAACTGGATATTTCTCATTTGAGAGTTTTTGGTTGCATTGCCTATGTTCATGTGCTAGATGAGTTGAGATCCAAGTTGGATCCAAAAGCTGAGAAGTGCATCTTTATTGGTTATTCTCTGCAGCAAAAAGGGTATAGATGCTATAACCCTTCTACTCATAAGTTTACAGTGAGAAAAGATGTTGTTTTTTATGAGATGAGCACCTGGTATAAACCAGTAAATGTGATTGATGATGTAGATGCACAAAATGGCAATGCTGCACAGAATTCACAGTAGCAATCACAAAATATTAGTGAACTTGTAGTGTCCTCTAGCAGTGGTTCACATACTTCACCATGGACAGGCAGATTGAGATCAGGAGAATCTCCTCAAAGCAATGCAGATAGTGGTATGCAAGTATCACGAAAGGGAAAAGAGAAAGTAGATCAGCCCATGGTTGATGTGAATGCAAGTCACTCTAATGTGGATGGTGAATCCAGTGGCTCAGCAGAGCAGCGCCTTGATGATGAGTTGGGTATTCCTTCTTTTGTTATACCTGGAGTAAGGAAGACAAGGGATGTTTTGAGAGCACCTAGTAGTGAGTCTATTCTGTGAAGGTCAACCAGAGCTAGGTATCTTGTGGATAGGCTAAAATATGATGGATTTATAGCCATTCACTATGCCTATATGGTCAAAGTGATACATGAATCAGAACCCACTTCTTTTGAGTAAGCCATGGGAAAAGAAAAATGGGAGAAAGCCATGGATGAAGAAATGGATGCCTTGGAAGCAAATGCTACATGGGAATTGGTGCCTTTGCCTAAAGACAAGAATGCAATTGGCTGCAAGTGGGTTTATAAGGTGAAGCACAATGCAGATAATTCTGTGAATAGATACAAGGTAAGATTAGTTGTCAAGGGATATGCACAAACATATGGCATTGATTATGAAGAAACATTCAGTCCAATTGCACGGATGGCAATCGTAAGAGCAGTCATTACTATGGATGCATCAAAGGGATGGTCTTTACATCAGATGGATATGAAGAATGCTTTCTTGCATGGTGATTTGCAAGAAGAGGTCTATATGGAGCAGCCATCCCCGGGGGGTCCACTAGGGGGTCCACCAAGCCAGATTTGAGCTATGCAGGCTCCAAGGAAACCACATTGGGATGCAGCTAGACGCATACTAAGGTATGTGAAGTCCACATTGCAGTATGGACTATTTTATGAGACTGGGGTTCAGATACAGTTGCATGGATACACTGATGCTGATTGGGCTGGTAGTATTTCTGATAGACGATCTACCACCAGTGGATATGTATTCTCTTTTGGGAGTGTTGCAGTCACTTGGAGTACCAAGAAATAGCCTACAGTTGCCTTGTTGAGCATAGAGGCTGAGTACAGGGGTGGAGTAATGGCTGCTTGTGAGGTAGCTTGGTTGCATAAGCTACTTTATGATATGCATCAGTGGGCCAGTTGTCATTTATTGTGACAACATGAGTAGTATACACTTGGCAAATAACCCAATCTATCATGCTAGAACAAAGCACATTGAGGTGCATTATTACTATGTGTGGGAGAAGGTTCTAATAGTTTTATTGATCTAGTTTATGTTAGCACAAAGGATCAGGTAGCTGACATATTCACGAAGGCATTGGGTGCAGACAAGCTGCACAAGTTCAGAGACCTACTTGGTGTGCAAGCATTGGGATTGAGCTCGAGGGGGAGTGTTGAGATATCGAGCTCCACTCGTGATATGCCAAGGTGACCATTGTGCATTTATGTCACTAACTTGTTAGCTGCAGATGCGGTTGGTACACTGCCCATGAATAATAGCTAGATGACAGCTATCTTTATGTACTCTAGTTAGTGGCTCAGTTAGTATGCAACCTTAGTTAGCTGAGTTTGTTTTGAGACCC
This sequence comes from Dipteris shenzhenensis, assembly GCF_047967505.1. Taxonomy (NCBI): domain Eukaryota; kingdom Viridiplantae; phylum Streptophyta; class Polypodiopsida; order Gleicheniales; family Dipteridaceae; genus Dipteris; species Dipteris shenzhenensis. Next base: position 36,342,376 of record NC_141606.1, on the reverse strand, counting down.
ACATATAGGGTTCACCTATTCTTTTGTACTAAGAGTTCTTTTGGCTTTCACAACTAAGAAGAGGAAAACTATTTTCAGCCTCCACCTTTGTGTATATTCCCCCATTGTGTATGTGAGAAAGCTACAAGTGAGACTCCTTCTTTCTCTCCCACTCTCTTCACATGGTGGACATGATGGATTCTATTTTTAGTGGCACTACATCACATGTAAACATGATGTCAGAGTCTAAGGTCAATATGCGAGAGTTACAATCAACACAGTTGTATGAGGGTGCTAGGATGTCTAAACTACAGGCTTGTCTCTCAATCTTGAATCGGCAAGCAAAGTATGGGTGGTCAGTTACAAGTGTCTCGGCCTTAATGAGGTTAGCTCCCACATTAATTTGACTCATTATTTTAATATTGTTTTGAGAATCATCATGTATGTTTGACTCTCTTTTCACTCTCTATTTTTCTCTTTTCACTCTCTCTTTTTCTCTCTTATCTCCTCTCTTTTTCTGTCTTTTTTCTCCTCTATTTTCTCCTTTTTCTCCTCTCTTTTTCTCTCTTTTTTCTCCTCTATTTTTCTCTCTTTTTTTCTCTCTTTCCTTCTCTTTTTTTCCCCACGTGAAGCTTCAATAGCCTACCATTGAGCAAACAGATACAGGTTTCTGTCTCTTTTCACTCTCTCTTTTTCTCCTTATCTCCTCTCTTTTTCAATCTTTTTTCTCCTCTCTTTTCTCCTTTTTCTCCTCTCTTTTTCTCTCTTTTTTCTCCTCTCTTTTCCTCTCTTTTCTTCTCTCTTTCCTTCTCTCTTTTTCCCCACGTGAAGCTTCAATAGCCTACCATTGAGGAAACAAAAATAGACTTCTGTCACTCTAATTCAAAGAATGCAAGAGTTTGTAAATGTCTACTCAATGTCAGGATGTAGGATTCTAAGCTTGCTCAATGTCTTATAGGTATTCTAAGCTGTAGGATTAGTGACATGAATTCTTTGTTGCTTTGAAAGAGGAAAAAAGACAAAGAAAAGGGGAAAAGAGAAAGAAAATGAGAGAAGAGAGGTGAGAATCATCATTATTCGAAGCCTATGTATGTTTGAATTGTGATAGGTTGCTCCAGAATATGTTGCCTGAACCAAATACCATGCCCGCATCAAGAGATGAAGTGAAGAAGATGCTAACAACAGTGGGTATGGATTATGATACCATCCATGCTTGCCATAATGACTGTATTCTCTTTCGTCATCGTGAGCATGGAGATTTGGCTAGTTGTCCAAAGTGTGGGAAACAATGATATAGAGATGACTTGCAGGAGGGTAAGAAGATACTGATAAACGTCTTGAGACACTTTCCCATCATTGCAAGAATACATCACATGTTTTGATGCAAATCCATAGCAGAGTTGATGACTTGGCATGCATCTCATCGGTCCACTGATGACACATTGAGGATTCCTGTAGATTGTGTATCTTGGAAGCACATAGGCAATCAGTGGCTGGACATTGCGAGGGAGCCACGCAACTTACATCTTGGGCTTGCCATTTATGGCATGAATCCTTTCGGCTTATGCTTGACATCTTGGTCGACATGGCCCATAGTCTTGGTGAATTACAATATCCCACCATGGCTAATAATAAAGAAGGGACACCTCATGCTTGCAGTACTTGTGCAAGGGAAGTACAAGGCCAAAAATATGGACGTGTACATGGCACCTTTGATAGAGGAGTTACAAGTCTTATGGAGAGGAGTGCTGGTCTTTGATATTTCCAGAGCTCTTAAGCATACCAATGATACTTTGGTCAGGGGTATCTTCATGTGGACCATGCATGACTACCCAAGATATGGAGAGTGCACAGGTACATGGTTGTGTTTTTACATGTATAATATAGGATTATGCTTTTATGACTATCTTTCGCATGCATGTCTTATACTAACACATTCATGCACGCGTGCAGGACTTGTTACAAGTGGGTACCATGCTTGTCCTGTTTGTGGACCGGGTTTAAAATCGCTTGCACGATACTCCAAACGTATGAGGAAAAATGTTTATCAAGGTCATGCTCAATACCTTTCGTTGGACCATCTTGCGCATGGAGGTCAGCTTGATCTACCACAATCATATTTGAAGGCAAGTGACTGGATTCAAGCTTGGAGGTTGAATGGAGAGGAACCTCATCATGGTATGAAGAGGCTATCGATATTTCAGGAGCTTCCTTATTGGGGTCAGTTATAAAACAATTGTCTCTTGGATCCCATGCATATCTTCAAGAATGTGGGGGTTACTATTTGGGCACACTTGGTTGGTTCCAAATACTCGACAGGAGTGCGAGAAGACTTGCGTGCTATGAATAGGATGTCTCGTGTGTGGCTCCAAGTTCATGCTTCGGTAAAAGTTGTCCTCCCAAAAGCAACATGGATCCTCTTCACGAGAAAGGAGGCAGTGGGTCAAGGTGGACATTGCCTCTTTTCAAACACCCATAGGGTACATGCGTTTCTTGAAAGGAGCATTTTCAAAGGACAATAAGCTTAGTAGGTTCAAGTCCCATGATTGGCACAAGGTCTTACAAGTACTCTAAGGTGTAGGATTAGTGTACTGATAATTGTGATGCGTTAGTGTAATTATGATTATGTTATATTATTGGCATGACTTCTTTATTGCTTTGATAGTTCATCCTCCCAATTACAATAAAAGGGTGCTTACAAGAAGATGTTAAAAATGCTAGATTCAACATCAGTAGTATTGTGAGGTACCTATTCTTACTATCAAATCGCATTGATTGCATTTTCTTCAATTTAAGCTGAATAATTTGTAGACTGATTATGAATATATCTTACAGCATGTGAAATAGGTGGATATCTCAAGAAGAGATCTCCATATCAAGTGTCGAGAAGGCTAGCATGGAATCCATCGAAGCCGTATGCTTGCTTGAGAAGCACTTTCCCTCAAGTATTATGACAACTCAAGTGCACTTGCTTGTGCACATAGTTAATGAGGTGGCCATGGCAGGTACCACGGTGGATGTTTTTTCTTGAGCGGTTTATGAAAACTTTGAAGGGATTTGTAAGACAAAGAGCGAGACCAAAAGCAAGCATGGTAGAGGGATGGCTTGTGCAAGAGTCATTAGTATATATCACGAAGTTTCTTGCATCCACAGATCCTGATATGCTACAAGCTTGGCATAACAAGGATTATGATTGCATCGTTGGGCAAGGTTTCCAAGGAAAAGGGATTGAAAGATAGATGAGCGAAGAGCAACTGGAGAAATTCAATAAGTTTTGTATCCTCAATAGCAAGAAGATGTAGAAGTGGATTGAGAGATATGAAGCAGTCAAAGCAAAAAAAATAAATGCAAGGACGAGATTCAGAGTAATGTACAGGCGATCGCAACCATATCCATGGGATCTCACCCTTCTCCCCACTCACATGTCACTTGATTAGCTACAACTTGCTCTATGTAAAGCCGAATGCGATGGAGAGACAATAAATGAGCACAAGCCAGAGTTATCATTTGGATGTATGATGCATGTAAGTTTCTTACCTCTTGACATAATTAAGTAATTATTTGTGATAACATATGCTATAAAATAGATGCATCTTCATTGTTTTAATGATGCTCTTTTGTAGTATAAAAAGTTCAGTGCATTATGGTCATATGGACAAGATTTTTGTGTGGAATGCATCGATTCAAAGAGAGTCACATATGATTGTGGAGTCATGGCTAACTTCACACAAGATAGCTAAGCAAGTGCTTCGAATACCAATATTCTCTCCTCACAGTTGGATTATTATGGAACCATACACGAAATCTAAGAAATTGATTTCAGATGATTTAGTATTTTCATTCTTGATGTAAAATGGTTTAGAACTATTTACAACCGTCCCCATCCGACAGTGAGAAAAGATAGTAGTGGTTTCTTTGCAATAGACTCCACCAAACGTTAGACCGATCAAAGTTATACTTTTGTTCTTCTCGAGCATTGTGAGCAGGTGCATACTAATGATTTAATTAATCAAAGCTGGTTGTTTGTAAAGATCCATTGATACATGTACTTAAGCATAATTTCATATATATAATTGATGGCATTTGGCACCCATGTTCAATATAGGTGGTTTTTCCTCTAGATCATTCTGATCCAAGATGGTACAAAGTAAGCAAATTTTTAAAGATAGATATGTGGATATGCTACCAATGTCGGATCCAATTGATCCGATGGATCTAGCGAAGAAGATGAAGATCACAATATGAGTCAAGAGGAAGATGCACATAATGACATCGTATAGGAGGAAGATATTGATCACGATATTAAGGAAGAAGATGACGATCATCATGAATCACCACACTTTATTGAAGAAGATGATCAAGTCTTAGGTGAACGTACGATGCTAGAGTACGATGATGATATAGGAAATCAACTCAGTATAGAGTTAGAGATAGACTTGTTTGTTAGACTTGCCTTAGGATGAAGCCGTTGATGTAAATGCTCTTCATTGATTTTTTTCATCTCAAACATGGACCTGAATATATGAGCTTCAAAGGCTTGATGTACATGCTCTTGTACTTTTATTCTCTCAAAGGGTCAAACATGTATGAAAAGGAAAAAAAAAAATCATTGGAAAAGACTATCTTTTAAAGTCGGTATGGGAAAAAACACTCTCTGTAAAACATCGCTATAGGAAACTATCTTAGTGTCGCTATATAGCAACTATTCACAAGTCTAATAAGTGTCGCTATATAGCGACCATTTACAAGTCTAATAAGTGTCGCTATATAGTGACGCTCTTTAAACATCGCTATATAGTGACACTTAACAAATCCCACTTTGGTTACCGATGATTAGCGCCCTGCGCATGCTAAACGTTAGTGCTTAAGCATCGCAAAATAGAACCCGTGTGTAGTAGTGTATGCTTTTCTTCTCTTATGCTTATGCTCTTTTCCCCTCTTCTTTTTTCCCTCTTTCAATCTCTTTTTCCCTCTTCCTTCTCTTATTTTCCACTCTCTTTTTCCTCTTTTTTTCTCCTCTTTTCATAAGCATATGTATTTGTGTATGCTTATGCTTATGCATGAGCATGTGCTCATATGCTCATGCATAAGGACAAGCTTATGCTTTCTCTCTTTTTCTCTTATGCTCATATGCTCATGCATAAGCATAAGCATATGATTTCTTTCTTTTTCTCTTATGCTTATGCTCTTTTTCCCTCTTCCTTCTCTTATGCTTATGCTCTTTTCCTCTCTTCTTTTTCCCTTCTTTTGATCTCTTTTCCCCTCTTCCTTCTCTTCTTTTTCCCTCTTCTTTTTCCCCTCTTTCAATCTCTTTTCCCCTCTTCCTTCTCTTCTTTTCCCCTCTTCTTTTTCCCCTCTTTCAATCTCTTTTCCCGTCTTCCTTCTCTTCTTTTTTCCTTCTTTCAAACATATACTTTCTCTCTTTTTCTCTTATGCATATGTTTTTCCTTCTCTTATGCTTATGCTCTTTTGCTCTCTTCTTTTTTCCCTCTTCCAATCTCTTATGCATATGCTTTTTCTTCTCTTATGCTTATGCTTATGCATGAGCATATGTCTCCTTCTCCTTCTCCTTCTCCTTTCCTTCTCTTCTTTTTCCCTCTCTTTTTCTCTTCTTTTCATAAGAATATGCCTATGCCTATGCTTATGCTTATGCTTATGCATGAGCATATGCTCATATGCTTATGCATAAGCACAAGCATATGCTTTGTCTCTTTTTCTCTTATGCTCATATGCTCATGCATAAGCATAAGAATATGCTTTCTTTCTTTTTCTCTTATGCTTATGCTCTTTTTCCCTCTTCCTTCTCTTATGCTTATGCTCTTTTCCCTCTTCTTTTTTCCCTCTTTCAATCTCTTTTCCCCTCTTCCTTCTCTTATGCTTATGCTCTTTTCCCCTCTTTCAATCTCGTTTCCCCTCTTTCTTCTCTTCTTTTCCCCTCTTCTTTTTCCCCTCTTTCAATCTCTTTTCCCCTCTTTCAAACATATGCTTTCTCTCTTTTTCTCTTATGCATATGTTTTTGCTTCTCTTATGCTTATGCTTATGCATGAGCATATGTCTCCTTCTCCTTCTCCTTTCCTTTCCTTCTCTTCTTTTTCCCTCTCTTTTTCTCTTATTTTCATAAGCATATGCCTATGCCTATGCTTATGCTTATGCTTATGCTTATGCATGAGCATATGCTCATATGCTTATGCATAAGCATAAGCATATGCTTTCTCTCTTTTTCTCTTATGCATAGGCTTTCTCTCTTTTTTCTCTTATGCATATTTGGTTCTTTTCCCCTCTTCTCCAAAGTATCTCTAGCTCATGAATGATCCAAATAAACATCATGATTTTTGACTTTATGTTTTCCTAGAATTAGAAGGGATAACATAACATGTCGTTTCTTAATCGCCATAGAGGGTGGAAGATTATAATTCACCAATATCGCTAGCCATACACTATAAGAGGTGCTTTTGAGACCAAATGGGTTCACTCGAATTGGCATATGGCCATCCTTGTATATATATTGTCACATAAATATATACAGTGGCTTGGGTTTTCCCCTTGTACTCCCCAAGGGTTTTTTCATTCGTAGCTAGAGGGCCTAGTTTGAGTGGGGGGGTTAGAGCTATATATAGCTTGCCCTAACTCAGCCTAGTCCTCAACTATATATATGCCTATGATCTATGAATAGAATCACTTTCTTGGGAGCAACTCTTGTGTCGGTCTCTCTCCTCTTTCTCTTCCTCTCAACACAACTCTTGTGTCCATCTCTCTCCTCTTTCTCTTCCTCTCAACATTGGCAAGGCCTTGAGAGTGACCTAGACGGGACAAAACTGCCTGAGAATTTTGGCCAGGTCAAAAAGGGGATCCCAAGGAATTACATAAGCAAAAAAACCCGCACCATGTACACTAGCCATATTGACTAACTGATAAAGTGTATCCACATCAACGCAACGTGTGTAATAAAAACCTTTACCAAGAAAGACAAAGGAATCCAATTTGTGATCACCAACTATCACTGCTGAAGACCAGGAGCATAGAGAAGAAGAATTCATCATCCATCCCATAAAATAAATATAAACTCCTCGTTGTTGTGCCTGATAAAGAGAATCAAGAAAAGATTCGAAAGGTAGAGCCCACCACAACCATGAACTTGGGTGTGGAATCTCCAACACAAAGTCTTGACACATACGTCATAGGAGATCCCTTTGAAGGACAAAGAACCAAAACCAGAGAAGTCCTCCTTGAGTGACTTGTCTATTGGGGAAGAAGTCGCCAAAATAGAAGGCTGTTTTTTCCTTGTCAAGGAAGAATTGTTCAAGGCTGCATGAAAGCCAAGTGGTTGAGAACCAAGAGACTAAAGTGAAGGACCAAAAAATTCAACCAACTGAGGCGATTGAGAAATAGACGAAGGCGAAGCTGGAGGCTGGACACATAGTAGGTACTCGAAACAACAAAGGCAATTGAAAAATGAAAGAAGGGGAAGCTAGAGGTGGGCACACAATAGAAACTGAAGGTGGACACATAGAAGAAACTGAAGTCAAACACCCAGCCAATGTTGGAGGCACAGTAGCAAGTAGAGGCGTACACACGGTCGATGCTCGAGGCGAACATATAGCATATAGGATGTCGGAAGCGGACAGACAACATATGGGATGCTGGAGGCAGATAGACAAAAGCCGAGAGTATCAACAAATGGAAACAAAGATAGGAGCTCCATCACGAAGGCTCACACACACACACACACACACACACACATACATACTATATTTTTCAAAATATAGTATACAATTTAATATAAATTATAAATATATATTTTTATATTTAGTTACTTATATAGTGATATATATGTAAACACACACACACGCACAAAAACACACACACACACACACACATGTATGTATATATATATATATATGTATATGCATTTTGTAGACTCTTGCATCCAACCTCACCAGCTCACCACCTCCATCACTGAGACCCACTACAGCTCCAGCTCCAACCTCACCAGCTCCATCAACCACTGCAGCTCCAACTCCAACCTCTGTAGCTCCAGCTCTAACCTCCCCAGCTCCAACTCCAACCTCACCCAGCTCTAGATCTATCCTAAACCATCACCTAGACCTATCTGTCATCAAGAAACACAAGCCTAGGTAAGCAATCTACCACCCATCATTGTTTTTTTCCTATTGTTAAGTTGGAATGGCCATTGTCTAGCTTTCTCTCAAAGACAATTTATGAGTTGTTTCTGTTTAGCACATCTCATCTGCATTCTAAAGTTTTGGAGGATGGTGCATCAAACTGATTGATTAGATTATGCTGCAAAGGAGTTTGCTAAAAAACGTGATTTCAGCACTTTCTTTATATATTTCCTCCAAATCGCGTTTTCTAGAAAATGTTTACATGGAGTATTTATTGTTATGTTTGGATTTATCTTAGCAGCAACAAACATTTGCATTCTAGAGTTTGATACATAAAAATTAGGATTATACTACTGCAGTGTGTTGCTAAAGTATGCAAAAGATTATTTGTTCAAAAACACGATTTCAATAGTTTGCCTTTATCTTTGCTCCAAATTGCGTTTTCAAGCAAACTCTTGGGTGGCTTATTTCTTTGTTATGTTTGGGTTTATGTTTAGGAGAAGACAATAATAGACTATGGCAAGAACCAAAGCAACAACCAGAAAGAAAGGCAAGGGACCTGACATTGCAAGGGCTACCACAGCTCCATCAAGATCAAAATCCTCAAAGAAGGGGAAGCTTGTGCACATGCTAGCAAGGAGCATGAAGAAGAGAGTGAGCCAAAGTAGATTTGTCTTGATGGAGATCGGGATGGCTCAGAAAGCCATTGGGTATGCATGGCACCATTCCAGAGGCTTGTGAGGGCAATATGCATCAACTGGCACGCGTTTTGTAGACGGTAAAGGATTGCACTGCTTGCTCTCCAAGAAGTTGCTGAAGAGTGGCTTACAGAGTTTTTCCAAGACACCATGATGGTAGGAGCACATGACACATGGTGACTATAATGAAAAAAGACATCCAAACACTTGTAAGGGTCAAGTATAGTAGATATGACAAGATCCTTAATGCAGAGGATTGGGATGATCTAAAAATGAGAGATATCATGTTCATACCTCCACCTAAGAAACCTAAAGCAGATGCAGTAAAGATCATAGAGGCTACTCATCAACATGAGACCAAAGGCAAGGTTTCCTATGAAGAGTCCCTCGGCGAGGGAGTTAAAGAAACAGTGTCTGTCTTGGAATCCTAGACATTACTAAGGCAGGTGCAAATTCAGTAGAAGCTCATGCAACTTGGACAATGGATCAAAATATCTATAAAGATTGTGAATGATGACCTGACCTTGGATTTGACACAAGATTGCATCATGGTTTTAGCACAAAAATAAAGTCATATCACTTGCACAATCATGCTTGTAGCTCTATAGTAAGTATATCTTTCTAGGTCAATTGTGTTTATGTCTTTGTAGCATTCACTTTTTCATAGGCTAAGTGATGTGTTTTTTGTAGTTTTTTGAAGAGTTAGATCCACCAGAGCCTTCATCTATATACTTCATCCAGCTATATCTTTCAAGTTGAACCAATTTGAACCAATTTGTGCAAGCCGCCACCTTAGTCTTCCACCTCAATCTTTGCCAACTCATCATTTCCACCTCGTGCTTCCATATCATAAAGCCATATCACAGCCTTGGCCACCTCAACTTGCAAAAATCATTCTAATGTTACTTTCCAAAGAAAAAAAATGGAAAATTTTATAGATCAAGAACAATGATCTCTACATGTACAGATCTCAACAGGGCGGAGACCATGACATGCAAGGGCATGGCTACACAATGAACATCTGAATGTAGTTGTCCTCTGACGGATCGTAATGTTGGTACAAGGATAGTATGAAGATCTGGTGCCTCGTGCTGACATCACACGCCTACTATCTACTGTGGCATCTCATCCTACCACGTCCATCTCCTGATTTAGGATGCACAGTGAGATAGTCCACCATATGCGCAAGGATGAATTCAACATATAGCAAATGAGCGAGGGATCTGGAGGTTGTGAGGCAACTAACCACCATTGGTTATGCGCTACCATCATGGGGTGCGTACACCACAATATGTGAAAAGGCTTTCCTGAACGAGGTCGTTGGGCCGTTGTCTCATGATCATCCCAAAAAAGTATATCTAGTGCTGCCCTATGAGGAGAATCACGCTCAAATAGGGCATGTACAACTCTCTAATCCATGACTTGACCTCCTACCTCATCCTTTGCCTGCACTTGAAACGTCTATTGAAGGTCCTCGTAATCACCTAGTCGACATAGACCATCAATGACTGCATCCACACTCGTGACCAAGTGATGGGGGGCCCTAGTGTCCTACAGAGTCCTCATCTCAACTCTCAAAATCTTAATCTGCTGCTACTGTATAGTGGCAGGAGCTGTGTTAGGTCTGCACAAATAAACACATACATCTAAAGTCACTAATTCACATTGCATATGTACATTTACATGTGTCTACCCACATACACATACATGCTCAAATGTAACAAAACAACACAAAGCAACTATAGATGCGCTTGGTAGATGCGCAAAATAGCGGGCGTGTCTATAGGCGTTGCTTTAGTAGAGGAATTACGGGCGCGTCTACATGCATGTCTAACAACTCGTCTATTTGCGCATCTATTAACACGTCTAATTGTGCATCTAATCTGAGAAAATACGGGCCCATCTAACATCGTGTTTATCAGCGCGTCTATTTGCACATGTATTAACGCATTTATTTGCCTGAGAATTAGACACGCATTTAGATGCATAGATAGACGCAAACTAGACAATATAGAAAGTGAGATTTTGGTGTACATCATTGCTTTCCAAACATTGCCCATGATTACCGAAGCACATAATTTTAACAGAACATGAATGCTTTTTTGCAAGCCCACATATACAAGAATTAAGTGAGGTGAGGAGAATGAGACAATATGTAAAATAGTTTTGCCAATATCAATGATGGGGCTACAGTTCAATCTCATCCTCAATGAGATCAACCCTTGCCAAACTATCTACTTCAAAATCCAAACAAGTGTTTAGATCTACAAATACATTCAACCCACTACTACTTGTGCTACTCATGTGCTCATCAAAATCAACATCACCAATGGTAGGCTCGTCCTCATGGGTAATAGCCTCAATATCTGTATCTCCTATCTCATGATCATCCTCCTCTCTCGTATCACAGTCATCATCATGTCCATGGCCATGATCATCCTCCATACACTCCATATTAGTAAATGTACTATACATCACTTTGGAACGTGGCATAATAGGTATGACATGCCACCATCTATTATTATCCACCATTGGTTGATAGAAAACCTAATTCAAACACAAATACAATCATGTTATTTTTCTTGCATCAAATATTTAAAAGCGAGTATTTTTATATGTGTGCACAGTACCTGTTCACATTGTTGCGGTAGTACTAGTGTGTCCTTCCTACTTTGCCAAAACTTTGTGGAGTCAATAGTTACAAAGCCACTTGCATGGTGTTTGATTGTTGCATTAGGACCTCTTTCCACCACGTCCTTCAACCACTTTACATCCAAAACATACACAAAGAAGCGTCGAAAGTCAAGCTTAATAATATCTTGGATTATGCCACAATAATCATCCGTGGCTCCATTGGCTCCCTCAAAGCTAGCAATGATGCCGCAATCTTGTGTGTTTCTCTTATCTCCAATCCGTTGTGTTCCAAAATGCTTGCCCTCACACCATATAGCATTGAACATAGTGCACTACACCAAGAAAAAATCAATTAAATAAGCAATCTAAATTATTGAAAGCTCCTAACTTATGCATAACATTCTATATACCGACCTTGCTCATGCATCCCCTAGCATACTCCCATTCTTCCATTGTGATATGCATCCCCTTGTCTTTCTCAGCTTTCTCCATTTCATCAAGTAGCCAATCCACATGAATATCCTTTGGAAGTGCTCTTAGATACTGAGGGTATGGCACACGAGATCCATGGTGTGTACGAAAGAGGGCCCTTTCTTCTTGTCTTCTTGCCTTTACATCCTCGTATCTTGTCACCCATCTTTTGATCACATCTCTATTAAGCACGCAAAAGAGGTTGATACTATTATGCAACTCCGTGTCTATTACTTTGTTGCGTCCTTTCCCTTGAGGCACAATAGAGGTCATCCTTAGGTCTTCATCATCTCTCCATAGTCGTGGGAGAGAGCTATCCACATCAACAAGAAACTTAGAAATATATGCAAGTGACTCTTGTACCAACCAACCCTCGGCCATGCTACCTTCGGGTCTTGCATTTTGTCTCACGAAGCCCTTCAAGGTCTTCATGAAGCGCTTGAGGAAGAACAACCATCGTGCATGTATAGTACCGTATATAGCAATCTCATCCACCAAATGCACTATAAGATGTAGTTGGCTTGTGAGAATAGAATGTGGAAATGTCTCCTCCACTAAACAAACCACCTCCACTGACATAACTCGAGCATTCTCAAGCGTGGTGGGATCTATTTCCTTGGAGCTCACATACCTAGAAATGAAAAAGTATAGCATATTAGCAATATGCATTCAAACTTGCATGGAGCATTGATACGCATCATATTTTGTATCATGTAAAGTACCTCATAAGCTAGCCCATCTTGTAAATACAATCTTTCACGTCCTTCAATGCACTACGTGAAATGCTAGTAGGTAGTATGAACTGAACCCACGAGGAGGTGGTTGATTAGTTGCTTATAATTATTCACTCACAAATTTGAAAGGAGAAAGATATTATGCACATAAAATACTTACTTGGAGCATCTTATGCCAATCATGAGATTTCAAGCCATATAATTGCTCCACACCTCTTTTCTTGCTCTTTGTAAAGGCTCCCTTCAAACACCTCATGCATCCAGTGGGAGTACGAATTGTAGTAATAGCGCGCTTCATCATCGCCATCTCTAGCTTTGATAACATCCACGGTGCACGAGGTAAAAAAACACGCCCATTTGGTCTCTCTTGTGGCCAAGCTTCACGCATCCTCCCTGTGGTACGTAGATCCTCCCTTATGCTTGCGGAATCTCGTGTCCCATTCAAATGCTCCCAAATGGTAGATGCCACATTCTTGAAGATATGCATGGGATCAAGCAGGGTTGATCTTGAGGTGGGACCAATATGGTAAATGATAAAAGATGGAGTATCTAAACAAAATAAAGTGTTAACAGGCAATCTTTATTTCTAGCCAATATAGCACACAATAGTTAGAAACCCTTACCGGCTCATGCCAAGTGGTGGAGGAGTCGTGGAACCGTCCCAAATTCTCATCCAATCTCCCGCGGTGAGTGATTGTGGGAGGACTTCATTCCAAGGGGCAACATATCTAGGATGATCAGGTGGTAGAAATCGATGGTGATTCTCATAGATGACCTTATTCAATGCGTCTGCCCGTGAGGCAACTAGAGAAGGACCACAAACAGGACATGCATGGTAACCCGATGTAGTGAGACCTGAACAACAGATGCAATTAAGAGTTGAAGGTGGGTCAGGGTGCCACATCCTTTGCCTATTCATAATTAGAAGTGCAATGCTTACCTGAACACTCGCCATAGCCTGGGAAGTCATGCATCGTCCACATCAAGACTGCTTTGCAGTTGAAGTCTCGTGACGAGGGAGGCCTACTCACATCATGCACCTCGATACCTCTCCAAAGTATCTCTAGCTCATCAATCAAAGGCTCCCAATAAACATCAGGGTTTTTGACTTTATGTTTCCCTAGAACTAGAAGGGACAGCATAACATGTCCTTTCTTAATAGCCATAGAGGGTGGAAGATTATAATTCACCAATATCACTGGCCATACACTGTAAGAGGTGCTTTTGAGACCAAATGGGTTCACACCGTCCATACCCAATCCAAGTCTCAAGCTCCTAGGTTCTTCCTTGAAGCTTGGCCATGTGTCTTCAATATGCTTCCACGCAGGAGAGTCCGCGGGAGTTCTCCACTTGCCATCGGTTGATCGATGGGAGGAATGCCATGACATGAGCTCTACAATAGATTTGCACTTGAACATACGTTGGATGCGAGGGATTATGGGAAAATGTCGCAGAACCTTACGAGGCACATCCAAAGTTTTGAGATCTGCTCTATATCTTGCCTCTCCACAAGTAGGACACTCCCTTGCATCCTTATGTAGTCCACGAAACAAAACGCAATCGTTGACACATGCATGGATGCGCTTGTAATCTAATCCTCCAAGAGAGGTCACATGTTGCCTTGCCATATCTCTTTAGGTCGGTAATTTATTCTCCCTTGGAAGCATTTTACACAATGGCCTGCATGTGAAGACCATAAATGAGGAAAAGCATTCGAGTAATTGACCCACTAGCATAATTCACCATGTTTGCAAAAGCTTACTTGAGTAATACATTCAAACTTGCATTGCTCCATCCATAGATGGTTTGCAAGTTTAGTAACTCAAGGGAGGCACGTAGAATAGAGAATGTGCACCCCTCAAACAGTGGAGTCGATGCTGCAGTAAAAAGATCATCCTACTCTGTGCTATCATCCCTCCCTTGATGGACATATAAATCCCGCACCATATCATCAAACACCTCCTCCTCCACGGCTTCATGAGGTAATGGTGGAGGGCTACTATCACCATCACTCCATGCATCCGTAATGGTCCCTCTTGAAGACCCCACCTCATATCGCCGATGCTTCGCCTCCTCACGGTGAGCATAGGGCAACATATGCGGGTGTGGCACTGCATCCTGTATCAAATTAAAACGGGATCATAACTCAAACATATGAACACCCATAGGTATCTCAATCAACCTTAACTCTTTAACACTTACCATGTTTATGGTCGCATCCCATTCTCCATACTTTGAGATGTGATTGAGTGTAATCCTGCATGCACGATACATGTTTCCTCGACATCGATCACACATACATTTGACTTTTTGCTCCAACCACATTTCGCGATGGTGGATACGGAGGGATTCATCCTCACTGGAGCTACTTGTTGAAGATGAAGACATCCTACAAACAAACAACCCAAAAAAATTTGCTCTTCTTCAAATGTTTCCCCTCAAACTTTGTGGCGCATCTAAAGGCACGTCTAAAAGAGCATCTGTTTGTTCTGTGGTGTGCATCTAAAGCTGCGTTTATAACCGCGTCTAAAACCGCATCTAAAACCGCATCTACTCTATGTATACAGACGTGCCTATAGACGTGCTATTAGATGCGCCTATAAACGTGACTTTTAAACTTGCTTTTAGCGTGCTCGCTTTGCTTTTCTTCACACTACTTATACTTCACACGGCTTGCTTGTTTTGTTCATAGTTGATCCATTGTTTCGACGCTTAAGAGGAGGGCACCTACACTTGCTTCCAAGCTTACACTCAAGAGGAAGGCACCCACACTTACTTCCAAGCTTAAAGGAGAGGAGGGCGAACAAGGAGGAGAAGCTGCAACTTTGAAAAAGGAGAAGAACCTTCCATACATCTATTCAAGGTAAGTCTTTTTGCACTTGATCTTTTTTGGAAGTTTGCTCTCTTTGGATTTGTACTTTCTTGTATCCAACTCTCTTTGGATTTGTACTTTCTCCTATCCAAAAAACGCATGATATGGGTATCAGTGTCACATTTGTGTGTCAGGTGCAATGTCCTTTTCTACTTTTTAGAAAAGTTCGTCTGTCGGAGTGCGTCCATAGGCACGTCTCAGAGCGCATCTAAAACCGCGTCTACAGGCGCGTCTAAACGCACGTCTAGGCTATTTGTAGACATAGACAGCCACATCTATAGACACGCTGTTATACACAAAAATAGATGCCCTAATCAGATGCGTCTATAGATGCGCTCCGACAGTAACCCGATTCTCTCTTCCCTTGCCGTATTTTCACAACTCATCAGTAATAGATTTTTTTTCTTTTTTCCAGTTCAACATGTGGCCACGAAGTGCTTCCAGCTCACTTGATCCCCGGGATTCTATTTGGAAGGACTTATATAACATTTTAGGGCACCCTTCTAGTCCTACGGAGTTATACGGGTATATGACGGGTACTCTAAACACTCCCCAGGAGTCGGCACTACAGACTCTAAACCACCCCACACCTGCTGAGATCACCCTAGCAGAGTCAGCACAGCCGTCTTATGCCCCTTCTTATGCCCCTTCCCCCATGTCATCTTATGCCCCTTCCCCCATTCCGTCTTATGCCCCTTCTGCCATGCCGTCTTATGCCCCTTCCCCCATGCCGTCAGGAGGTCCTTCTGTCTCGTAGAGCCGTTAACGTACTCCTGTGCCATTGAGACTTGGTTCTCTAGCTACGAGTGGTCAGCGTAGTCTTGTGCAGTCTCCAGCTACGAGTGGCCAGCGTACGAGCTCGACACGACATGGTAGCAGGCGTAGTAGCAGGGAGAGCGGTGGAGGATGCATGGCACAGTCCTTTGGGAGGGGTGGTGGTGGGGACGATGATGATTCAGATGATTTAGACATGCCTCCGGGTGATGGTACGATATTCTATGACATCACTCAGACAGGAGGCATCTTGATGGATGCGTGGGGGAAGGACATCATGGCCTTCATGTGCTCTGTAATTGCTAACAATTACAAAGATTGCTTTATCCACTTCAAAGACCAGCCAAAGAGGTTGGCTGATGAGACCCTCACTGCTGTTCGCTCTAGGTATCCTAACCCCCCCAATCGCCAATTCACAGATAAATGGGCCAAGTCAAAGATTGTTACGATACTTGGCAATAAAAGATCTTCGCTTAAGAGGCAGGCACTAGCGGAGCTTGCTAGGCTTGAGGGAGGTCAACCACCAAGGGGCCCGCCCCACACCGCTCACAAGCATGAGTGGAAGAAAGGAATGAAGTCAGCGAGGGAGGACCCCAGTCTACAGCACGTGGAGGCACGAAGGATCCAGATGGAGGAATATGGAAGCGCGCATTTTGGAGCAGGGGGTGTTGAATCATGGGAGGCCCAATTCGTAAGTATCGATCTCCAAATTATATTGCTTATGTAGTTTATTAGGAGGTTGTTTCTTTGGACTAATCCCTCTTGCAGCTTGAGATCGTGGGCAGATACCCTACTCCTGTGGAGATAGCCTACCACCATCACCATCGCAGAGGAGATACATGGAGGCACTTCTATGATGACGGGTTGATTACTGAGAAGCAGTATACCCGAGCTACTGGAGCGGCCCCCGAGGTATTTGAAAGTAATTAAATAATGCCAAAATTATAAGTAAAGATTTGATTTTTCAAACATTGATATATGTTGTCCCTTGTTTACAGGCCCGTGCACAAGACGACGAGGAAGACGAGGAAGGAGGCGCAGAAGGGAGCACAGAAGGGAGCGCAGAAGGGAGCGTGGAAGGGAGCGAGGACCTGGAGAATATAGATCAGTCGTAGAAGTAGTGCTAGCTACTCTTTTTTGTACTTAAAGCCACTGGCTTGGCTTCGTGCCTCTTGTACATACACTCCTCTTATTTTTTGTACTTGAAGCCACATGACATGGCTTAGCTTCGTGCTATATGTATATACAAGCACTTTTGGAGCTTTCAATTTTATTGAGTTTTGGAGTTGTAATGTTTTATTTGGAATTGTAATTAAAATGCATTCTGTAAATTTTAAATAAATAATAATAAAGCGCGTCTATCAGTGCATCTATAAACGCGTCTATATATGCGTCTGTCTGTTCGACAAGCGTCTATTTTTGTGTCCATAAATGCATTTATAAAAGCATCTATTTAGGCGTCTAAATGCACATCTATACATGCGTGTATCTGCTATATAGACGCACTGGTAGATGCGGGTCTCCAGACGCAAAAATAGACGTGCCCGTAAGTTTTTTATTTAATTCAGTAAACGCGTCTGTGTGTGCGTCTATGGGTGCTTTGTCTTGTTGTGTAAAACCCAAAGGTGATCTACATGGATTTGGCTTCAGCTCCATAATTCAAGCACTAACACAAATTAGTGCTCCATAACAACAACATTGGTGTCCCTAGAGGCTTTGCTACATGTTTTGGGGTATTCTACATGTTTCTATCCATGACTATCATGAAGTTTACTATTCTTCTATCTCTCCATAATATCTATTGACAATTATTTCGTTTTTACCTTTTTCTACTTGAAATAAAAGTTTGCAAATCCTTTTATATATGCATAACAACAACATTGGTGTCCCTAGAGGCTTTGCTACATGTTTTGGGGTATTCTACATGTTTCTATCCATGACTATCATGAAGTTAACTATTCTTCTATCTCTCCATAATATCTGTTGACAATTCTTTCATTTTTACCTTTTTCTACTTGAAATGAAAGTTTGCAAATCCTTTTATATATGCATAATAGTGGAAGTGATAATACAAGTGAATAGAAGCAAAATCTTGATGAAGGGTGGAATGATTTCTTTCTTGACTTTGAAAGTTTATTGTTCTTGGATGCATAGCTCGATAGCTATTGCCTCTATGAAAATATCTACTAAACCTATAAAATGTGTTGCCCACCATTCAACGAGGTGAATTGGGTTCTACCATTGTATTGGGTGAGTCTATTTGTCAATGTGAGTAGTCAAGTGTCACATGACTCCTTACATTATGCTAGAGATGCATAAACTGTGGCATTGAAATGCTTGAGAGAAAACAGGAGGGACTAGACTCCTTAACTTCTCATGTGTCAACCATTCCCACTTGCTAACATGTACTAATAGGTGCCTCCTTTTAATATGAGGAGGGGCTACCACATGGCACTACCATGTGGCCCTTATACTGAGCTCCTAAATTAATAATACTAAAATGGAATCAATTTTTTCTAGCAATGTAGAAGTTGTGGTGTGTGTTGAGCTAAGCAAAGTCACACAAAGGAGCAAGCTTGGGCTTTAGGTTCTTAGCTAAGACTTCAAAACTTTTGGCCAAATGGACTTCATTGAGGTTGATCTGAAAGGGGTCATCACCTATCTTAGAGAATGTGGGCTAAGCCTTTAGAACTTTTGGCCGAGGTTGAGATAAAAAGATGTCATCACCTAGCTTAGAGGATCTGATTGAAAGGGTTACAGCCAAACGTGATGGCACTCAAAGGGGACACCCACCACATGGCAGTGACTCCTAAGTGCCACATAGCACTTCACAAAATAAGGAATATAGAGATTCTCTATATCTCCTTATTTGTGAGGTGTCATGTTGCACTTAGAGAGGGTAGTGCCACATTGTACCCTCTCCTTCCAATCTCTTTATTCCTTGCCACCCACATCTTTCTTGCCAAAGTTCCCACCCATTTAAACCTCCCTCTCTCACTACTCCTCCTTTGCCTGGTCTGATGGCTTTGACTCCATTGCCCTCTACTATGGCTTCCCCTTTGCCTCGTGCTTCCTTTTTTACTAACAAGGAGATCCTAAAACTCCCACAAACAAATTTCATAATTTCATAGACACGAAAACAAGCTCATTTCTCACAAGAGATCTAAGGAACTCAACGAGGATATCCTAGAACTACCATGTACAAAAATCCTCACAAGAGATCTAAGGAACTCAACAAGGAGATCCTAGAACTCCCACAAACAAATTTCATAGTTGCATAGACACAGAAACAAGCCCATTTATCATAAGAGATCTAAGGAATTCAACAAAGAGATAACTCCCACATACAAAAATCCTGACAAGAGATCTAAGGAACTCAACAACATCACTCAACTCCCCTAGGTTTTGCCTTCTCTCTACCTCTTTGCCTCTTGCTACCTATCCTTCACTACTTTCCATGCATCTACAAAGACTTCAGAGGTATATGCTCCGAGAGAACAAGGCCTATTTTTGCCTCTTTATTTGTTTTTCACATTAAACTAACAAAACTTAAAATTGGACAAAGGTGGATGCTTAGCTTGTTATAGACGGGTCATGCTACTCGTGACTATAGTTGCATTGATGATAAAGATGAGTCAATAAAAGACAAGAATTCAGAGACAAATACTTGTAACATTAAATGAAACCCATAGACTCATGTACAATCCATTATAAAAGCTCATTCCATCTCTATACCATCCAACAAACTCCTTGACTTGTTAAACATCACAACTTAAGCTCTTTGCTTAACAAATTCCAATGAACTAATGTACATCTCAATATCTCAAGCTCACTAGTTCCATATTTTAAAACATAAAGACATGAGACGAGACAAACTATCTAGCAAAACAACACTCTACATTTCTTTTTGAGCATCGTTTAAAGCATAACAATTCTCTCTAGAATATTAATCTGATTTTGAAGGAAAGAGTCCCTACCTAAAAATGGACTAAATACCTCCCATTACTGTGAATGTAAGCCATAAGACATCAAATTTTTGAAACATGTTCCAGGTGTAAATTTGAAATTTTGACATTCATTAGTTAACCGTTGGGGATCACCCTATTTGGAAGTACATTGGAGGGGAGCAACAAGCATTGGAGGGGAAACCGAAAATCAATCCTGATGCCATCTCCCAAATGAGGACACGAAAAATGCAATACCATTTTTTGGGAAAGATTGAGACATGCAATTTTTAAGGAAAGATTGGGATATCCCCTTTATCTTTAACATGCAAAAAAAAAAACTGATGCCCTTTGCTCAACCTATAGACTAATACATGCAGGCAACTCGACATGCAATCGCCCCCTCCCTCCGCCTCCACCTCCACCTCCCTGCCCATTCCCTACCTCCCTCCACCTCGCCCCCCTCCCTACACCTCCACCTCCCTTCCCCCTCCCTTTGCCTCCCCCCTCCATCAGCCACCCTGCTCTCTCCAGCTCCGGAGCCAAACCCCCTCCCTCTGCCTACATCCTCTATGCCAAAGGGCACCCTGCACCCTCTGTCTCACCTCTCTGAGCTTCGCCACCCTACTCCCTCCACCTTGCCCTCTCTACCCACGGCCAACCCTTCTCCCTCCGCCTCGCCCTCTCTACCCTCTGTGCTCTGCCACCCTGCTCCCTCTGCCTCTACCTCAGCCAATATGCTCCCTTAGCCTCACCCCCCCCATAATCACATAATGAAACACATTGCAATTGAGCAAACCAACCTGGACTTTTGGGCGCCTCTCCCCTCCTCACGTTGCCCCGCATTCGGATTGCCTCTGCTCACCATGTCCGTCAGTGATTTCCGTCAAAAATTTGCAAATGCCACCTCGATCTTAGTTTCGGACTAAAACTTCAGACACATGTCAGCATTCCCATGGTAAATGACAATGGCTTATCATAGTCAATTACCTCAATTGTGATAATTGACATGGCAAATCAACATACCATATAATCAATACCCCGATAGTGGATTTGATGTGACATTCATGCATGCGAGGGATCTATGAACATACCACGATCGAGGCTTCTTTCATGCATGCACGTGAGGCATGCAGAACCATACCTCAATCAAGGTTTTCATGCAACACCTATGCATGTGAAGGATCCATGAAATGACCACGATCGAGGTTTTTTTACACAACTCAACATGCCAACGTGCCTCAATCGAGGCACTTCTGTGACAAATTAATATTTGAAAAAACTATGCAAGCATACCACATAGGACTTGCCTCACCAAATGCTAAACATATGCCACGTCAACATACCTCATTCGAGGTATTTGGAATGCCAACTCAATGCCACAAGTGCATGATGTGTCATCCATGCATACCACGATCAAGGTATCAAATACAACGATCGAGGTATTTGGCTTGCTAGCACACTACCACGGGTGCACAAAGTGTCCTGCCCAAATACCAAGATCGAGGTTTTTGGATGCACATGTAGGTTGCCATGCACCTTGAACAAGGTAGGCAAGTTGGATGACACATAATCACATTCGAGCTTCTTTTTGCCAATTTGTCATTTCTACACAATACCACGATCGAGCTTTTTTGCTCCTGCCAAACCTCCACTCGTTAGCTCTCAAACCTCCACGTGTTGAAGTTCAATTGCATGCAGTAGCACAATCGTGGTAGTGCAATCCTTTGTATCTACGAGTTGGCGTGGTCACACTTTGCCTGGAGTGGTAAAAAAGTGGACACCCTTAGCTTGCTACCACCCAAATGGATGCACTGGACCTCCATGATCCAAATTTAAAGTTGTTATATTCAACTCAACCAATGAAATTGCAGGTATAGTAATCATATTCACTTATCTATATCTCTCTCTTATTTTGGCAATCTTCATTTACAATATACATCTTAGCTTTCTATTTTGATAAAACAGACACCATAACAGGAGGATCCTTTCTCTTGTCGATGGAGGACTCTAATAAGTGCAAAATATATGATGGACACATACTTTTCAGAGATACATGCCTGAATTTGTAAGCACTTTTATTGCATACTGTTTAAGAAGTTCTAAATTCAATGCATTGGTACAAAAAAGATTGAAAACATTCTTTGTTTTTATTGCAGATGAAAGAGGATAGTTTTGGCTCTGAATATGTAAATATCTTCAGAGCAAGGACAATCTTTAAACGGTTTGAGGTCTCTTCCCCTTGTTCAGCACCAGACCAAACATTCCATATAGGAGAGCGCTCAAAAGGCCTTGAAGATCTCCAGGTTGAACAAGAGGATCAAAATGTCCCTGTCACTAGCAATCTAGAAGATATTTTAGAAGGTGTTGGTGTTGATGAGTTGCTCGAACAATTCTCAAAGGATGTGGAAGGAGAAGCCACAATTGATCCTTTCCAAGTAGATCTACCACAAAATCCCTAGCCTATGCACGAGGAGGAAGGGACATCAATGCAGCATGAGCCTGAGCCCATGCACGAGGAGGTAGAGATACCAAAAGAGCACGAGGAGTCAATGCACAAGGAGGCAGTACCATTGCAATAGGCCAATCTCAAGCCCACAGATGATGTATAGCAGTAGGATGTACAATAGCAACAACCTGAGTAGCATGTGGAAGAAGCTAAAGACAACTCTTCTCAGAAGGAATCTCCATTGCAAAAAAGTCAAGAGAAAGATTCTGAGCAACAATAGAAAAACACATGATACTTGTAATCATTTTGTATTAATACATCAAATGTCAATTTTTTTTTCTGGGATTGCAAGTAATATGTGGAGTCAATAACTTTAAATTATATTAATTGTTCTATGTATAACACTACTACACACGCATCCTATTGCGACGTTTACGTAGCGATGATTAGCGCCCGCTTAGCGTTAATCGTCGGTATAAAAATCGGGTGTCGTAAATCCTCGGGGGGGTCACTCATCATATGTAACCCTATCACGTGAGTTCAACAGAAGGATATTTTTTATTTCTAAAATTTACATAAATAAATATACATAAGGGACTATTTAAAATAGTTTTGGAAAAAATTTACAGATCTGTATAGAAAAGGGGTACATTTTATTAATGAAAAAATTTACAGATAAGGGATTTTAAATATAGGCCGTGAACGCACGTGATATAGAGGGTTTATACATAGTGACCCCCCTGAGCGTAAATCGTCGCTATATAGCGACTTTTAATAAGCGTCGCTATATAGCGACGTTAGTACAAGTCGCTATATAGCGACTTTTAAAGGTCGCTATATAGCGACCTTAGTAAAAGTCGCTATATAGCGACTTTTACTAAGGTCGCTATATAGCGACACTGAGACTATATTATAGCGACGTTTTACAGAGAGGTTTTTTTTTTTTTTTTAGCCTTAAAATTTATTTTCTTCCAATGACAAAATTTTTTAAATTTTCATACATGTTTCAGCTCATAGAGAAATAAAAAATGAGAGCATGTACATCAAGCCTTTGAAGCTCATATATTCATGTCCAAGTTGGAGATGAGAAAAATCAAATTAAATAAGAGCATTTACATCAACTGTTTCATCTTGAGCCAAGTCTAAGGCGCCAAGCAAGTCTATCTCCAACTCTATACCGAGTTGATCTCCTATATCATCATCGTACTCTAGCATCGTACGTTCACCTAAAAGTATTTGATCATCTTCTTCAATTAAGCTTAAGTGTGGTGATTGATCTTGACGATTGTTGTCTTCCTCGTCAATATCGTGATCTCCATCCTCCTCCCGTGTGATGTCATTATGCGCATCTTCCTCTTGCCTCATATGGTGATCTATAACTTCTTCGCTAGATTCATCAATTGGATCCGGATTTGGTAGTGGCATCTCCATATCCACATCTCGATCTTCAAAAATCTGCTTACTTCGTGGTGCAACTTGGATCACGTACCACCATCTTGGATCAGAACGATCCGGATGAAAAACCACCTATATTGAAGATGAAAAATCACGTGCCAAATGTCGTCAATTATATATATATCAATGGACTTAAAAAACGAAAGCTTCGACTAATTAAATCATTAGTATGCACCTGCTCACAGTGCTCGGGAAGAACAAAAGTATCACTTTCATCGGTCCAATGTTTGGTGGAGTCTATTGCAAAGAGACCGCTACCATCTTTTCTCACAGTTGCATGGGGACCGTTGTAAGTAGTTCTAAACCATTTTACATCAAGAATGAAAATAGTAAATCGTCTGAAATCAATTTCATAGATGTCGCGTATGGTTCCACAATAATCCAACTGTGAGGAGAGAAGATTGGTATCCGAAGCACTTGCTCGGCTATCTTGTGTGAAGTTAGCCATGACTCCACAATCATACGTGACTCTCTTTGAATCGATGCGTTCTATGCGAAAATGTCGTCCATATGACCATAATGCACTGTACTTTTTGTACTGTAAAAGAGCATCATTAAAACAATGAAGATGCACCTATTTTATAGCATATATTGCCACAAATAATTACTTAATTACATCAAGAGATAAGAAACTTACATGCACCATACATTCAGATGATAACTCCCGCTCGCGCTCGTTTATTGTCTCTCCATCACGTTCGGCTTTACGTATAGCTAGTTGTAGCCAATCAAGTGACATGTGAGTAGGGAGAAGAGCCAGATCTCGTGGATATGGTTGTGATCGCCTGTACATTACTCTGAATCTCGTCCTTGCATTTATTCTTTCTGCTTTGGCCACTTCATATCTCTCAATCCACTTCTGCATCTCAGGGCTATTGAGGATACAAAACTTATTGAATTTCTCCATTTGCTCTTCGCTCATCTTTCTTTCAATCCCTTTTCCTTGGGGGACCTCGCCAATGATGCGATCATCATCCTTGTTGTGCCAAGCTTGCGGCATATCAGGATCTGTGGATGCAAGAAACTCTGTGATATATACTAATGACTCTTGCACAAGCCATCCCTCTGCCATGCTTGCTTCTGGTCTTGCTCTTTGTCTTACAAACCCCTTTAAAGTTTTCATAAACCGCTCGAGAAAAAACATCCATCGATTATGAACGGTACCTGCTATAGCCACCTCATCAACTATGTGCACAAGCAAGTGGACTTGAGTTGTCATAATGCTTGAGGGAAAGTGCTTCTCAGGCAAGCATACGGCTTCGATGGATTCCACCCTAGCCTTCTCGATGCTCGATATAGAGATCTCTTTTTGAGATATCCACCTATTTCACATGTCCATGCATATGTAAGATATTTGAGATATCCACCTATTTCACATGTCCATGAAGAAAATAGATAATGCGAATTGATAGTAAGCATACCTCACAATACCACAGATCTTGAATATAGCATTTCTAACATCTTCTTGTAAGCACCCTTTTATTGTAATTGGAAGGATGAACTATCAAAGCAACAATGAAATCATGTCAACAATATAACATAATAATAATTACGCTAATGCATCACTATTATCGGTACACTAATTCTACTTAGAATACCTGTAAGACCTTGTGCCAATCATGGGACTTGAGGCCACTAAGCTTATTGTCCTTTGAAAATGCTCCTTTCAAGCAACGCATGTACCCTGTCGGTGTTTGAAAAGAGGCAATGTCTGCCTTGATCGCTGCCTCCTCCCTCGTAGAGAGGATCCACGTTACTTTCGGGAGGACAACTTTTCCTGAAGCATGCACTTGGGGCCACAAACGAGACATCCTATTCATAGCACGCAAGTCTTCTCGCACTCCTCTCGAGTCCTTGGAACCAACCAAGTGTGCCCAAATGGTAGCCCCCACATTCTTAAAGATATGCATGGGATCCAAGAGATGATTGATTTGTAACTGACCCCAATAAGGAAGCTCGTGAAAGATCGATAGCCTCTTCATACCAGGAGGAGGTTCCTCTCCATTCTCCCTCCAAGCTTGAATCCAATCACTTGCTTTTAAATATGATGGTGGTGGATCAAGCTGACCTCCACGTGCGAGATGGTCGAGCGGAAGGTATCGAGCATGACCTTCATAAACATTTTTCCTCATGTGTTTGGAGTAGCGTGCAAGCGATTTCAGAGCGGGTCCACAAACAGGACAAGCATGGTACCCACTTGTAGCAAGCCCTGCACGCGTGCATGAATATGTTAGTACAAGACATGCGTGCAAAAGAGAGTAAAAAAAGCATAATCCCTCATTGTACATGTAAAGACATAACCACGTACCTGCGCACTCTCCATATCCTGGGTAGTCATGCATGGTCCACATCAAGATACCCCTGACGGAAATATCATTGGTATGCCTAGGAGCTCTGGAAATATCAAAGACCTGCACTCCTCTCCATAATATCTGTAACTCCTCTATCAAAGGTGCCATGTACACGTCCATGTTTCTTGCCTTGTACTTTCCTGGCACAAGTAGTGCAAGCATGAGGTGTCCCTTTTTTATTGTTAGCCATGGTGGGATATTGTAATTCACCACGACTATGGGCCATGTCGACCAAGATGTCGAGCGTAACCCGAAAGGATTCACGCCGTCCATGGCTAGCCCAAGATGTAAGTTGCGTGGCTCTCTCGCAAAGTCCGGCCACTGATTATCTATGTGCTTCCAAGCCGCACAATCTGCGGGAATCCTCAATGTGTGATCAGTGGACCGATGAGATGCATGCCATGTCATCAACTCCGCTATGGATTTGCATCGAAACATGTGTTGTATTCTTGCAATGATGGGAAAGTGTCTTAAGACCTTTACCGGTATCCTCTCACCCTGCAAGTCATCTCTATATCGTTGTTCCCCACACTTTGGACAACTAGCCAAATCTCCATGCTCACGACGAAAGAGAATACAATCATTACGGCAAGCATGGATGGTATCATAATCCATACCCACCATTGTTAGCATCTTTTTCGCTTCATCTCTTGATGCGGGCATGGTATTTGGTGCAGGCAACATCTTTTGGAGCAACCTATGACAAAGACACTATCCAAATGATGATTCTCAAAACAAACAATATCCAAATAATGAGTCAATCAAATTAATGCAAGGGCTAACCTCATTAAGGCCGAGACACTTGTATCCGACCACCCATACTGTACTTGTAGATTCAAGATTGAGAGACAAGCACGTAGTTTAGACATCCTGGCACCCTCGTACAATTGTGTTGATTGCAACTCTCGCATTTTCACCTCAGACTCTGACATCACGTGTACGTGGGATGTAGTGCCCCTAAAAATGGAATCCATCATGTCGACCATACCCTCGTCGTCATCTGGGAGACTATAGTCTTGTTGAAAGTGAGAAGGTATATGTGTACCCTCGTCACCCTCGTCATCCTGTCATAAGCTCATTCGTGTAAATAGAAGATCTTCTAATTCCGGGTATACAATAAGATTGCGAACTTAAATAGCTTTGACTTACCGATGATCCATCAACATGTGCAACACCAACGGGGGGTACTGGTTCCGGCTCCTCCCCATACATCCGCAAGTGGCGCATGATAATACGACGTTGATGTCGTACTTCTCGCTTGCAATGAGTGCAATGACAATATAACCTCTCCGTAAGCCACTTCGTGCTCCCGGGCGTTGGCGCATCATCGGATGAGCTTCCACTCGTCCCTTCCATCTACACTTATAAAACCAAAACATAAGCATGAAGAGGAGATGTACACAATTATGAGCATAGCATGTTTAATTTGAGCTTCTCTTGAGGCTATATAAAAAGAATGACATCGCTATATAGTAAGGATTGAAACAAAAAATCCTATATAGTAAGGCTGTGTAGTAAGAGGAGATATTGACAATTATAGGCATAGCATGTTTGAGTCACAAGAGGCCTCATTAAAAAACAAACAGTAAGCGTCGCTATATAGCGACGCTCTATTCCGTCGCTATATAGCGACGATTTTAATTGAAAGCGTCGCTATATAGCGACGTTTTCAATTAAAAACGTCGCTATATAGCGACGAATAAGCGTCGCTATATAGCGACGCTGTGGGTTAAAACCCGAAACGTCGAAACCCGCGGCGTTTTGCTCAAAGCTTTCCTAATCTCTAAACTAAGCTCTCCAAAATCTCCTCCCACCTATTTTCACTGACCTCCCATCTATTCCAAGCAACCTCCTACCCTATTTCCCACTCCTCACCCTCCTCCTACCTCTTGTGCACCCTCTCTCTCCTTTTTCCCTCTTTGGTTTCCAGAAAGAAAGTTCTTCAAAAGGTGAGTTTTTTTCAACAATGTAGGTTGTTTGTTTGTTAGCTTTGGTTTTGTGAGTTTTTCTACTTGTATTGCTAAAGTTTTAAACTAGTTTTCATGCTTGATTAGAAAGGATTCAAACAAAAAACGAAATTTCAAGAAAGAAAGAAAGAAACTCACCTCTTCTTTATGTATTTCTCTTCCTTCTCTTCTCCTCAATCTCCTCCTTTCCTTGTCTCCTCAATCTTCTCTTTCCTTGTCTCCTTTCAAGAAGTTGCTTTTGTGATCTCCTCTTTCCACTAACATCTTATTTGAAAAAATGGGTTGTTTTCTCTCTTTTGTAGGGCCAGTCCACTACACCGAGCGGGACATAGTCTCTCTTTTGTGGGCCCAGTCCACTACACCGAGCGGGACATACTTTTACAGGTAAGTGCTTCCTCTTCTTTCCATTTAAGCTTTTTGTTATTTGCATTTGCCTGCAGCTAGCGCCTTAAGCGCTAGCTGCAGTGATGGGCAGCTCCTTCTCTTTTTCCGCATGAGCATAAGCATGAGCTTATGCTTATGCTTATGCATAAGCATAAGCATAAGCTCATGCTTATGCTCATTCTTCCGCATGAGCTTATGCGTAAGTTTCCGCAAGAGCTTATGCGGAAATAGAGAATGAGAGAAGCATACGCTTCTCTCATTCTCTTTTTCCGCATAAGCTCCTTCTCTCATTCCGCATAAGCTCCTTCTCTATTTCCGCATGAGCATAAGCATGAGCTTATGCTTATGCTTATGCTTATGCTTATGCTTATGCATAAGCATAAGCATAAGCTCATGCTTATGCTCATGCTTCCGCAAGAGCTTATGTGTAAGTTTCCGCAAGAGCTTATCCGCAAGTTTCCGCAAGTGCTCCTTCTCTTTTTCCGCATAAGCTCCCTCTCTTTTTCCGCATGAGCATAAGCATGAGCTTATGCTTATGCTTATGCATAAGCATAAGCATAAGCTCATGCTTATGCTCATTCTTCCGCATGAGCTTATGCGTAAGTTTCCGCAAGAGCTTATGCGGAAATAGAGAATGAGAGAAGCATATGCTTCTCTCATTCTCTTTTTCCGCATAAGCTCTGCCTATTGATTTTTGTGAGAAAGAAGGAGAGCAAGAGTGAGCAAGAGACTGAGCTGAATGTAGGTCACTCAATAGTAGGCTGAATGAAGTGAAGTACAAAAGAGAGATGAGGGGTTTTGTCTAAGTGACAAAACCCTATCTAGTCACTAACCATAGTTGAGGATTAAACTGTGGTTAGGGGGAAAAACCTCAAAGAGGGAAAAGTGCCCCCAACCCACTTATTACATTACATTGGCCACTGCCTAGAATATAATAATAATTCTAATACCCCCCTACAGTGCCAATGTGGTGTACAAGGTTGTGATCAATCACCAAAAGGAGATAAGTTTAGGGCACTGCGAAATGCCTCAAACATCTCATGTGGCAGTGCTTTGATCAGTTAGAATTGGAGAAGGACCCTCCAATAAGAGCCAAAGTCTAGCGAACAAACATCGCAACCAAACACATTCAACTGTCGTTGTGAAAGCAACCCTGTACTCACCTTCACATGAGGAAGTAGCCACTGTAGATTGCTTCATGCTCAGCCAAGAAATGCAAGCTTTGCCCAAAAAGAAACAATTACCACTAGTGGACTTTCTGGTGTCATAGTCTGCAGCCCAATCTGAATCACTATAAGCATACGTCTGCAAGTCACCCACCTTGGGAAACATCAAGCCATAAGACTTTGTGCCTTGCAAATAACGGAAGGTGCATTTTACAACCTACCAATGTGTTGTATTTGGGTTGTGCATATATCTACTCACCTGAGATACTACATACTGAATATCGGGCCGTGTATTACACAAGTAGATGAGGCATCCAACAGGCTGGCTATAAAGTGTGACATCCACTGATTCACCTGCATCATACATAGTAAGCTTCTGCCCCAGCTCCATGGGAGTGGCTATAGGCTTACAATCATGCATGTTGAACCTATCCAAGAGCTTCTGCACAAACTTGGATTGAGACATAATGATGCCATGCTTGTCTCATATAAACTGGATCCCCAAATAAAAATTTAACATGCCCAAATCTATCATGTCAAATTCAGCTTTAAACTTAGCTTTGAAATCTGTAATTATTTCCTCATTTGACCCTGTGAGCAACATGTCCTCTACATAAAGAATGATGACCAAAATATCCCCCCCATCCTTCTTGATGTAGAAGGTGCTTTTTGTGGGACTATTATGTAACCCCTTACTTGCCAGGAATGCATCAATCTTGGCATATCATACAAGTGGGGCTTGTTTTAGCCCATATAAAGCTTTATTAAGCTTGCAAACCTTAAGTGCATTGCCAAAAATTTCAAATCCAAGAGGTTGTTTGACATAAACCTCTTCATATGAGTCCCCATTAAGGAAAGTTGTTTTTATGTCCAACTGATGAACATTCCAAACAAAATTTGCAGCCATGGCATTAACTGACCGTATGGTGGTCATCCGAGATGTAGGAGCAGAAGTCTCCTCATAATCTATTCCCTTCTTCTGTGCATATCCTTAGTGACCAGCCTTGCCTTGTACCTGTTTATGGACCCATCAAGCTTCCTTTTTACCTTGAAAACCCACTTGGTACCAATGGCATGCTTACGTCATGGCAAATCCACAACATCGACCCAAGTCTAATTTTTCTCAATGGACTGCAATTCATTGTGCATGGCATGCATCCAATGCACATTATCCTTTGCTTCTTCAAAAGAGTCAAGTTATTCTTCATTAAGAAGAGTACCCACATATGCTGTCTCAACTGAAAGAGCCCCCCCTGTGTGCATTACTGCACTACTAGTCTTGCTAGACAATGGGGCCTCAAGCCTACTCTCCTTGAGAGTCTGTAGCAACCAATTTGGGACTGTTTTGGCTGTGTATATCTTTTGAATCTCTTCCTTGACAATTTCATCCACACCCTATGGAGGTACAAAATCAACCGGTGGCTGAATTGGGGCATGTGAATCAGGAGGAGGTTGCTGTAAATTCTGATTTTCAGCATGAACCTCAGCTGGGGAACCAAATGCTATAGGAAGCATCCCCTCAAAAACATCATTTGAAGAAGCTGGAATTGTAAATTCAGCATGTGTGTGTGCTGAATTTTCAGAAAATATAACATCTCTACTTACAAAAATCTTGCGAGAAGCAAGATTGTAGAGACGATAGCCTTTGCTTTGTGCACTATACCCAACAAAAATGCATTTAAGTGCCTTATTTGACAACTTGTGTCGAAACTCCACAGGCACGTGGGCATATGCAACACAACCAAAAACTCTGAAGTGATCCAGTTAAGCCTTTCTCCCATGCCATGCCTCATAGGGAGTGATTGTTGTCAAAGCCTTTGTGGGAGCCTGTTTCAAAACATAGTTTGCACACATGAGGCCTTCAAGCCAAAACCTATGAGGAAACTTTTTACCGGTGATGCCTTTCTCCTTAAAAAATGCTTCAAAATCATGAGACATATACTCCCCCCCTCTATCTATGCGAAGTGTCTGCACCTTGAGTCCTGTCTCATTCTCAACCATAACCACAAACTATTTGAAATGCATAAACACTCCTGATTTTGCCTTAAGACCATAGACCCAAGTGTAGCTGGTGAGGTCATCTATGAATGTAACATAATAAAGATAACCCCCAAAAGTAGGTGTCCTAATGGGACCGCTGTCATTAAACTTTGCCCGTACCTGGCATGCCATGACTCCGCATGCTACATCACAGCAGTGGGAGTGCTCACTGGAAATGCAAGATCGGATCTTTTCTCATATATATCAAGCTAAAAAAGACCCTGATACAAAGTCCCAGACAATATCAAAGCATAGTCATTCTGTTTGTCTCTGACTGCACACTTAGCATCATCAAACACAACCTGGAATCCTCCTCTATTAAGAGAGGACCCGAGAGGACAATGAAACCAAATTCTTCTTTATACTTGGCACATAGAGAACATATGAAATTCTAAAATCTATGCCATCAGTGGGTGTGAGAATAATGTCCCCCGCTCTACACACTGAATAAGAAGAATTATTTTCACAAGTCTTCTTTTTAGTAGGTGGAGGATGAAGAGATGCAAAAAGGCTCTTCTTAGAAGTGATGTGCACCACTAACAAAGTACCAAGTATTCAGTGTCTCATTGACATTGAGAGAGCATGCATCCTTTGAAGGATCATAACTGCAAGTCAAGAAAGCATAAGGGTCATCCTCAATCATGGCTATAGCATCTAAACTATCCACCACTGAAAAATCTAAGGTGCAAGAGAAAAAGGCATAGTGCTCTTCCACAAAGTTGGTTGCAACATCTCCCCCATCATGTGAATGAGGAGCTGATGCATTTGACATGCCATACCTGAATCCCTTTTCTTTTCTTAAGCTATGCACTTCTTGCATTCACCAATATAATGACCTGGCTTCTTGCAGGAGTGACAAATGCCCTTCTTTTTATGCTTAATTGCATCACCCTTAGCCTTATAAGAGGGTTGTCCTGAATCAGCTTTATGCTGAGGTGCGGGCTAATTGGCATGTTTCTTTTACTACCCTTTTCCCTTGGGCTTAAACTTAGAAAGCATGGCATGCTCACCAACCCGTGTTGCCATATGTCTTCGTGTCTGCTCTTCCTGCAACAGAAGTCCTACCAACTCGTGAAAAGAGAGAGAATTGTTGCCCCCCTCAATGACAAATTCAGTGAGGTGTGGAAACCAAGATAGGACTTAGGAAGAGAATTCAGAGTGGTGGTAATCATCTCTGAGTCTGGAATGACTTCATCAATATTCAGCAATTGATCCTTCAAATCCTGAAGCTTTGTGAGGTGAGTATTCATGGAATCTCCCTCATCCATATGTGTATGAGAAAGCTCTCTCTTCATAAAGGAAACTCTGGCCTCATTTCTTGCTGCAAACATACTCTCCAATATCTCCAAAGCTGACTTTGAGGTCTTGCAAGATCGAATGTGAGGAATAATGAGCCTCTTGACAGAAAGAGAAATCACTGATAGAGCTTGTGCATCCCTAGAATCCCATCTTTTATGTTCTATTGTGGGAGCCCATGGAGCAGCAGGTCCAACTACTTGTGCTAAGTTTTGACCTCTACCTCTTCCTTTAGGTATAGGAGTGACAAGCCTAGCCAAAGAATCTAGCCTTGCTTCATCTCTATTGACATAATCCCAAAGATGTCTGCCAACCAAGATGTTGTGAACCATAAAATTCACAAGTAGTAGTTGGTGCCATCCAACTTATCCTCCTATGTGAGGACTCCAAACACCTCATTGGGGTTGTTTTGATCCATTTTTGCCAGATTAACTCCAAAATATAGCAAAATGAACAAACAAAATCCCTTCCTAGGATGCAAAATGCACAAGTAAAGTCTGCAAAAGAAAATCTGCCCATGGTGACAAATATTGTCATAGCCTATCAAAGGTTCGAAACGCACCACAATGCTCTACTAATTGCCCAAAAATATCTGCAAAAAGTGGCAAAAGTCTACAAGTTGACTCACACTGAGTCCAAAATTGCTTGCAAATTTGCAAAATGGTCTTTCAACTGCCAACTCGCATCCGAATACCAAAAGCCCCAATTTCTTCAAGGAAATTGCATCCAAAAGAGGGTGAATTAATTGAAAGCCCCAATTATGCAATAATTTGCAGTGCAAAACAAAAAGCCCCAAATTTTGGGGTGAAATTGAACTGAAATCAGGGAAAACCCACAAAAAACCCCAAATTTTGCAAAATGCCCAATTTACAGAATGTGCTCAAATTTGCCCAAAAGTTTGCCTAGCTAAACAATGGCTCCCTGCAAAATGTACCTGCAAAAATCATCTGCAAGAGAACCTCAATGCACATGAAGGTTGAACAAGACTGCTACATAGTACGGTGGCTATATGGTATCTTGTACAACAAATTGCTTGTTGGTACGACCTAGTATGAAGTGCACGTATGGCAGTACAACCTAGTATGAACACTTGGCAGAGAAAATAACGAATGTATGGCAAAGAGACCGGCATGGGAGTACCATACAATGTGTACTAGCAGCTGGTTGACTGTACGATGTACGAACAGTTGTTGTACGGGCAGGTAGCATCTACTGTATGGACGAAGCTCTCTATCATAGCAGGAACAACAGCAAGGGAAGATGTACTAACATGCGCAGAGTGTACCGATCTAATGACTTGTACAGACAAATGGTGCATGAGCGACTGTACAAACCTGGCACCATATAGACAAGTCTGTAGTATGGCTTGTACAGGATGGATTTGCAATGGCGAGGATAGAAGGAAGGCATGAATGGGTAGTGGGCCTGGCTTCCAATCACCTACTCTGATACCAAATGTGAGAAACAAGGAGAGCAAGAGTGAGCAAGAGAGTGACAAAATGAACAAGGAGAGCAAGAGTGAGCAATAGTAGACTAAATGAAGTGAAGTACAAAAGAGAGATGAGGGGTTTTATCTAAGTGACAAAACCCTATCTAATCACTAACCATAGTTAGGGATTAGACTATGGTTAAGGGGAAAAACCTCCAAGAGGGAAAAGTGCCCCTAATCCACTTATTACATTACCTTGGCCACTACCTAGAATATAATAATAATTCTAACTGCAATTTGAAACATAGTTCTCGTTGTGATTGTGTTGATGACTTTGAAATCATTGATCATGCAATGGTTGCTCATGAAGACCCTACTACATACAGAAGCTATCTCTTCTGTGCAAAACAGTCAATGGCAAGAGGCCATGGAAGCTGAATATGATTCTTTAATCTCTAAGGGTACATGGGTTCTTACTGAACTACCTCCTGATCATACTCCTATCAAATGTAAGTGGGTTTATAAAACCAAAACCAAAGCCTATGGTCCTTTTGGGAAGTTTAAAGCTTGTCTGGTTGCAAAAGGATACTTGATCACAAATTGTAGGAGTTGATTATCATGATACATTTTCACTTGTTGTTTGTAGTATAAGCATTCGGGTAATCTTGGCTTTTGCTACTCAATTTTATTTGGAGATTCATCAAATGCATGTGAAAATTTCTTTTCTTAATGGAGATCTTAAAAAGGAGATTTATATGGAGCAATCAAAAGGGCTCATACTTCCTGGTCAGGACCATCTTGTTGGTCACCTCCATCATGCTCTTTATGGTCTAAAACAAGCTTCTCGGTTTTGGTACATGAAAAGTGATCAGTTTCTCACATCTCAAGGTTTCAACTCTTGTTTCTCTGAACCCAACTTATATGTCAAATGTGATGGTGTTGTTTTTTTCATCCTTTCTCTTTATGTGGATGACACCATACTTGTTTCCAACAATCTCGGTTTTCTACAACATGTCAAGAAAATCTTATCCTCAGCGTTTGATATGGTTGATCTTGGTGACATTCATTCATTCATGTCTTGGTATTCAAGTTCAGCAATTTCGTCAAGGAAATTTTGCTACTTCGACAAAAAAAATTCATTCAAGATGCATTTCAAAAGTTTGGCTTGATGAATGCTC
The DNA here is from genome assembly GCF_047967505.1 of Dipteris shenzhenensis. Taxonomy (NCBI): domain Eukaryota; kingdom Viridiplantae; phylum Streptophyta; class Polypodiopsida; order Gleicheniales; family Dipteridaceae; genus Dipteris; species Dipteris shenzhenensis. Next base: position 36,306,432 of record NC_141606.1, on the reverse strand, counting down.
ACTCTGCAACAACCACTCCTTGTCTTGTGAGCTCTATCAAAAATACTCGATCGACTCATGATGTTGTGGTTTCACATCAACCCTATGCCAGTCTTGTTGGTGGCCTACAGTTTGTTGGGTTAAACACTTGCCCAAATATTCTTTTTATTGCCAATTTTTTGGGTCAATATCTGGCTGCTCCTTCAATGCAACATTGGTCTACAGTAAAACATGTTCTAAAGTATTTGAAAGGCACTTCTGACTTTGGATTAGTTTATTGATGTCATACAGAATCATCTTCTGTGATGTCTCTTAATCTTTTAGGAAATACATATGCAGACTGGGCAAGCTCTTGCTTCTCTGTGCAGTCTACAAGTGGTAATTGCTTCTTTATCAGTGGTTGCTTGGTCTCTTGGGCAAGTAAGAAGCAACATTGTGTTGATGTTTCTACCACAAATCTGAGTATGTAGTGGCCTCTCTAGGAACTCGAGAATTGGTTTGGATGTGCCAATTTCTTATAGATATTGGACATCCTCCCTCATCCACTACTCCTCTCAGATGTGATAATCAAAGTGCCATTAGTTTGGCTAAAGACTATGTTCAGCATAACAAATCCAAGCATATTGTTATACCTTATCATTATGTCAAACATGAATACTTAGTGAAGAAAGGGATGATAATGATTGAACATGGTCCACTTCTCAAATGCTTGTGGATATTCTCACTTAAGGACTTAGTGAGGCACGCTTCACAGTGCTATGATCACTAAAACTTGGAGTTCTTGTAGCTTCTCTCTTCCAAGATTAACACACCTATGGGTGACTTTTAACATTTGTATATAGATGCACATCGATGCACATCTGCATTACATACTTGTAAATAATTGTACAAATGCATCACTTAAACTCTATGATCAACTTGTATACATGTATATAGGAGCTCGGGTTTTTTCCTTGTGCTCCCCAAGGGTTTTTTCATCCATAGCTAGAGACATTTGTTTGAGTAGGGGCGTTAGAGCTATATATAGTTCATGCTAACTTGAACTAGGTCTCACCTATATATGTGTAACTAGTGATTAATATGAATCTAGTCTTTGGGAGTCTATTTGGTGTGTCTATCATCTCTTCTTCTTCTCTCTCAACAATCGGATCATGCAATAATTCTATGATGGGGGTATAGTAGACTATGCAATTCGGACCTTGTTGCATAGCAGGATAGGCATCCGATCTAAGTCTTGGGGGTTTCACCTCCCAAAATTTCAATGTACGACGTGCATTCAAAAGGATAGGTATTTTAATTCCACTTTTTGAAAAATTTTAACACGTTTACAAAATAACAGGAGGGGTTTTTTAACTCAACTTGGAAAAAAATATGTTAGTTTATAGTAAAGAGGGGTTGTTTTCCTTAGCTAATTCTTTGATTTCCTCAGAACTAGCAAAGGTAAAGGCATCCAGAAAAGAAGGCAAATGGGCTGTCTATAGAGATGGCAAGGCTTTGATCAAGGATTTTAAAGTTAAACCAACAGACCCTCAATCTATAACTGATATATGATATGCATTTGTTTTCTTCTTCTTTTGTTTACTAGTTGAACTAGGTGTAAAGGGAACTTGACATGGTTATATCTTGTCTTTTGAGACATAATACAAAATACATTTGTGCACAAAAAAAAAAGAAGAAGGGTTGTTTTATTAGGAAAAAAATTTAGTTGAGGGTTTTTTTTAATACCCCTTGAATGCACGTGATACCTAGGATTTCTTAGTGGTGCACCCCTTGAGATTTAACTATTGCAGCCATTAATACCAGAGTGTTTCTCTGTACATGATGAAGTTGCTTCTTGATTCCTTCCTCCCTCATCCTAAGGTTGTGGATGTTCTCCTTCATCTCCTCCACTCTGCTCTTTGTGTAATAGTTGGGTCATCATTTACTTGGGTGTAGCAATTTTTGGTGAGGTTCAGGGACTTTTCTACATATAGGTATTTTGCATGACCCATAACTTATGCATTGCTCAATGGAATTCAGAAAACTTTGTCTTCAAGTTGTAGTACACATTCTAAACTTGAGCATGAGAGCAAGATGAGAGCAAAAAATTAGGATTTGGAACAAGACCATTAATGCATTACAAGTGCTACATTGCATATGAAGCATGCATCCTGAAGACTATAGGATATAGAAAGTTATTCAAAAACATCAAAATTTATACATACATGCAACCAAGTACTCATTCAAAAGTAAACTACATGAGCTTCTCCTCAACCCAAGGACACACCCAAATGAGAACATTAGGCATGGGTTAATGGGCCTTCAATGTTGTTCTAAAGTGATGCATACCGATTGGAGGGAACGCTCCATAACTTTTTTGTGATTTGTTGAAAACCAAAATGGATTGAAAATTTGGAATCCAAACTAGTGGGACTAGTGCATAATGGTCTTAAAACATTGATAGTTGTTGGTATTGGTATCTAGATTCACCTAAAATGGAAGAAATTGGAAAAGTGCAATTTGTGCATCTGAAAATATATTTAATAAATCCAACACTATTTACACTTTTGAATTGTTTATTTTTCCATGCACTTGCTTGCTATATGGCTCATAAGCATGCCAAAGGTCATTGCATTTAATAATACTCAGCACCAAACTTGATAGCATGCCCTTTGGCCTATTTTTGTTTCGAAGCATTTTAGGCCACATTGCACTTGTTTGGGATATCCAATTCTGCTGATGTGTATTGCCGACGGGGGGAAAACCGACGGCTAAAATTTTTCTACTCTCACGAATTTTAAATTTTCACACCTCCTGCCCATCAAATATTGGAAGATTAAGTTTTCCCTCGGTTGCTTAAAATTTTCTACTCTCGCGAATTTTAAATTTTCACACCCCCCACCCATCAAATATTGGAAGATTAAGTGCCTGCAACCTACCCCTGCCCTCTGCAAATGCCCTGCAACCTGCACACACCTCAACGTGACCTTGCGTAAATTTTTATATTTTTTTGGGTAGAACAAAATTTGTAATGTATTATATCCACAAAGATATCCATGGGGAGAAGTTACATCAGCAAAACAATTCTGACAGAAACTCAAGAACTTGAAAACTTCTAAGTTTGTCATAGCAATAGATTTAAAACAGGGGTTCCTCTTTATCATCTGTACCATCTGTACCATCATCAGTAAAGTAGTTAGAGTAACTAGAATCCATATCAGATGAGTCACCAGTAGTATGAGAGTCATTAGAGGCAGTAGCATGAGCTTCACTTGGTGAAACTGATTCCTTCTTCATAGTTGGAGGTTGGATTTGCTTAAGAAAACAAGTAATTAATTCAATAGGGATCTCAAAGGGGGTACAATTGTCCATTCTAAAGCATCTTTGTACATGGTCTTGAAGATCAGCATCATATCTGAACTGAGTTATCAGCTCTGCAATTTTCCTTTGGTCCTATGCATCCAATTGAGAAAAAGTATATCAACATGCAAATCAAGTTGGTTAAACTGAAAATTGTTTTTGGCTATCCAAATAAACCATGGTGCATGTGCTCTGTGGGTGCCCATATCTCCTGTTTTGTCTTTGAAGAGTCCCTTGACAAAATAGCTTTCCTATTAATGGGCTCTCTTGTTTCATATTGTACTATTTTCCAAATCTTTCTAGCAATAGGACAAGCAACAAAGAGGTGGAAACAATCTTCCTCTAAAGAAGGACATCTCATGCATTTGCCATGTTTCCCTTTCCAATTATTTGTCCTCTGCTCTTGGTCCAAACAACTTTGTGCATTATTAGCTAAAACTAATGGCAAACATTTGATCAGGGATTGAGCTTGACCATATGCAACAAAATCTAAATTTCCATTTGCCCCTAGAATCTTGCAATTTCCATCTAGTATTAAGGACAATGAGAAGGTCCCCTATATCTCTGGTTGGGGTAGGAATAGGGAAAAGGGAAGTACTCTCAACCCAACTGAACTCTCTGCTATAGACCAAAAAAGTTCCACCTACTTTTCTAAGATGAAGAGTTTGGTATGGCTTCTGAGCTCTTCAAGAAAGGACTGTAGTATTAGGGTCAGATATGGAGCAAAGTTGAGTTTAGATGGAAAACCTTGCGCAAACTTTGGTTTTCCATTGTCTTTTTTTGGGTAAGTTGTCTTCTATTCTTTGCTTGCCTCACAAGCTAGCTTCTCTTTGTTTTGGTTTGGCATTGTTGTCTTTCACTGATCATTACCATGGCAACATGCAACTCACCATGGCTTGCAAGAGATGCAAACAAAGGCTACAAGATAGAAAATATAAAAAGCTTGGTCAGGGCACAAGGAACAGAAGACTCTTTGTAGAGCAGTTGCAGGAAGTAGTTGCAGATGCACACATTTGATAATTGGCATCAGAGTAAAGAAAATGAGTTGTGATGTCACGATTTGTGGTAGCATTCTCAGAAGCAACATCAGACCATTCTCGAGTCTTCAAGTGCACCCTAAAGTTCATAGAGTGACAACCCTACCAACACCTCGTATTTTCATGCCAAAACATTACCACTATTGCAATGACTTATGCACTTAGGTTGTCTCTCCTTTTCTTGCATTCTATTGAAGACCATAGACTACTCGAATCAGGATGATCTTGCATTGCTTCCACTCTTTGTGCATCTCTCGAGAGTTTCTCCAAATAACAAGGACATCTATAGAAAGTAGACAGGATGCAAGATCACTACTACACACGCATCCTATTGCGACGTTTACGTACCGACGATTAGCACCCGCTTAGCATTAATCGTCGGTATAAAAATCGGGTGTCGTAAATCGTCGCTATATAGCGACTTTTAATAAGCGTCGCTATATAGCGACCTTTAAAAGTCGCTATATAGCGACTTTTAAAATTCGCTATATAGCGACGTTAGTAAAAGTCGCTATATAGCGACTTTTAAAGGTCGCTATATAGCGACACTGAGACACTAAATTATAGCGACGTTTTACAGAGAGGTTTTTTTTTTTTTTTAGCCTTAAAATTTATTTTCTTCCAATGATAAAATTTTTTAAATTTTCATACATGTTTGAGCTCATAGAGAATTAAAAAATGAGAGCATGTACATCAAGCCTTTGAAGCTCATATATTCATGGTCCAAGTTTGAGATGAGAAAAATCAAATTAAATAAGAGCATTTACATCAACTGTTTCATCTTGAGCCAAGTCTAAGGCGCCAAGCAAGTCTATCTCCAACTCTATACCGAGTTGATCTCCTATATCATCATCGTACTCTAGCATCGTACGTTCACCTAAAAGTATTTGATCATCTTCTTCAATTAAGCTTAAGTGTGGTGATTGATCTTGACGATTGTTGTCTTCCTCGTCAATATCGTGATCTCCATCCTCCTCCCGTGCGATGTCATTATGCGCATCTTCCTCTTGCCTCATATGGTGATCTACATCTTCTTCGCTAGATTCATCAATTGGATCCGGATTTGGTAGTGGCATCTCCATATCCACATCTCGATCTTCAAAAATCTGCTTACTTCGTGGTGCAACTTGGATCACGTACCACCATCTTGGATCAGAACGATCCGGATGAAAAACCACCTATATTGAAGATGGGTGCCAAATGTTTTCAATTATATATATATCAATGGACTTTAAAAACGAAAGCTTCGACTAATTAAATCATTAGTATGCACCTGCTCACAGTGCTCGGGAAGAACAAAAGTATCACTTTCATCGGTCCAATGTTTGGTGGAGTCTATTGCAAAGAGACCGCTACCATCTTTTCTCACAGTTGCATGGGGACCGTTGTAAGTAGTTCTAAACCATTTTACATCAAGAATGAAAATAGTAAATCGTCTGAAATCAATTTCATAGATGTCGCGTATGGTTCCACAATAATCCAACTGTGAGGAGAGAAGATTGGTATCCGAAGCACTTGCTCGGCTATCTTGTGTGAAGTTAGCCATGACTCCACAATCATACGTGACTCTCTTTGAATCGATGCGTTCTATGCAAAAATGTCGTCCATATGACCATAATGCACTGTACTTTTTGTACTGTAAAAGAGCATCATTAAAACAATGAAGATGCACCTATTTTATAGCATATATTGCCACAAATAATTACTTAATTACATCAAGAGATAAGAAACTTACATGCACCATACATCCAGATGATAACTCCCGCTCGCACTCGTTTATTGTCTCTCCATCACGTTCGGCTTTACGTATAGCTAGTTGTAGCCAATCAAGTGACATGTGAGTAGGGAGAAGAGCCAGATCTCGTGGATATGGTTGTGATCGCCTGTACATTACTCTGAATCTCATCCTTGCATTTATTCTTTCTGCTTTGGCCACTTCATATCTCTCAATCCACTTCTGCATCTCAGGGCTATTGAGGATACAAAACTTATTGAATTTCTCCATTTGCTCTTCGCTCATCTTTCTTTCAATCCCTTTTCCTTGGGGGACCTCGCCAATGATGCGATCATCATCCTTGTTGTGCCGAGCTTGCGGCATATCAGGATCCGTGGATGCAAGAAACTCTGTGATATATACTAATGACTCTTGCACAAGCCATCCCTCTGCCATGCTTGCTTCTGCTCTTGCTCTTTGTCTTACAAACCCCTTTAAAGTTTTCATAAACCGCTCGAGAAAAAACATCCATCGATTATGAACGGTACCTGCTATAGCCACCTCATCAACTATGTGCACAAGCAAGTGGACTTGAGTTGTCATAATGCTTGAGGGAAAGTGCTTCTCAAGCAAGCATACGGCTTCGATGGATTCCACCCTAGCCTTCTCGATGCTCGATATAGAGATCTCTTTTTGAGATATCCACCTATTTCACATGTCCATGCATATGTAAGATATTTGAGATATCCACCTATTTCACATGTCCATGAAGAAAATACATGATGCGAATTGATAGTAAGCATACCTCACAATACCACAGATCTTGAATATAGCATTTCTAACATCTTCTTGTAAGCACCCTTTTATTGTAATTGGAAGGATGAACTATCAAAGCAACAATGAAATCATGTCAACAATATAACATAATAATAATTACGCTAATGCATCACTATTATCGGTACACTAATTCTACTTAGAATACCTGTAAGACCTTGTGCCAATCATGGGACTTGAGGCCACTAAGCTTATTGTCCTTTGAAAATGCTCCTTTCAAGCAACGCATGTACCCTGTCGGTGTTTGAAAAGAGGCAATGTCTGCCTTGATCGCTGCCTCCTCCCTCGTAGAGAGGATCCACGTTGCTTTCGGGAGGACAACTTTTCCTGAAGCATGCACTTGGGGCCACAAACGAGACATCCTATTCATAGCATGCAAGTCTTCTCGCACTCCTCTCGAGTCCTTGGAACCAACCAAGTGTGCCCAAATGGTAGCCCCCACATTCTTAAAGATATGCATGGGATCCAAGAGATGATTGATTTGTAACTGACCCCAATAAGGAAGCTCGTGAAAGATCGATAGCCTCTTCATACCAGGAGGAGGTTCCTCTCCATTCTCCCTCCAAGCTTGAATCCAATCACTTGCTTTCAAATATGATGGTGGTGGATCAAGCTGACCTCCACGTGCGAGATGGTCGAGCGGAAGGTATCGAGCATGACCTTCATAAACATTTTTCCTCATGTGTTTGGAGTAGCGTGCAAGCGATTTCAGAGCGGGTCCACAAACAGGACAAGCATGGTACCCACTTGTAGCAAGCCCTGCACGCGTGCATGAATATGTTAGTACAAGACATGCGTGCAAAAGAGAGTAAAAAAAGCATAATCCCTCATTGTACATGTAAAGACATAACCACGTACCTGCGCACTCTCCATATCCTGGGTAGTCATGCATGCTCCACATCAAGATACCCCTGACGGAAATATCATTGGTATGCCTAGGAGCTCTGGAAATATCAAAGACCTGCACTCCTCTCCATAATATCTGTAACTCCTCTATCAAAGGTGCCATGTACACGTCCATGTTTCTTGCCTTGTACTTTCCTGGCACAAGTAGTGCAAGCATGAGGTGTCCCTTTTTTATTGTTAGCCATGGTGGGATATTGTAATTCACCACGACTATGGGCCATGTCGACCAAGATGTCGAGCGTAACCCGAAAGGATTCACGCCGTCCATGGCTAGCCCAAGATGTAAGTTGCGTGGCTCTCTCGCAAAGTCCGGCCACTGATTATCTATGTGCTTCCAAGCCGCACAATCTGCGGGAATCCTCAATGTGTGATCAGTGGACCGATGAGATGCATGCCATGTCATCAACTCCGCTATGGATTTGCATCGAAACATGTGTTGTATTCTTGCAATGATGGGAAAGTGTCTTAAGACCTTTACCGGTATCCTCTCACCCTGCAAGTCATCTCTATATCGTTGTTCCCCACACTTTGGACAACTAGCCAAATCTCCATGCTCACGACGAAAGAGAATACAATCATTACGGCAAGCATGGATGGTATCATAATCCATACCCACCATTGTTAGCATCTTTTTCGCTTCATCTCTTGATGCGGGCATGGTATTTGGTGCAGGCAACATCTTTTGGAGCAACCTATGACAAAGACACTATCCAAATGATGATTCTCAAAACAAACAATATCCAAATAATGAGTCAATCAAATTAATGCAAGGGCTAACCTCATTAAGGCCGAGACACTTGTATCCGACCACCCATACTGTACTTGTAGATTCAAGATTGAGAGACAAGCACGTAGTTTAGACATCCTGGCACCCTCGTACAATTGTGTTGATTGCAACTCTCGCATTTTCACCTCAGACTCTGACATCACGTGTACGTGGGATGTAGTGCCCCTAAAAATGGAATCCATCATGTCGACCATACCCTCGTCGTCATCTGGGAGACTATAGTCTTGTTGAAAGTGAGAAGGTATATGTGTACCCTCGTCACCCTCGTCATCCTGTCATAAGCTCATTCGTGTAAATAGAAGATCTTCTAATTCCGGGTATACAATAAGATTGCGAACTTAAATAGCTTTGAGTTACCGATGATCCATCAACATGTGCAACACCAACGGGGGGTACTGGTTCCGGCTCCTCCCCATACATCCGCAAGTGGCGCATGATAATACGATGTTGATGTCGTACTTCTCGCTTGCAATGAGTGCAATGACAATATAACCTCTCCGTAAGCCACTTCGTGCTCCCGGGCGTTGGCGCATCATCGGATGTCGTCCCTTCCATCTACACTTATAAAACCAGAACATAAGCATGAAGAGGAGATGTACACAATTATGAGCATAGCATGTTTAATTTGAGCTTCTCTTGAGGCTATATAAAAAGAATGACATCGCTATATAGTAAGGATTGAAACAAAAAATCCTATATAGTAAGGCTGTGTAGTAAGAGGAGATATTGACAATTATAGGCATAGCATGTTTGAGTCACAAGAGGCCTCATTAAAAAACAAACAGTAAGCGTCGCTATATAGCGACGCTCTGTTCCGTCGCTATATAGCGACGATTTTAATTGAAAGCGTCGCTATATAGCGACGTTTTCAATTAAAAACGTCGCTATATAGCGACGAATAAGCGTCGCTATATAGCGACGCTGTGGGTTAAAACCCGAAACGTCGAAACCCGCGGCGTTTTGCTCAAAGCTTTCCTAATCTCTAAACTAAGCTCTCCAAAATCTCCTCCCACCTATTTTCACTGACCTCCCATCTATTCCAAGCAACCTCCTACCCTATTACCCACTCCTCACCCTCCTCCTACCTCTTGTGCACCCTCTCTCTCCTTTTTCCCTCTTTGGTTTCCAGAAAGAAAGTTCTTCAAAAGGTGAGTTTTTTTCAACAATGTAGGTTGTTTGTTTGTTAGCTTTGGTTTTGTGAGTGTTTCTACTTGTATTGCTAAAGTTTTAAACTAGTTTTCATGCTTGATTAGAAAGGATTCAAACAAAAAACGAAATTTCAAGAAAGAAAGAAAGAAACTCACCTCTTCTTTATGTATTTCTCTTCCTTCTCTTCTCCTCAATCTCCTCCTTTCCTTGTCTCCTCAATCTTCTCTTTCCTTGTCTCCTTTCAAGAAGTTGCTTTTGTGATCTCCTCTTTCCACTAACATCTTATTTGAAAAAATGGGTTGTTTTCTCTCTTTTGTAGGGCCAGTCCACTACACCGAGCGGGACATAGTCTCTCTTTTGTGGGCCCAGTCCACTACACCAAGCGGGACATACTTTTACAGGTAAGTGCTTCCTCTTCTTTCCATTTAAGCTTTTTGTTATTTGCATTGGCCTGCAGCTAGCGCCTTAAGCGCTAGCTGCAGTGATGGGCGTAGGAACCCTCTCTTCCCCCTTCTCTTTTTCTCATTTTCCCCCTTCTCTTTTTTCCCTCTTCTCTTATTCTCTCTTTCCCCCTCTCTCTTTTCCCTTCTCTCTTTCCTTTCCCCCTTATTCTCTATTTCCGCATCCCTCTTATTCTCTTATGCTTATGCTTCTCTCATTCCCCCTTCTCTATTTCCCCCTTCTCTCATTCGCATAAGCTTCTCTCATTCTCTTTTTCCGCATGACCATAAGCATGAGCTTATGCTTATGCTTATGCATAAGCATAAGCATAAGCATAAGCATAAGCTCATGCTTATGCTCATTCATGAGCATGAGCTTATGCGTAACTTTCCGCATAAGCTCCTTCTCTCATTCCGCATAAGCTCCTTCTCTATTTTCGCATGAGCATAAGCATGAGCTTATGCTCATTCATGAGCATGAGCTTATGCTCATTCATGAGCATGAGCTTATGCGTAAGTTTCCACATAAGCTTATGCGGAAATAGAGAATGAGAGAAGCTTATGCTTCTCTCATTCTCTTTTTCCGCATAAGCTCCTTCTCTCATTCCGCATAAGCTCCTTCTCTATTTCCGCATGAGCATAAGCATGAGCTTATGCTTATGCTTATGCTTATGCTTATGCATGCATAAGCATAAGCATAAGCTCATGCTTATGCTCATTCATGAGCATGAGCTTATGCGTAAGTTTCCGCAAGAGCTTATGCGGAAATAGAGAATGAGAGAAGCATATGCTTCTCTCATTCTCTTTTTCCGCATAAGCTCCTTCTCTCATTCCGCATAAGCTCCTTCTCTATTTCCGCATGAGCATAAGCATGAGCTTATGCTTATGCTTATGCTTATGCTTATGCATAAGCATAAGCATAAGCTCATGCTTATGCTCATTCATGAGCATGAGCTTATGCGTAAGTTTCTGCATAAGCTTATGCGGAAATAGAGAATGAGAGAAGCTTATGCTTCTCTCATTCTCTTTTTCCGCATAAGCTCCTTCTCTCATTCCGCATAAGCTCCTTCTCTATTTCCACATGAGCATAAGCATGAGCTTATGCTCATTCATGAGCATGAGCTTATGCGTAAGTTTCCGATTAAGCTTATGCGGAAATAGAGAATGAGAGAAGCTTGTGCTTCTCTCATTCTCTTTTTCCGCATAAGCTCCTTTTCTCATTCTGCATAAGCTCCTTCTCTATTTCTGCATGAGCATAAGCATGAGCTTATGCTTATGCTTATGCATAAGCATAAGCATAAGCTCATGCTTATGCTCATTCATGAGCATGAGCTTATGCGGAAGTTTCCGCAAGAGCTTATGCTTCTCTCATTCCCCCTTCTCTATTTCCCCCTTCTCTCATTCCCATAAGCTTCTCTCATTCTCTTTTTCCGCATGACCATAAGCATGAGCTTATGCTTATGCTTATGCATAAGCATAAGCTCATGCTTATGCTCATTCATGAGCATGAGCTTATGCGTAAGTTTCCGCATAAGCTCCTTCTCTCATTCCGCATAAGCTCCTTCTCTATTTTCGCATGAGCATAAGCATGAGCTTATGCTTATGCTTATGCTGCCTCATGCTTATGCTCATTCATGAGCATGAGCTTATGCGTAAGTTTCCGCATAAGCTTATGCGGAAATAGAGAATGAGAGAAGCTTATGCTTCTCTCATTCTCTTTTTCCGCATAAGCTCCTTCTCTCATTCCGCATAAGCTCCTTCTCTATTTCCGCATGAGCTTATGCGGAATGAGAGAAGGAGCTTATGCGGAATGAGAGAAGGAGCTTGTCATGAGCTTATGCGCAAGTTTCCGCAAGAGCTTATGCGCAAGTTTCCGCAAGAGCTTATGCGCAAGTTTCCGCAAGTTTGCGCAAGTTTCCGCAAGTTTCCGCAAGCATAAGCTCATGCTTATGCTCATGCATGAGCATGAGCTTATGCGCAAGTTTCCGCAAGAGCTTATCCGCAAGTTTCCGCAAGTGCTCCTTCTCTTTTTCCGCATAAGCTCCTTCTCTTTTTCCGCATGAGCATAAGCATGAGCTTATGCTTATGCTTATGCATAAGCATAAGCATAAGCATGAGCTTATGCTCATTCATGAGCATGAGCTTATGCGTAAGTTTCCGATTAAGCTTATGCGGAAATAGAGAATGAGAGAAGCTTGTGCTTCTCTCATTCTCTTTTTCCGCATAAGCTCCTTTTCTCATTCCGCATAAGCTCCTTCTCTATTTCCGCATGAGCATAAGCATGAGCTTATGCTTATGCTTATGCTTATGCTCATGCGGAAATAGAGAAGGAGCTTATGCGGAATGAGAGAAGGAGCTTGTCATGAGCTTATGCGCAAGTTTCCGCAAGAGCTTATGTGCAAGTTTCCGCAAGTTTCCGCAAGTTTCCGCAAGCATAAGCATAAGCATAAGCATAAGCTAATGCTTATGCTCATGCAAGTTTCCGCAAGTTTCCGCATGAGCTCCTTCTCTTATTCCGCATAAGCTCCTTCTCTTTTTCTGCATAAGCTCCTTCTCTATTTCCGCATGAGCATAAGCATGAGCTTATGCTTATGCTTATGCATAAGCTCATGCTTATGCTCATGCTTATGCTCATTCATGAGCATGAGCTTATGCGGAAGTTTCCGCAAGAGCTTATGCGGAAATAGAGAATGAGAGAAGCATATGCGGATCTCATTCTCTTTTTCCGCATAAGCTCTTTCTCTTTTTCCGCATAAGCTCTTTCTCTTTCTCTTTTGCGTGAGCATATGCGGAAATAGAGAATGAGAGAAGCTTATGCTTCTCTCCTCCTCTATTTTCGCATATGCGGAAACATGAGCATAAGCTCATGCTCACCCATGAGCATAAGCATAAGCTCATGCGGAAAAAGAGAAGGAGCTTATGCGGAAATAGAGAATGAGAGATGCTTCTCTCCTTCTCTTTTTCTGCATAAGCTCCTTCTCTTTTTCCGCATGAGCATAAGCATGCGGAAACTCATCCTTCTCATGCTTATGCTCATGCATGTGCATGAGCTTATGCTTAAGTTTCCGCATAAGCTCATGCTTATGCGTGAGCTTATGCGGAAATAGAGAATGAGAGAAGCATAAGCTCATTCTCTATTTCTGCATAAGCTCATTCTCTATTTCCCCCTTCTCTCATTTCCCCCTTCTCTCATTCTCTATTTTCCCTCATCTCTTTCCCTTTCTCTCATTCTCTATTTCCTCATTCTCATTCTTTTCTTTCCTTTACATCTTCTTTCCCTCTTATCTTTCCCTCTTCTTTCCCTCTTTCCTTTCCCTCTTCTTTCCTTTCCCTCTTCTTTCTTCTTGCCTATGCCTATGCCTATGAGAATGCTCATGTTTGTTTATTTGTTTTCTGTTTTCGTATTTGTGTCTATGTTAGACATGGGATCACGTCGCTCATCGGACGAGTACGGACAGCCTCACAGGAGGAGAGCTCACGATCTATATGCTCCAGAGGACTTTGATTCCTCTCAGGTGACTACCCCGAAGACTACCCCTGGTCTGACTCCTCTCGGTCCTAGCACTGTGACTACCCCTGGTCCGACCCCTCTTCCACGTAGCACTGCGACTACCCCTCAGGGGACTCCTTTGCTAGCTGTGCATGGCTTTGTTGGGACTCCCGACGAGTTTGTAGCGCAGATGAGCGATGAGGAGGCAGCGAGATTCTTCTCTCTGCTCTCTCAAAGGACCTCCGCAATTCCTTCCCCTACACCGACGGGTGGACGTACAGCCCAGCCATCCCCTCGCACCCCTTCGACCGCGGGATCATCACCTGCGCATGCCTCTCGCAAGGGAAGGAAGAGTAGGATGGGCGGCTCATGTTGTGCTGACTCAGGAGATGTAGACGAGTCAGCACACTCACGCTCCTTTAGGTCTCCACTTGGTCCGGAGACACAGTATCAGTCAGGTCCCTTTCCCTCTCCTACTCCCACAGCTACTCCTCGATCCGGAAGCAGTCGCGCAGCTTCCACTCCTTCAGACTCTGCTACTGTCAGTCCCCCTTACTCATCAGGGGATCTCTCCTATCAAATCACATCTGCCGGAGAGATAATAGAAGACAAAAAGGGCAAAGCAGTGATGGCCGCCATGAGGCGGTTGATGAGTCATCACTTCAAGAGCGGCATAAATATCGATTGGCGGTATCAAGATGGCCAAAAGAAGCAGGCGGTGATCGATGAGTTAAAACAAAGATATCCTAATCCGCCAAATGTGGAGTTTAATAACAGTTATATGCTCGAGCGCATGGGTTTGGTCCTAAAGCATCGCAGATCAACCATGCGTACTTCCATTACAAAGGGGTTGGCTAAACCCAGCTGGGCAGACAAAGCTGATTGGAAGTACTTCAAGAAGCAACATAGGGACCATCCTGAAATGTTCGAGGGTCAGAGGAGGGCTGCGAAGAGACGGCTGGATGTCGTAGGTACTTCGCACTTTGGTGCAGGCGGACGGTATGCGTTCGAGGCAACCGTGGTAAGTTTACTTCTTTCCATTTAATGTATTGTTCTATTTGTTTTACTTACATATTACATGCACTTTAGCTAACTCTAACTCTCGTAAATTGGATCCACAGCAAGCTGTGATGGGTCGTCTTCCTACGGATGCAGAGACACAGCGCGCATTTCAGATAGGAACCAAGCCGTGGTTCATTGAGCAAGAGGCAATGGGAGCGACAGTCGATTGGGCTGAGGTGGCTGCTCGCACGGTATAAGTTTACTTCTGCTTGTAATCTCACTTTTTAATTTAAGTTCCAATCTAATTTTCGATTTATATGGTTCACTCTCAGGGTCAAAGCTCAAGCGTCCCATCATCAGAGACGAGCGATCAACAGGGGCAAGGATCGGACGCAGGTGCCGATGACGAAGGAGAAGACGCAGGTGTCGGGGACGAGGGAGAAGATGCAGGTGCCGAGGACCAGGGAACAGCCCAACAAGACGATTCGGATTCGGATTCGGATTAGTAGTGGTAGTAGCATTTTTCATATCCGCTCGTTAGAGCCATTTTGTATCGCCCTTTCACAGGGTAATTTTGTTTCAAACACAGTTGTATATGTATATGCATTTCTTCCTCATCGTTCACAAGAACAATTTTGTATCACCCTGCAAGCAAGGGAAATTTTGTTATAAAAAACTTTCTTTTGTAATTACAAAAAAAAAAAAGGGTTAGTGGGGCTAAACAGGGCCAAAAGGAAGCCCTGTTTAGCCCCACTAACCATTTTTTTTACCTTCTGTTAATCGTCGCTATATAGCGACGTTTACCAGTGTCGCTATATAGCGACGATTAACAGAGTCGCTATATAGCAATGTTTTTATCGTCGCTATATAGCGACGTTTACATCGTCGCTATATAGCAACGATTAACAGCGTCGCTATATAGCGACGGTTTATAGCGACGCTCCTTTTCCGACGATTTTAACGACTTTTATAGCGACCTTTGCGCCCGTGAAAAAAAAAAATTTTAATGTAAAAAGCGTCGGTATTTCCGTCGGAAAATGGCCTATGCCTTGTAGTGGATGTTTGACGAGCACATCCTGCACATGCTTGATACAACATAGGTCAGTGGTTGCCTAAACCATCCCAATGCTTGTTTGTGATTAAGCTTTGGGATAGTCTACTTGTTTCATTTCTTGATACAATGCAGGTCAGTGGTTGCCTAAACTAGCCCCATGGTTGTTTGTGATTGAGCTTTGAGATAGTTTACTAGGATGGCTTGGACTTAATGTGATTATCCTAAACCAGCACGGTGGTTGGAATATCGGGCAACCATGTGGTTGGTTCAGCTCAAACACCAAAACCAGGCTGTGGCTTGGACTTAATGTGATTGTTCTAAACTAGCTTGGTGGTTGGAACATCATGTAATCGTGGCTGGGGGTTAGCTCAAACACTAGTTATGTGATTGTCCTGAACCAGTGTGGTTGAACAAAAAGTAACAGCAATATATTTCGCAATAGAACAACAATATATTGTTATTTTAGAATGTCATGCAACAGTGGCTAGTTTAGCTCAAACATGAGTGTGGTTGAACTAACATTAGTTGTTGACCAGCTCGGTGGTTGAAATTATTGTGTTTCTTAGAAATTAAATTAGTTATATTTAATTTACACATACTATATTTTGTTTTTGCACAAACTGTATTTTGTTTTGTTTTCCTCATATTGCAAAAAGGGGGCCTACATGTTGGGTCAGCAGACAGATTGTATCTCAATTTTATGGATTAGAATCCTAACATTTCAATTAGGTAGAGGATCTTTGAGCATTGTTGGAATCCATGGTACATCAGGAAACTCAAAGACAAGAATGTTTGTTGCTGCCAATTTGCCAAACACACATACTCTTTGATCTGTGCAGGCAAGTTGTGAATGACTTGAGATCTAGTCGTACTAGATCATTGCTCCATGGGGATCGATGCCCATGTCTCCCCGATGAATGTGCAGTCTGTAGGCCACCTGGATCCTCATCATGTGTCACAAAAAAGGCCACATGTATTCTCATCATATGTCCCAAAAAACCACCGCACTTGTTTTTGTAAATCCCAAATGATAAATTAACCCCATGCTTGTTTTTATTATATGCCAAACAACCACCATGCTTGTTTTTAGTTATCTTATGGAATGTCATGGTATCCAATTATATTTTCCTTGGTTGCACACAAGGAGAATTGCTCCCACAAAGAAGCTGGTTCTCTGTAACTATTGTTAGATTTCAACCACTGGGCTGGTGAAATATTAGAAAATGAATTTGTTTATGGCATCTGCTTTAGGCATGTTCTCTTTAACTATTGTCAAATTTCAACCACCGAGCTGTGACGACAAATCCACGAGTGACCACAAATCCTAAGCGAATGAATTTCATGCCATTGATATTGTAATAATATAAGCAAACTACCATGCTAGTGGCAATTAATATCCTAGTGTACAACCAACCATACAACCAACCACTGCACTGGTGAACACTTATCCTGACCACTTATCTTGCACTACCACCCTGCTATCCTAAAACGGATGTATGTTCCTCCTCCAAGTGATCAATCTCATCTCTGAGAATCTTGGGTTAGCGAGGGACCCCTTGCAAAATGGCTTCATCAAGCTCAGGACAAGCGGCAAGAAAGATGTCATTGCCTTTGTGGCTTTCCATCTTAGTTCCTCTGTTGTTCCTTCACTCAAGACCTATCGGGTTTTTTAACCAGTTTTCTCTCTTGCTATCCAAGATCTAATCGTTCACATATTCTAATCTATCAAATCAAGCCATCTTGACATGCTCAATAATGTATTCCAATGAGATCTTTGCCATCTTTAAAGACCCGTGTACCAATAGATTCCCCACACATTACATTGATGAATATGACAGGTTAGTTGTATGATAGTTAAGGCTAGAGGAGGTAGGCACTGACAAAGAAATGCATTTTTGTCTGTTTAGGATTAATTGCAACCCCCACAAAATATAACCTTTAGAAAATCTCAAATCACCACCGCGCTTGTTTAAGTAAATCCCAATCAATAAATCCCAAACAAGGGAAAATGTAAATCCCAAATAGTATACTAATTCCAAACAACCACCGAGCTTGTTTTAGTGACAAAGATTGTGCATGAGGGACCATCTAATTCATTAGGGGATATTTGGGGTCTAGAAAGGGCCTCATAAGGAATGGATTAGGAAAAGATTAGTCTTCCTAATACAATCCTATGTGTAAGGCTCATAAAGGATGACAAGGTGGTTTTAGAAGACTATACATGGTTTTTCCTTGCATTTATGCTCAAGGATCCACCAAATGAAGAAGCAGGGCTATTTTATATCTCACGTGGTAGGGAAAAGTGTCACCATTGGCTTGGTGGCCTAGTGGTCAAGGCTCTTGAATAATGTACAGGAGGTTGTGGGTTCCATTCCCTACAAGCGCGCCAGTCGCCTATTAAACTTTTGGCAGGCGGCATGGGCGGGTGGCGGCAGGTTGTGCCATGTGGTAGTTGCATGGGGCTGCTCACTGTTCTGGTCCTTACTTTGGGAATCGAAGTGCCACATGTCACTCTTGTGGGATTTCCTCCCTTCTCCCACTTGCAAGGCCACTTGCCATGCATTAAATATCTTTTTTGGACCTTTGTAGGGGCAAATTTCAAATTTTTGGTGCTCAAGGACACGTGGAAGCACACGCTTCTTCCTCCCCCAACTTGGTGGTTTTCTCCTTAAAATCCATGGTTTTCTTTCAGCACAAACCATGGTTTTTCCAATTGAAACCACCTATTTCCTTTGGCATTTATTATGCACATGCCACCTCAACGTGGCATTGCCCCACAAAAAGGAGCATTCCCATTGGTACACCTCAAATCCCTCACTAACCCCTTTAAATTAGGAAACACTAATTGGGGGCCCTTTGGAGACCCCAATTCTCCCCTAATGCATAGGCTCAAATTAGCATTCAGTCAGAATTAGAATGTAATAACAATGATTGTGCATGAGGGACCATCTAATTCACAGGCTCAAATTATCATTGAGCCAGAATCAGATTGTAATAACAATGAATTTGCATGGGGGACCATCTAGTTCAGAAGCTTAGATTAGCATTCAGTTAGTTTATCAGGCTATAATAATAATGACTTTGAATGGGGTACCATCTAGTTCACAAGCTTATATTAGCATTCAGTTAGTTTATCAGGCTATAATAACAATAGTTTAGAATGAGAACTATTGTTATTACAGCTTGATGAACCGACTCAATGCTAGTCTAATGTCTTGTTTTGATCTTGCCTTTCTTTACTTGATTGTAATAACAATGACTTTGCATGAGATGCCATCTAGTTCACAGGCCCAGATTAGCATTAAGTCATAATCAGACTCATAATCAGACTGTAATAACAATGGCTTTTCATGAGGGACCATCTAATTCGCACTCTCAGATTAGCATTAAGCTAGAGATAGACTGTAAGTACATATTAGACTATTAGAATTTTCCGATGACCAAGAAACCATCTAATCCTAGGTCATGAGCAACCATCTAGCTAGATGATGATGTATATGACCACCTACACTAGGTTGGGCTACCAGCAAAATCCAGCAGGTGGATTGTGTGCTCTTAGTAGCGATAGCATGCAAAGTTGCACAAATTGACATAAGAAAAAAAGGGAGAAAGAGTGGGAGGGCGGCAAGTCTGGCTATATAAAGGCCTTAAGGGTAGAGAAACAATTCACCACACCTAGGAAAATCCCTCTTTTATCCTCTTCCATGCTCTCCAAGCCCCTTCCACCCTTGTGATGAATCTTCTACTATGATCTGGATGATCCTTCATAATGTTTTACAAGTCATGGGATCTATTGTCTGCATTCTCTCTCCATCCTGCAACACTCCACTAGCCATAGCCATGACCAAGGGAGTTGCAGGATGGGGAGTTAATGGAAACATGTATTAAGGGGGAATCCATTGTTTGCCTTGGCTCTCCATTCTGCAACACTCCACCAGCCATAGCCATGACCAAGGGAGTTCCAGGATGGGGAGCCAAGGGAAACATGTCTTAAGGGGGTGATTGCAGAACGGATTTCAGGTCTATCGCATTTGATCCCATTCTCAGCTACCAATGTTTGTCATCATTGTTCTGTCAGGCAGTGGGCGAGAACTCAACTTTGTGATGAGCCTCTCATATATGAGCACAACCTTCGGAAATGGTTTAGAACTCAACTTTGTGATGAGCTCTAACACATTGATAGCATGTGTCAATGTGCTAGATCTCACCACCAGATTAAGTTCCCTACTATTAACTAGGAATCAAATTGAGGCCTGAGGCTTGACGCTATGCATGGTGATGCTCGAGGGCCATAGAGGAAAAGAGAACGTGAGGGGAGAAGCACTAACCTGGGTGGGGAAAAGGACTTAAGAGGGGTAGGAATGAAGAGGGGGACTATGGCACAAGGGGGAAGGAAGAGGGGGAAGAAGAGTGTGTACATGATGGGAGGTGGAATGTAGAGATGGATACATCAAGGGAAGAGAGTCATGCTTTATTTGAAAGGAATGATGGGGGGGAAATAAAAGTACTAGCTAGGTGGCTTTACAAGAATGAGCGCGTTACATCAAGGAATAGCCCCCTCCTTTTATAGCCAAGAGAGAGGGTCTCTCCCAATAAATGTATCCTCCCACATGCATGGTGTGTGTGGAAAAGTCTCCCATGTGGGCTAGGTGGGTATGCACTCTCAATTGTGTGTGACAATACTTTGCCTCATTTTCCCCATATATCAAACCCCATATCCCAAGTCTAAGATACTCCCTTGGTCTCCTCCCAATTTTATAATTCGTTCAAACATCTAGGAGGACAAGTGGAGGGTTGGCACAAGAAGTCTTGCCACCTCATCCTACTTTCCCTATTATTTAACTTGCATCCTTTGACTATCTACACCCCCTCCACATGGGCCTATCCTACATGGAGGGAATAATCCAATATAATATCCATCTCCACCTATTTTATATTACTTCTCCCATGGCCATGTCTCACTAAATGCAGGCATGGGGCTGCCTAGGTGGAGGGGTGGCACATGGAGGAACCATGCCACCTTACCATTTTATAATATAACTACCATGGATTATGTACAACACACCTTATGGGTCCTCCTATGTGGAAGGGTGGCACATGGTCATGCCCTGCCACCTCAACCCTGGGCTCTATGCACACCATATTTTATTATACTATTGCCACACATACAAGCACACACATATATTTATGCACCACTACACACGGATCCTATTGCGATGTTTACGTACCGATGTTTAACACCCGCTTAGCGTTAATCGTCGGTATGAAAAGCAGGTTTCCTAAATCGTCGCTATATAATAGCGACTTTTGCTAAAAGTCGCTAAATAGCGACTTTTATAAAAGTTGCTATATAGCGACTTTTAAGTGTTGCTATATAGCGACACTGATATACAAATTTATAGCGACGCTTTTCCAGAGAGGTTTTTTTTTTTTTATAGGCCTTAAAAGTTAGTTTTTTCCAATGACAAATTTTTTTAAATTTTCATAAATGTTTGAGCTCATAGAGAATAAAAACATGAGAGCATGTACATCACTTCTTCAATAAAGCTTAAGTGTGGTGATTCTTGATTATTGTTGTCTTCTTCCTCAATATCGTGATCTTCATCCTCCTCCCGTGCGATGTCATTATGCGCATTTCCTCTTGGCTCATATGGTGATCTACATCTTCTTTGCTAGATTCATCAATTAGATCCGGCATCGGTAGTGGCATCTCCATATCCACATCTCGATCTTCAAAAATTTTCTTACTTCGTGGTGCAACTTGGATCACGTACCACCATCTTGGATCAGAACGATCCAGATGAAAAACCACCTATATTGAAGATGGGTGCCGAATGTCGTCAATTATATATATGAAATTATGCTCAAGTACATGTATCAATGGAATTTAAAAACGAAAGCTTTGACTAATTAAATCATTAGTATGCACCTGCTCACAGTGCTCGGTAAGAACAAAAGTATCACTTTCATCGGTCCAATGTTTGGTGGAGTCTATTGCAAAGAGACTGCTACTATCTTTTCTCACTATTGTATGGGGACCATTGTAAGTAGTTCTAAACCATTTTACATCAAGAATGAAAATAGTAAATTGTCTGAAATCAATTTCATAGATGTCGCATATGGTTCCACAATAATCCAACTATGAGGAGAGAAGATTGGTATCTGAAGCACTTGCTCGGCTATCTTGTGTGAAGTTAGCCATGACTCCACAATCATACGTGACTCTCTTTGAATCGATGCATTCCACGCAAAAATGTCATCCATATGACCATAATGCACTGTACTTTTTGTATTGTAAAAGAGCATCATTAAAACAATGAAGATGCATCTATTTTATAGCATATATTGCCACAAATAATTACTTAATTACGTGAAGAGGTAAGAAACTTACATGCACCATACATCCAGATGTATCCAATCAAGTGAGATGTGAGTAGGGAGAAGAGCTAGATCCTGTGGATATGGTTGTGATCACCTGTGCATTACTCTGAATCTCGTCCTTGCATTTATTCTTTCTGCTTTGGCCACTTCATATCTCTCAATCCACTTCTGCATCACAAGGCTATTGAGGATACAAAACTTATTGAATTTCTCCATTTGCTCTTCGCTCATCTTTCTTTCAATCCCTTTTCCTTGGGGAGCCTTGCCAACGATGCGATCATCATCCTTGTTGTGCCAAGCTTGCGGCATATCAGGATCCATGGATGCAAGAAACTCTGTGATATATACTAATGAATCTTGCACAAGCCATCCCTCTGCCATGCTTGCTTCCGGTCTTGCTCTTTGTCTTACAAACCCCTTTAAAGTTTTCATAAACCGCTCGAGAAAAAACATCCATCGACTATGAACGGTACCTACTATAGCCACCTCATCAACTATGTGCACAAGCAAGTGGACTTGAGTTGTCATAATGCTCGAGGGAAAGTGCTTCTCAAGCAAGCATACGGCTTCGATGGACTCCACCCTAGCCTTCTCGATGCTTGATATAGAGATCTCTTTTTGAGATATCCACCTATTTCACATGTCCATGCATATGTAAGATATTTGAGATATCCACCTACTTCACATGTACATGAAAAAAATAAATAATGTGATTTGATAGTAAGCATACCTCACAATACCACAGATCTTGAATATAGCATTTCTAACGTCTTCTTGTAAGCACCCTTTTATTGTAATTGGGAGGATGAACTATCAAAGCAACAATGAAGTCATGTCAACAATATAACATAATAATAATTACGCTAACGCATCACGATTATCAGTACACTAATTCTACTTAGAATACCTGTAAGACCTTGTGCCAATCATGGGACTTGAGCCCACTAAGCTTATTGTCCTTTGAAAGTGCTCCTTTTAAGCAATGCATGTACCCTATCGGTGTTTGAAAAGAGGCAATGTCTGCCTTGACCGCTGCCTCCTCCCTCGTAGAGAAGATCCACGTTGCTTTCGGGAGGACAACTTTTCCTGAAGCATGCACTTGGGGCCACAAATGAGACATCCTATTCATAGCACGCAAGTCTTCTCGCACTCCTCTCGAGTCCTTGGAACCAACCAAGTGTGCCCAGATAGTAGCCCCCACATTCTTGAAGATATGCATGGGATCCAAGAGATGATTGATTTGTAACTGACCCCAATAAGGAAGCTCGTGAAAGATCGATAGCCTCTTCATACCAGGAGGAGGTTCCTCTCCATTCTCCCTCCAAGCTTGAATCCAGTCACTTGCCTTCAAATATGATGGTGGTGGATCAAGTTGACCTCCACGTGCGAGATTGTCAAGCAGAAGGTATCAAGCATGACCTTCATAAACATTTTTCCTCATATGTTTGGAGTAGCGTGCAAGCGATTTCAGAGCCGTTCCACAAACAGGACAAGCATGGTACCCACTTGTAACAAGTCCTGCATGCGTGCATGAATGTGTTAGTACAAGACATGTGTGCAAAAGAGAGTTAAAAAAGCATAATCCCTCATTGTACATGTAAAGACACAACCACGTACCTACGCACTCTCCATATCCTGGGTAGTCATGCATGGTCCACATCAAGATAACCCTGACCAAAATATCATTGGTATGTCTAGGAGCTCTGGAAATATCAAAGACCTGCACTCCTCTCCATAATATCTATAACTCCTCTATCAAAGGTGCCATGTACACGTCCATGTTTTTTGCCTTGTACTTTCCTGGCACAAGTAGTGCAAGCATGAGGTGTCCCTTTTTTATTGTTAGCCATGGTGGGATATTGTAATTCACCATGACTATGGGCCATGTCGACCAAGATGTCGAGCGTAACCCGAAAGGATTCATGCCGTCCATGGCTAGCCCAAGATGTAAGTTGCATGGCTCCCTCGCAAAGTCCGACCACTGATTATCTATGTGCTTCCAAGCTGCACAATCTGTGGGGATCCTCAATGTGTCATCAGTGGACCGATGAGATGCATGCCATGTCATCAACTCCGCTATGGATTTGCATCGGAACATGTGTTGTATTCTTGCAATGATGGGAAAGTGTCTCAAGACCTTAACTGGTATCCGCTCACCCTGCAAGTCATCTCTATATCATTGTTCCCCACACTTTGGACAACTAGCCAAATCTCCATGCTCACGACGAAAGAGAATACAATCATTACGGCAAGCATGGATGGTATCATAATCCATACCCACCATTGTTAGCATGTTTTTCGCTTCATCTCTTGATGCGGGCATGGTATTTGGTGCAGGAAACATCTTCTGGAGCAACCTATGACAAAGACACTATCCAAATGATGATTCTTAAAACAAACAATATCCAAACAATGAGTCAAATTAATGCAAGAGCTAACCTCATTAAGGCCGAGACACTTGTATCCGACCACCCATACTATACTTGTAGATTCAAGATTGAGAGACAAGCATGTATTTTAGACATCCTAGCACCCTCGTACAATTGTGTTGATTGCAAGTCTCGCATTTTGACCTCAGACTCTGACATCACATGTATGTGGGATGTAGTGCCCATAAAAATGGAATCCATCATGTCGACCATACCCTCGTCATCATCCGGGAGACTATAGTCTTGCTAAAAGTGAGAAGGTATATGTGTACCCTCGTCACCCTCCTCATCCTGTTTTAAGATTTTGTGTAAATATAAGATCTTCTATTTCCTGGTATACAATAAGATTGCGAACTTAAATAGCTTTGACTTACCGATGGTCCATCAACATGTGCAACACCAACGGGGGGTATTGGTTCCAGCTGCTCCCCATACATCCGCAAGTGGCGCATGATAATACGACGTTGATGTCGTACTTCTCGCTTGCAATGAGTGCAATGATAGTATAACATCTCCGTAAGCCACTTCGTGCTCTCGGGCATTGGCGCATCATCGGACGAGCTTCCACTCGTCCCTTCCATCTACACTTCTAAAATCACAATGTAAGCATGAAGAAGAGATATTAACAGTTACAAAATAGCATGTTTGAGCTTTTTTTGATGTTACAACAAAAAGTGACTGTAAGCGTCGCTATATAGCGACGTTTTTGCTCTGTTCCATCGTTATATAGTGACGTTTTTAATTAAAACCGTCGCTATATAGCGACGAATAAGCGTCGCTATATAGCGACGCTGTGGGTTAAAACTCGAAACTCTAATCGTGCGGCGTTTTCTTCATCCTATTCCCTAATCTCTCAAGTAAGCAAGCCAATATCTACTCCCACCTATTTTCGACGACCTCCCACCTATTTCAAGCAACCTCCTTCTCTATTTTCCACTCCTCACCCTTCTCCTAGCTTTTGTACTCCCTCTCTACCCTTTTCCCTCTTTGGTTTTTTGAAAGGAAGTTCTTCAAGAGGTGGGTTTGTTTCAACAATGTAGGTTGTTTTTTTGTTAGCTTTAGTTTTGTGAGTGTTTCTTCTTGTATTGCTAAACGTGTAAACAAGTTTTGATGCTTGTTTTGAAAGGATTGAAACAAAAAACGAGATTTCAAGAAAGAAAGAAGACTCACCTCTTTTTTCTATATTTCTCTTCCTTCTCTTTCTCCTTGTCCCCTTAATCTCCTCCTTTCCTTGTCTCCTCAATCTCCTCCCTTCAAGAAGTTGCTTTTGTAATCTCCTCCTTCCACTAATATCTTATTTGAAAAAATGGGTTGTTTTCTCTCTTTTGTAGCGCCAGTCCACTACACCGAGCAGGACATACTATTTTAGGTAAGTCCTTCCTCTTTTTTCCATTTATTATTTTTGTTATTTGCATTAGCCTACAGCTAGCGCCTTAAGCGCTAGCTGCAGTGATGGGCGTAGGAACCCTCTCTTCCCCTCAAACTCTTTCCTTCTTCCCCCTTCTCTTATTCTCTTTTTTCCCCCTTCTATTTTTTCCCTCTTCTCTTATTCTCTCTTTCCCCCTTCTCTATTTTCCCCTTCTCTCTTTTCCCTTCTCTCTTTCCTTTCCCTCTTATTCTCTATTTCCGCATAGCATGAGAGCATGAGCATATGCAAAAATAGAGAATGAGAGAAGCTTCTCTCTTTCTATATTTTTGCATAAGCTCATGCATAAGCTTATGCTTATGCATATGCTTATCTCATTCCCCCTTCTCTATTTCCCCCTTCTCTCATTCTCTATTTCTGCATAAGCTCATGCTCATGCATGAGCATAAGCATGAGCTTATGCTCATGCATGGGCATGAGCTTATGCTTAAGTTTCCCCCTTCTCTCATTCTCTATTTCCACATAAGCTCATGCATAAGCATAAGCATGAGCTTATGCTTATGCTTATGCTTAAGCATAAAGCTTAAGCATAAGCATAAGCATAAGCTCATGCTTATGCTTATGCATGAGCTTATGTGGAAATAGAGAATGAGAGAAGGGGGAAACTTAAGCATAAGCTCATGCCCATGCATGAGCATAAGCTCATGCTTATGCTCATGCATGAGCTTATGCGAAAATAGGAATGAGAGAAGCTTCTCTCTTTCTCTATTTTCGCATAAGCTCATGCATAAGCTTATGCTTATGCTTATGCTTATCTCATTCCCCCTTCTCTCATTCTCTATTTCCGCATAAGCTCATGGTCATGAATGAGCATGAGCTTATGCTTAAGTTTCCCCCTTCTCTCATTCTCTATTTCCGCATAAGCTCATGCTCATGCATGAGCATAAGCATGAGCTTATGCTTAAGTTTCCCCCTTCTCTCATTCTCTATTTCCGCATAAGCTCATGCTCATGCATGAGCATAAGCATGAGCTTATGCTTATGCTTAAGCATACGTCGGAAAATGGCCTATGCCTTGTAGTGATGCCTTTTACCTTGGTCAAATTTATCCATAACATCTCCCCCCCCAGGCAGGGAATGCACAGCATTTCCATGCCTGGGACTATCACGAACAAAGAAGGGCTTGAGATAACGCTTGTTGATCACCTTCTTGCCATATGGCTCATGCAGATCCTTTACTTGTACAGACCCATTGCTATGTTCCTTGATGACTTTGTATGGACCAGTCCACAGTGGAAGGAACTTTTTATCCATTTGGTGGTCCAATCTATTATCAAAGCATAGCACAACATCCCCCTTAGCAAAGTGTCTTTCCCATCCCTTGTGAATCCTAACATCCATGTGGGCCTTTTGTCGATTATTTTGGATGTTTGTTTGATGTAGTGCAAGGCATCGGGTTTTATCTAACTTCTCAAGTTGTACCAACCTAGCCTCTACATGTTCATCTTCTATCATCCTATGTTCTTGTGCCAATCTCCAAGGCCTGAATCTCTATCTCTAGTGGTAAAATTGCCTCAGTACTGTACACCAACTCAAAAGGAGTGTGACCTGTAGACATTTTATGGGTGATGTTGTAAGCCCACACGGCTTCAGTGACCTTTTGATCCCATTGGCTCCTCTTCCTCGTGGCCATTTTTCCCATGGTTTTACAAAGGAGGCCATTGGTCCACTCCGTTTTTCCCATGGACGCTAGATGATAGATACTAGAAGTGTGATGATCAATACCTATGCGATCCATGAGCAACTCCATTGCTTCATTTAAGAATGGACTCCCATGGTCAGATACTATTTCCATGGGTATCCCAAACCTTGTGCAGATACATTCAAATATGAAATTTGAAACTGCCTTACCATTTGCAGCGGGGAGGGCGATAGCTTCAGCCCACTTAGTGACATACTGAGTGGCTACCAAAAGATACTTCTTTTTGCGGGCAATCATGGGCAGGGGCCCAACAAAATCTATTCCCCACTTCTGAAACGGATGGATGGACATCACTGGATGATGTTTCCCAGGATGCAAATCCGTCCTACCAAAGAATTGGCATGGTTCACAAGTTTTGAAATACATAGTGACATCCTTAAACAAGGTTGGCCAATAGTACCCAGCATGTAAAATCTTCTTAGTTGTATAGTCACCGGCATAATGGCCTCCACAAAATCCATCATGATAATGCTTCAATACCTTAGGTACTTCATCTTCATCAATGGCCCGTCTTAGTACCCTATCCGTGCCTTGATGGTACAACACCCCATCAAAGAGAGTAGCGTCTACTATCTCTACGGATCTTCTGTCTCTCATAGCTAGTACTTTCTGGAGCAAAGGAGAAAGCAGTCAGAAGTCTGTAGATACCTTCATACCATGGATCCCCAACTTCTATGGCCGTACAAGGGTTACATCTAGGCACTCCTCTAAATCAATCAAAGCATTCTTCAAGTTTGAACAACCCCCTTTTACAAATTTGAAAGAAAAATCATATTCTTGTAAAACTACCAACCATTTGGCCAACCGGCCCATGGGATTTGGTGATTGAAGAACCTGCTTTGCAAGACCATTGCTACAAATTATAATGAAGGACTATCCAGCCACATAATGCTTAAATTTCTCAAGGCAAAACGCCAAAGACAACGCATGCTTGTCAACCTCAGAGTAGCGTCGTTTAGTTTCGAGCAATTGTCGAGAAGCAAATCGAAGAGGATACTTGAACCGATCCTCCCCTTGCTAGAGAAGAATACGTGCCAGAGTGTGCTTACCAAACCAAGGATTGATATAGAAAGTCTTTGACCAATCAGGATTGCGTAGAATGGGTTATGAAGCTAGAGCACTCTTGATTTGTACAAACCCATGATCACAATCCTCATCCCAAGAGAAATCAACTCCATCTTTTAATAGCATAGTCATGGGTCACATCAAAGCAACATATTGATCAATGAAGCGGTGATAGTATCCTACTAGATTGATGAATGAGCGTACCTTATGTTTGGTTGTTGGTGGGGAGAGCTTAAGGATAGCTTCTACCTTCCCGGGGTTAGGCTTGACAACCTTGAATGAGACAATATGCCCCAGTAACCTCCCTTGAGTGGCTCCAATGGTGCATTTATTAGGGTTGAGGCTGCCATTCACATCATTGACCCTTTGGAAGGCTAACCTAACCTTCATGGCATGCTCATTCCGTGCCAAGAATATACAAAAATCATCTAGAAACACCTCCAAGAAAACCCCCAAATAAGGAGCAAACACCATTTGCATAAATCTTTGAAAGGTAGCAGGAGCATTGGTGAGGCCAAATGCATTACTTTGAATGCAAACGTCCCCCAGGTTGTGGCAAATGTGCTTTTAAGCACATCCTCCTCAGCAATTCTGATTTGATAAAACCCGGAGTAACCATCACAAAAGGTATACATCTCATGACCACTTACCTTCTCAAGAATGAGGTCTTGAAAGGGAAGAGGATGATGGTCCCTCTTGGTGGTTGCATTGAGTTTCTTATAGTTGATGCAGACCTAACACTTGTTGTTTTTCTTTAGGGTGACTACCACTGGTGAAACCCATTCAGTATTGTGGACCAGAACAATAAACCCAGCTTTGACCAGCTTTTGCAACTCTGAGCGCAAAGCGTCAGTCTGTAGGGGCACTAATCTCCGATACTTCTAAGCCACTGGCTTAGCATCAGGCTTCAACTCTATCTTGTACTCTATGGCAATCACATGGCACAGGTGGTGGTAGCTAGTTGCAAAGAGGTCAGGGAACTCTTTGAACATTTCTAGGAACTCATCTTTCTCACTCGGACTAAGGTCAGGGGAAATCATAGATTAAAGTTGTTGAGGACTAGCTGTTAACCTTTTCGTGGGTGGCGGGGTCGTAAACAGAGCCCCATCATGAAAACTTCCTCCTCTGAGAACTGCTCCCCCCTGTCTGATTCTTCCATTCATTTAAACACCGAGGATGAAACAGTATCACTGTCTTTCTCCTCTTCTTCTTCTGGTTCAGTGGCACCTGGTTGCACTGGGATCTTCTCCTTTGAAGTGCCAAAAGACATGTGTCCTGTCTTCCAATAGCTAATTGCATCACTCTTTCTCAACCACGCTCTCCCGAGTATGGGTGGGTAACTCCTACCTGTATCTTCAATGTCCACTACATAGAAATTGACGGTGGTGGTCAACCCATTGACAGTGATGGGCAAATGCTCAATGACTCCCAGGGTGGCGAGTCGTCGACCATCTGCTACCTTGATTCAAGTGGAAGAACACCTTGTGCATTTCAAATTAAATTTCTTCATGATACAGGGCACCGTGATATTACATGCAGCTCCCTCATCGACACACACTTTTGACACGGTAATTATCTATGATGACATCTATTGTATGCGGGTGCCGATCCATTTCTTCAGAGATAGAAGAAACCTCTCATATCTTTCCCTTTTTCTTGCTTCTCCTTGTTGAGAGACCTTGCTGCAGCTCACGTCTCACCTTAGGGCTTAATGCTATTAGTTGAGGAAGCATGATGCTCAAAGACCGATGAGCAAGGTCTTGAACAACCGAATAGTCCTCTTTTTGCCCTAAGCCAATGGGAAAATCCGAGGGCGACCACTTACTCCTATGAGATCTTTTATTCTTCTCTATTGGTGGGTTTGCCATCTCAGCATCTGAGGGCTCTGAGAAGGACACCTTCTTCCTGGGGTAGCCCGTGGTCCACGGTTTGGAGAGGGGTCCGAGGTGGTATGACTTTTTTTCCCACGGTCAAGGATCTCTACATCAGAATCCTCAGTGCCTGATTCACTTAGAAGGTAACCCTTGGAATATTGGGACATTCTGTGCGATATTGACCCTTCTCGTGGCACTCATAGCACACAACATTGGCATGTTCTCTTGGAGGGCGATTGGCTTGATTTTTAATGCCCACCATCTCAAGCCGAAGATCATTCAATTTGGCTAATTCATTGACTCTGGGTTCTTTAGCAGGAGGGGCCGGGGGAGTAGGAAGGAGGGGGGCTCATGGGCGAGGCTTGGGAAATCTTCCAGGTGGAGGGTGAGGATATACACCTTGTTGAGGGTAAGCACCTAAGGGAGGACCATACATTTCAGGTTGAGGCGGTGGATACATCCCTGATGGGGGGTGGGGGTACACCCCTGAGTTAGGCCCCCCAGGTTGTTGTTGCAAGAATTGAGGGGGTTGCGGAGGGACAATCGTCTTCTTTGAAGCAGGGTCAGATTGAACTTTATCAAACTTTTGAGCAATCTCATGTGCTAGCATCATGGATTTTGGATTCTCCCATTTAAGCTTTTGAGGTGGAATTCATCATTTGCTCCTGCTACAATGTAGCCTAGCACATGCTGAGTTATTCCAGCTAAAAATTTGGTGTTGTCCACCTGCATGGAATTGAATGGTCGAGGAGCATGGCCGCTCAATCCACATATTGACGTGCCGTCTCACCTTTTGATTGCTTCCGGTTTTCCACCTGCAGGTACACATTCTTCGGCTCCTCTTCATTGCCAAAATACTCGATCATAGCTGCTATCAACCTCGGCCAACTTTGGCAAACATCTTCGGCTTGCTTCTCGTACCACACTTGAGCCAAACCCTCTAGAAATGTGGGAAGAACTCATTTGGATTTTCTCCAACACGACCACAGAACATGAGAATGTCACTCATACTTGGAAAACGGAGAAGAGAGATGCAAAATGAGGCTTATCTATTGGCAAACAATGGAAATAGGTAGCTTGAATTGAAAATAAGGTGAAGATACATCCATAAAGCACACATAGGCAAGGTAGGGTGTGACTGGTGTATTGTGAAATACTACACGGGAAGAATCTTCAGCATAGATTAGCTCATAAACAATCTTAAAAGGACCAACCCTCATGTTATTGCATCCATCTTTACAAGCGAGGGTTAGAGATGTGGCACCGCATGAGGTTGTTCATCAAGGCAAACATGAATGCTATGACAAATGTCAACAGTTGGAGAGCTTCCACATCACCTTTAGCTTCTTCTAGTTCTTGTAGTCACCATGCTATTTCTTCAAGGGGTGTGCGGTCTGGCATCCTTGTTTTGAGCAATGTCCTTCAAGACCTTTCTAATGATCTTCCGAAGTCGGTAAACTCGTATCAAATATGCCCAACACTTAGTTTCATGATGACCACAACCTTTGCATTCCTTACAAATGATCACCCTCATTCGTGGCTTGCAGCTTTGTTGGGGCGATGCTTCCACTCGCTTCATGCGTGATTGAAGTACAAGCTTTATGTGCCAAGAAATTAGCAACTAAATTTTGAGCTCGAGGGATATGCTGAATTTTTACCTCTTCAAATTATTGGCACAGTTCCATTGCTTGTTGATGTCATGGAACCAAGTCTTCGCTCCACACCTTCCACCTTCCACTAACTTGTTCACACAAGAGTTGAGAATCTCCTTGCACCTCAAGTTGCTTGATGCGATGTTCTTGCGTCTTTTGTAGCCCAAAAATGAGTGCTGAGTACTCAGCTTGGTTGTAAGTACTTGTTGGTGCAAACTTGCTATAAGAATACACCTCACCCCTTGGTGAAGTGAGCTTCACACCCACACCAGCAGCCTTGGTCGAAGGTTTGTATGCGCCATCAAATTGGAGAATCCAAGATGTCATCACACCAAGACTAAAATCTGGACATCCCAAGTTTCTCAGTAGTCCAAGAAAGGTAGAAGGAGAGGGTGGGGAGAATTCAATACTTGAGCAAGACGTTCAGCACCAAATAAACTTGCAATCCTTTGTTGATAGTTTATCTTTAGACCAAAAAGAATTGCAACTTGAAGCTCAAACTGAGGCACAAAGGGTTGATTAGGTACAGAGGGATTCCTTGGTCGAAACACTACCAGCCGAGCCCTAGAAACCTTTGTAGTGAGATCGAGAAGAAATTATTCAAGACGAGCTTATCCACAGGAATTAATAAGCAGATGCAACAAATCTCCCCCCAAGCTTGGGAAACATCCCACTTTTCGAAGAATGTCACCTTTTTAATTACCTCTGATGGAGCAAGTAGCTCGATCACCGCACAATGAGTAGAATTGAAATCAAAGTCCTCCCAGTGTATCACTAGTTCTTCACCTTGAATCATCCACGGTGTATCATCCCACCCGTCGTCTCCTTGAGCAATGCATTATACAATCGGTTGTTGAAGATCGACATGAAGATCAAGAAAGAGATCTCGCCAATTCGTAGCCGTAATGAGCAGAGGACCAAGCACCAAATCCTTGAACTCTTCAAGAAGTGACATAGATATCCACCCTCCTCATGTGGCGTGTGTGCAAGGAGTGAACTTAAAAAAGCTCAGAATCTGCGATCTAGTATGAGATATGAATAGAGCACATGAAATGTACTTTTGCTTTTTACAAGAGGAAACTCCCTACGGTTAGAGAGTTATAGTTCATGAGATTTCACCATATAAGAAATATCATTACACTTTCATCACTTCCTATTTGCGGGCCCATTGGTAAGTCTTTCTTTTATGAATGGGTAGGTCTTGGGTTCAATTCCCACTCCTTAATAAAAAGAGAGGAGAGGAGAGGAGAAGAGAAGAGAAGAGAAAGAGAAGAAGAAGAAGAGGGAGAGGATAGGGGCGCGAGATCTTTTACAAAATCTTGGATGTCGCGATCTATCCGCAATGCGCCAGAAGACGTAGGAACTCAGAAAAACAGAGTTTGTCATGATCTATCTGCAACGCGTAGATGCGCCAGAAGATGCAAGAACTGAGAAAAATAGTTGCGATCTGTCCACGACACGCAGATGCACCAAAAGACGTAGGAACTCAGAAAAGCAATCGCGATCTATTTGCGACGCATAGATGCACCAGCTGCAACCAGGGGGTGTGCAGGTGTTGCAATTTTGCAGATGCACCTAGTATTAACTAGAAAAGAATTTGAGGCATGATGCTAGATGTAAGGCATGGCGACGCTCGAGGGCCATAGAGGAAAAGGGAACATGAGGGAAGACGCATTAACATAGGTGGGGAAAAAGGCTTAACAGTGGGGGAATGAAGAGAGGGACTATGCCATAAGGGGGAAGGGAGAGGGGAAATAGGAGCATGTACATGATGGGACAAGGAATGTAGAGATGGAGACATCAAGGGAGGAGGGTCATGCTTTATTTGAAAGGAAAGATGGGGGAAGAAATCAAAGTACTAGCTAGGAGGCTTTACAAGAATGAGCGTGTTCCATCAAGGAATAGCCCCCTCCTTTTATACCCAAGAGAGGGGGTCTCTCCCAATAAATGCATCCTCCCACATGCATGGTGTGTGTGGAAGAGTGTCCCATGTGGGCTAGGTGATTACGCTCTCAATTGTGTGCGACAACCCTTTGCCTCATTTTTCCACATACATGAGCCCCCATATCCCAAATCTAAGATACTCCCTTGAATTTTATAATACATTCAAACATCTAGGAGGACAAGTGGAGGGTTGGCACAAGGAATCTTGCCACCTCATCCTACTGATTTCCCATTATTTAACTTCCATTCTTGGATTATCTACACGCCCCCACATGGGCCTATAATACATAAAAGGAAAAATCCAATATAATATCCATCTCTACCTATTTTATATTACTTCTCCCATGGTCCTTAGGCCATATCTCACTAAATGCAGGCGTGGGACTGCTTAGGTGGAGGGGTGGTGCATGGAGGATCCATACCACCTTATCATTTTATATTATTACTACCATGGATTATGTACAACACACCTTATGGGTCCTCTTACATGGAAGGGTGGCACATGGTCATGCCGTGCCACCTCAACCCTGGGGCTAATGCACACCATATTTTGTTATACTATTGCCACACATGCAAGCACACACACATATTTATGCCTTTTACTTTGGTCAAATTTATCCATTACAGTTCCCCCCCCCCAGGCAAGGAATGCATAGCATTTCCATGCCTGGGACCATCACGCACAAAAAAGGGCTTGAGACAACGCTTGTTGATCACCTTCTTGCCATATGGCTCATGCAACTCCTGAACTTGTACAGACCCATTGCTACGTTCCTTGATGACTTTGTATGGACTAGTCCATAGTGGCAGAAAGTTATCCTTTTGGTGGTCCAATCTGTTATCAAAGCATAGTACAACATCTCCCTGATCTTGTAAGCCCACACAGGTTTAGTGACCTTCTGATCCCATTAGCTCCTGTTCCCTATGGCCATTTTTCCCATGGATTTACAAAGGAGGCCATTGGTCTGCTCCGTTTGTCCTCGATGATAGACGCTAGAAGTGCGGTGATCAATACCCATGCGATCCATGAGCAACTCCACTGCTTTATTTAAGAATGGACTCCCATGGTCAGATACTATTTCTATGGGTGTCCCAAACCTTGTGCAGATACATTCAAATATGAAGTTTGAAACTACCTTACCATTTGCAGTGGGGAGGGTGATAGCTTCAGCCCACCTAGTGACATACTGAGTGGCTACCAAAAGATACTTCTTTTTGTGGGCAGTCATGGGTAGGGGC
Organism: Dipteris shenzhenensis; assembly: GCF_047967505.1. Taxonomy (NCBI): domain Eukaryota; kingdom Viridiplantae; phylum Streptophyta; class Polypodiopsida; order Gleicheniales; family Dipteridaceae; genus Dipteris; species Dipteris shenzhenensis. The sequence goes on along the minus strand of NC_141606.1, from coordinate 36,270,990 downwards.
CCAACAATATCTATTCCTCACTTCTGAAATGGATGGATGGACATCACTGGGTGATGTTTCCTAGCACGCAAATCCTTCCTACCAAAGAATTGGCATGGTTCACAAGTTTTGGAATACATAATGACATCCTTGAACAAGGTTGGCCAATAGTACCCAGCATGTAAAATCTTCTTAGCAGTATAGTCACCGGCATAGTGGCCTCCACAAAATCCATCATGATAATGCTTCAATACCTTAGGTCCTTCATTTGCATCAATAGCTCGTCTTAGTACCCCATCCAAGCCTTGACGGTATAACACCCCATCAAAGAGAGTGTAGCGCCTACTATCTCTACAGATTTTCTTTCTCTCATAGCTAGTACTTTTTCGAGGAAAGGAGAAAGCGGTCAGAAACCTGTAGATACCACCATACCATGGATCCCCAACTTCTATGGCCGCTACAAGGGTTACAGTGAGGCACTCCTCTAAATCAATCAAAGCATTCTTCAAGTTGGAACAACCCCCTTTTACAATTTTGAAAGAAAAATCATATTCTTGTAAAACTGCCAACCATTTGGCCAATCGGTCCATTGGATTTGGTGATTGAAGAACCTGCTTTGCAAGACCATTGCTGCAAATTATGATGAAGGACTTTCTAGCCACATAATGCTTCAATTTCTCAATGCACAACACCACAGACAAAGCATGCTTGTTAGCTTTGGAGTAGCATCGTTTTGTTTCAAGCAATTGTCGAGAAACAAATCGAATGGGATACATGAACCGATCCTCCCCTTGCTAGAGAAGAATACCCGCTAGAGTGTGCTCACCAACCCCACGATTGATATAGAAAGTCTTTGACCAATCAGGATTGTGTAGAATGGGTTCTAAAGCCAGAGCACTCTTGATTTGTACAAACTCATGATCAGAATCCTCATCCCAAGAGAAATCAACTCCATCTCTTAATAGCATAGTCATGGTTCACATCAAAGTAGCATATTGATCAATGAAGCGGTGATAGTATCCTGCTAGATTGACAAATGAGCGTACTTGATGTTTGGTTGTTGGTAGGGAGAGCTTGAAGATAGCTTCTACCTTCTCGGGGTTAGGCTTGACGCCCTCAGATGAGACAATACGTCCTAGTAACCTCCCTTGAGTGGCTCTAATGGTGCCTTTATTATGGTTAAGGCTGCCATTCGCATCATTAACCCTTTGGAAGGCCAACCTAACCTTCATGACATGCTCCTTACATGTCGAGAATATACAGAAATCATCTAAAAACACCTCCAAAAAAACCCCCAAATAAGGAGCAAACACCATCTGCATAAATCCTTGAAAGGTAGCACGAGCATTGGTGAGGCCAAATGGCATTACTTTGAATGCAAATGTCCCCCACAAGGTATGGCAAATGTGGTTTTAAGCACATCCTCCTTAGAAATTCTAATTTGATAAAACCCAGAGTAACCATCATAGAAAGTGTACATCTCATGACCACTTACCTTCTCAAGAATGAGGTCTTGAAAGGGAAGAGGATGATAGTCCCTCTTGGTGGTTGCATTGAGTTTCTTATAGTCGATGGAGAACCGCCACTTGTTGTTTTTCTTCGGGGTGACTACCACTGGTGAAACCCATTTAATATTGTGAACCAGAACATTAAACCCAGCTTCTACAAGTTTCTACAACTCTAAGCGCAAAGGATAAGTCTATAGGGGCCCTAATCTTAGATACTTCTGAGCCATAGGCTTAGCATCAGGCGTCAACTCTATCTTGTGTTCTATGGCAGTCACATGGCGAAGGTGGTGGTAGCTAGTTGCGAAGAGGTCAAGGAAATCTTTTAACATTTCTAGGAACTCATCTTTCTCACTCAAAGTGAGGGGAAAGCATAGATTCAAGCTGGTTAGGACTAGTTGTTACCTTTTCTGTAGGTGGTGGGGTCGGAAACACCCCCATCATGTAAACTTCCTCCTCTGAGAACTCCTCCCCCTCGTCTGGCTCTTCCATTGATTCAGACATCGAGGATGAGAGAGTATCACTATCTTGCTCCTCTTCTTCTTTTGGTTCCGTGGCACCTGGTTGCACTGGGATCTTCTCCTTAAAAGCACCAAAAGACATGTATCATGTGTTCCAATAGCTGATTGCATCACTCTTTCTCAACCATGGTCTCTTGAGTATCGCTGGGTAACTCCTGCCTATATCTTCGATGTCCACTGCATAGAAATTGACGGTGGTGGTCAACCCATTGACAGTGATGGGAAAATCCTCAATGACTCCCAGGGTGGTGAGTTGTCGACCATCTGCTACCTTGATTCGAGTGGAGGAATGCCTTAAGCATTTCAAATTCAAAATTTTCATGATTTAGGGCACCATGATATTACATGCAGCTCCCCCATCAACACACACACTTTTGACATGACAATTATCTATGATGACATCTAATGTATGTGGGTGCTGATCGATTTCTTCAGAAAGAGAAGAGACCTCTCATACCTTTCCCTTTTTCTTGCTCCTCCTTGTTGAGAGCCCTTGCTGTAGGTCACGTCTCACCTTAGGGCTTAATGCTATTAGTTGCGGGAGCATGATACTCAAAGACCGATGAGCAAGGTCCTAAACAATTGAATAGTCCTCTTGCCCCAAGCCGATGGGAAAATCCGAGGGCGACCACTTACTCCTGCAAGATCGTTTAGTCTTCTCTATTGGTGGGTCTGCCATCTCAGCATCTGAGGGGTCTGAGAAGGACACCTTCTTCTTGGGGCAGCCCAGTCCAAGGTTTGGAGAGGGGTCCGAGGTGGTACGACTTCTTTTCCTGAGGTCAAGGATCTGTACACTAGAATCCTCGGTACCTGATTCACTCAGAAGATTCACCCATGGAATATTGGGACATTTCGTGCGATAATGACCCTTTTGGTGGCACTCGTTGCACACAACATTGGCACCTTCTCTTGGAGGGCAATTGGCTTGATTTCTGATGCCCACCATCTCAAGCCGAAGATCATTCAGGGCCTTGGCTAGGTCATTGACTCCAGGTTCCTTAGTAGGAGGGGCCGGGGATTAGGAAGGAAGGGGGCTCGTGGGCGAGGCTAGGGAAATCTTTCAGGCAGAGGTTGAGGATATACTCCTTGTTGAGGGTAAGCATCTACTTGGGAGGACCATACATTTGAGGTGGAGGTGGTGGATACATCCCTGATGAGGGGTGGGGGTATGCCCCTGAGTTAGACCCCCCAGGTTGTTGTTGCAAGAATTCAGGGGGTTGCGGAGGGACAATCGTCTTCTTTGAAGCAAGGCCAGACTGAACTTTATCAAACTTTTGAGCAATCTCATGTGCTAGCACCATAGTTTATGGATTCTCCCATTTAAGCCTAAGGCGGAATTCGTCACTTGCTCCTACTACAAGGTAGCCCAGCACATGCTGAGTCATTCCAACTTGAAATTTGGCATTGTCCTCTTGCGTGGCAATTAAAGGGTCCAGGAGCACGGCCGCTCGATCCACATATCGATGTGCCATCTCACCTTCTGACTGCTTCAAGTTTGCCACCTATAGGTACACATTCTCAAGCTCCTCTTCTTTGTCGAAATAGTCAATCATTGCTGCTCCTAACCTTGGCCAGCTTTGGCGAACATCGTCAGCCTGCTTCTCATACCACACTTGAGCCAAACCCTCTAGAAAATTTGGGAAGAACCAACATCCATCTATCTTCAGTAAGAAAGTTGAGAGAAACACAACGGCACTTGAAGGCCACAAGATACTCATTTGTATTTTCTTCAACCCATCCACAGAACACAGGAATGTCAGCCATGCTTGGATAATGGAAAAGAGAGAGATGAAATGAGGCTTATCTATGGGAAAAAAATGGAAAGAGGTAGCTTGAACTGATAATTAGGTGAAGATACATCCACAAAGCTCACATAGGCAAGGTAGGGTGTGACTAGTGTATTGTGAAATACTACACGAGAAGAATCTTCAGCATAGAATAGCTCATAGGCAATCTTAAAAGGGCCAAACCTCATGATATCGCATCCATCTTTACAAGCTAGGGTTAGAGACACGGCGCTGCATGAGGTTGTTCATCAAGGCAAACAAGAATGCCATGACAAATGTCAACAGTTGGAGAGCTTGAACATCACCTTCAGCTTCTTCCAATTCTTGTATCATGCTATTTCTTCAAGGGGTGTGCGGTCTGGCATCCTTCTTGTGAGCAATGTCCTTGAGGACCCTTCTGATGATCTTCCGAAGTCGGTAAACTCGTATCAAATATGCCCAACACTTAGTTTCATGATGACCACAACCTTTGAATTCCTTACAAATGATCACCCTCCTTCATGGCTTGCGGATTTGTTGGGGCGATGCTTCCACTCGCTTCATGCGTGATTGAAGTACAAGCTTCACGTGCCAAGAAATCAGCAACTATATTTTCAGCTCGAGGGGTATGCTGAATATTTACCTCTTCAAATTGTTGCCAAAGTTCCAATGCTTGTTGATGTCGTGGAACCAATCCTTCGCTCCACACCTTCCACCTTCCACTAACTTGTTCACACACGAGTTGAGAATCTCCTTGCATGTCAAGTTGCTTAATGCGATGTTCTTGCACCTTTTGTAGCCCAAAAATCAGTTCCGAGTACTCAACTTGGTTGCAAGTACTTGCTCATGCAGACTTGCTATAACAATACACCTCACCCCCTGGTGAAGTGAGCTTCACACCCACACCAGTAGCCTTGTTCGAAGGTTTGTATGCGCCGTCAAATTAGAGGAGCCAAGATATCATCACACCAAGACTAAAATCCAGACATTCCAAGTTTCTTGATAGTCCAAGATAGATAGAAGGAGAGGGTGGGGAGAATTCAATACTTGAGCAAGACATTCAGCACCAAATAAATTTGCAATCCTTTGTTGATAGATTATCTTTAGACCAAAAAGAATTACAACTTGAATCTCAAAATGAGGCACACAAAGTTGATTAGGTACAAAGGGATTCCTTGGTCAAAACATTACCAACCATAGCCGAGCCCTAGAAACCTTTGTAGTGAGATCGAGAAGAAATCATTCAAGATGAGCTTATCCACAGGAATTAATAAGCAGATGCGCCAAATCTCCCCCCAAGCTTGGGGAGCATCCCACCCTTCAAAGAATGTCACTCTTTTAATTACCTCTGATGCAGCAAGTAGCTCCATCATCGCACAATGAGTAGAATTGAAATCAAAGTCCTCCCAAGGTATCACTAATTCTTCACCTTGAATCATCCATGGTGTATCATCCCACCCGTCGTCTCCTTGAAAAATGCATTTTACAATCAGTTGTTGAAGATCGACATGAAGATCAAGAAAGAGATCTCGCCAATTGGTAGCCGTAATGAGCGGAGGACCAAGCACCAAATCCTTGAACTCATCGAGAAGTGACATAAATATCCACCCTCCTCATGTGGCATGCATCCAAGGAGTGAACTTGGAAAAGTTCACAATCTACAATCTAGTATAAGATATTAATAGAGCACATGAAATGAAGTACTTTTGCTTTTTACAACAACAGGAAACTCCCTACGGTTAGAGAGTTACAGTTCATGAGATTTCACCATATAAGCAATATCTTTACACTTTGATCACTTCCTATTTGTTGGCCCATTGGTAAGTCTTTCTTTTGTGAATGGGGAGGTCTTTGGTTCAATTCCCACTGCTTAATAAAAAGAGAGGAGAGGAGAGGAGAAGAGAAGACAAAGAGAAAGAGAAAGAGAAGAAGGTAGAGAAGAGAAAGAGAAAGAGTAGGAGAAGAGGAAGAGGATAGGGGCGTGAGATCTTTTGCAAGAGCCCGAAAAGTCTGTCTGCGATGCACAGGTGCGCCAGAAGATGTAGGAACCCAGGAAAATAGTCGCAATTTATCTGCAATGCGCACATGCGCCTAAAGACGCAAAAATTCAAAAAACAATCTTGATTCGCGATCCTGTCCGTGATGCGTCGATGTGCTAGCTGTGATCAGGAGGCGTGCGGGTGTTGCAAATGCACAAGAGTGATTATGCAGGCGCGGTCAACCAAAAGATGCATGGCACCGCATAGAAGATGCGCAGGAACCCAGAAGATGCACAGGAACTGCATGCTGAAGGCATAGAAACTGAGAAGTTCTATAGTCATAGAGACAAAGAATTGCGAGCAGAAGATACGTGGATTGGAGGCCCAGAAGCAAAGAACCGCACATGGAAGGTACTGCTGAATTACACCCAGCCATAGGAGTAATGAATTTTACACCACTAGCCGTGGAGACCTGCATGGTGTGTGTGGAAGAGTGTCCCATGTGAGCTAGGTGGTTATGCACTCTCAATTGTGTGTGACAACCCTTTGCCTCATTTTTCCACATACATCAACCCCCATATCCCAAGTCTAAGATACTTCCTTGGTCTCTTCCCAATTTTATAATACATTCAAACATCTAGGAGGACAAGTGGAGGGTTGGCACAAGGAATCTAGCCACCTCATCCTACTTTCCTATTATTTAACTTGCATTCTTGGACTTTCTACACCCCCCACATGTGTTGGAACACTGAAAGGAAAGAGTAGAGTGGACACAAAATCAGAATACTTGCTTATGGAATGAATAAAAGTGAGGTCCTTAAGTAGGCACTTCATACAAGGTCACTTACATCACTGATGACCTCAGAGCTCCACAATCATCTCCTCAATCTGCTCCTAGATTCTCTCAATCATCCTATGTGGCTTTTCCACCACCTAACTGTGCTTGTGGGCACCTAACTGTGCCTCTAGCACTCACACATAGAAACATAAGGTGTGCCTGAGGCATACACCTTGAGATATCCCAACAAACCCCCCCTCAAGGAAATGCCTCAGGCTATGTCAAGGATACATCTAGTCTCATAGTTTCCCATGCCATCTCATGGTGGTCAAGGATTAATCTATGGCTAGGTTCTCATGCTAGCAAGGGTTCCCTTGCGTGTAAGGTAAACAAAAGGGATACAAAAAAGACCTTCCAATGGTTATCTCCCCTGCATGTACATGCACACAATGTCTGCAGGAGGTACCATGGAACAAAACATACACATGGCCTACATCATAAGGTGACCAGAGGTGTTTACAAAACACACAAAACACAATAGTTTATTTCATTCATTTTGGAGGACTATCCAGGTTGAGTACCTTGACATAAAAAGAGAGATCTGGAGCATACATAGAGATGTGTTTAAAATGCATAATCTTCAAAGGATGCCTCATCTTGTGGAGGCTCATTAACTATAAGTAGATTTGCATTTTCTGTCTTTGCTTTGGCTCTGCAAAACTTCTCATGATGGTTGTTCTTGCCACAGTGCTTGCATGGATTAACTTTGAAGCAGTCCTTTGAAAGGTGATTTGTCTTTCCACAGTGATTGCAAGGAGTATACTTGCCCTTCTGGAATTTCATAACATAAGCAGTGTCATTGCCTTTCCTTAGCTCCATATGCCTTTCTTCTTCTTGGAGAGCTGAGATAATGCCTTCAAGGTTAGGATTAGGAAGATTCTTCAAAGTGCTAACAATGTGATCAAAACTTTCAGGCATACTCTTAAGTAACACTGCCATAGCATCATCAGGGGTAATAGGAGAGTTGATAGAAGCTAATTGAGTCATAATACTCCGCATATAGTTGACATGAGAAGCTAAAGTAGTATCACTTGCCATCTTTAATTCAAAGAAAGAGATTTTAAGTGATAGTTTAGAGATGTGAGAGCTTGCACCAAAAATCATGTCTAGCTTCTGCCAAGCTTCCGAAGGAGACTCCAAGCCAGAGATATGGTGTATATAATCATCACCCTGGATCCCTTGCCGGTCGTGTCGGAGTTGAAGATTGTCCAGCATTGGAGGCCGTAGAAGAAGCGGTAGGAGTAGGTTTGACAAGTCCCCATAAGTTCTCCCGCATCAATGCAAATTTCACCTTCATTTGCCATGTATGGAAGCCCTTTCCATTGAATTTCTCAAGATTATATATGGTAGCCATGAGAGGGTCTAACCTAGATATTGGGTAGTGTCTATCTCTCTTACAAGGCAAAAATAACTGAAAGACTTCCAAAATATGAGCACTTGATGTAGCAAATCGTAGTGACTAGATTTCAAACAATGATGCTTCTTCTTACATGCTTCATAGAAGTGGATGAAATAAACACTTTCCAATCAAAACCAGGTCTAGCAAGTCAAAACAAAACTGAAGCAACACTTGTAGTGAAGTTATTGAAAACTTCAAAAGTCCAGAAATGCTAGAGTAGCATTTTATGTAGCATCATTTTCAAAAGCTTGTCAAAACTGTCAAAACTAGAGAGCTGAACTTGGAGGGCTCATAGCACACTCTTCAAAGCAAAAGAAAGGGGGATTTCTGAGGCAAAAGAAAGCTGGTATACCACAGTAGATCCTCTGGGAAGAAGAGGCGAAAAAACGCGTCAGGTCACCTTCTCCTTCTTGAACAAAATCGACTGGTTTTTCTCTGTTTTCTCCTTCAATATGCAGCCATTGCTGCTCAGATTTCAGCACAAGGTAGCTCTAGGATGGAGAAGCTTGCCCTGAAAGGAATTAGAGAAAGAAGGAGCAGGTGTAGAGAAAACGCAGCAAGAAGATTCGACGAAATTTGTACAATGGCGACCAGCAGAGCTTGAAATTCTTCAATTCCTTGCAGCTCGAAATTTGCCCCAACAAGAGGGATCTCCAGCTGGAAGGGCGTGGGAAATGGGTGAGAATCGGAGGAGAACAAGCTCAAGCAAATTTTTGGAAGAAGAGGGAGAGATGGTGAAGAAGAAGAAGAGGAAGAAGATGATGATGTGGCAGAAATGGGCTCAAGGGGGATCAAATGGCTCTGATACCATGTTGGAACACTGAAAGGAAAGAGTAGAGTGGACACAAAATCAGAATACTTGCTTATGGAATGAAGAAAAGTGAGGTCCTTAAGTAGGCACCTCATACAAGGTCACTTACATCACTGATGACCTCAGAGCTCCACAATCATCTCCTCAATCTACTCCTAGATTCTCTCAATCATCCTATGTGGCTTTTCCACCACCTAACTGTGCTTGTGGGCACCTAACTGTGCCTCTAGCACTCACACATAGAAACATAAGGTGTGCCTGAGGCATACACCTTGAGATATCCCAACAACATGGTCCTATCCTACATGGAGGGAATAATCCAATATAATTTCCATCTCCACCTATTTTATATTACTTCTCCCATGGTCCTTGGGCCATATCTCACTAAATGCAAGCATGGGACCGCCTAGGTGGAGGGGTGGTGGATGGAGGACCCATACCACCTTATCATTTTATATTATTACTAACATGGATTATGTACAACACACCTTATGGGTCCTCTTACATGGAAGGGTGGCACATGGTCATGCCCTGCCACCTCAACCGTGGGCCTTATGCACACCATATTTTATTATACTATTGCCACACATACAAGCACACACACATATTTATGCCTTTTACTTTGGTCAAATTTATCCATAACACTGGTACAACCAAAAGATTCGCCAGCCAGAATATGAGTAGATGTGTAGGAACCACGAGCAGAAGGCATGCAAACTAGAGGTGCAGAAATAGAGAACTGCAAATAGAAGGTGCTGCAGAACTACACCCAGCCATAGGAGTAACGAATTTTATGCCACTAGCCATGGAGATTTTGATCCCAGCAGCCACACCAATTCTATTAACTAGGAAAGAAATTGAGCCATGAGGCTTGACGCTAGGCATGGTGATGCTCGAGGGCCATGGAGGAAAAGGGAACGTGAGGGGAGAAGCGTTAACATGGGTGGAAAAAAGGGCTTAAGAGGGGTAGGAATGAAGAGGGGGACTATCGCACAAGGGGGAAGGAAGAGGGGGAAGAAGAGTATGTACATGATGGGAGGTGGAACGTAGAGATGGATACATCAAGGGAAAAGAGTCATGCTTTATTTGAAAGCAAGGATGGGGGGGATATCAAAGTACTAGCTAGGTGGCTTTACAAGAATGAGCATGTTACATCAAGGAATAGCCCCCTCCTTTTATAGCCAAGAGAGAGAGTCTCTCCCAATAAATGCATTCTCCCACATGCATGGTGTGTGTGGAAAAGTCTCCCATGTGGGCTAGGTGGGTACGCACTCTCAATTGTGTGTGACAACCCTTTGCCTCATTTTCCCCATAAATCAAACCCCATATCCCAAGTCTAAGATACTCCCTTGGTTTTCTCCCAATTTTATAATTTGTTCAAACATCGAGGAGGACAAGTGGAGGGTTGGCACAAGAAGTCTTGCCACCTCATCCTACTTTCCCCATTATGTAACTTGCATTATTTGACTATCTACACCCCACCCATATGGGCCTATCCTACATGGAGGGAATAATCCAATATAATATCCATCTCCACCTATTTTATATTACTTGTCACATGGTCCTTGAGCCATGTCTCACTAAATGCAGGCATGGGGCTGCCTACGTGGAGGGGTGGCACATGGAGGAACCATGCCACCTTAATATTTTACAATATAACTACCATGGATTATGTACAACACACCTTATGGGTCCTCTTACATGGAAGGGTGGCACATGGTCATGCCCTGCCACCTCAACCCTGAGCCCTTTGCACACCATATTTTATTATTCTATTACCACACATACAAGCACACACATATATTTATGTCTTTTACCTTGGTCAAATTTATCCATAACACTACCTAGTATCAAAGGTTGTCCATCGCATTTGATCCCATTCTCAGCTACATATGCCCATCATCATTGTTCCGTTAGGCATTGGGACAGAAGTCAAGTTGGTTATTGTTGAGAGGAAGAGAAAGATGAGAGAGACAGACACAAGACTTTCTCCCAAGGAAGTGATTCTATTCATAGATCATAGGCATATATATAGTTGAGGAATATAGGGCAAGTTATATATTGATCTAACACCCCCAATCAAACTAGGCCCTCTAGCTACGAATGAAAAAACCCTTGGGGAGTACAAGGGAAAAACTTGAGCCACTATATATATCTATGTGAAAATATATATACAAAGGATGGCCATATGCCAGTTTGAATGATACAATGTAATGTTGGATGATACACTGCAAATTGCATGTGGATAGTACAAAGATATAAGACAAGAACCTGTTCATAGTATAGTGCAAAGTATAGGCACTATGTTTGGTGCATGATACAGTGCAAAGTATGTGTGAAAAATAGAAAACATTTTCCTGGAAATCTCTTGAACTTGTTTGACATAGTGATGATGCATAATCATGGCTTGAGATCTTCAAGTTTGATGTTTGAGATCTTCATCTGAATAGTAGAGCTAATTGTCTCTAAGTTCAATCTGGTCAAACCTCCTCAAACGCCTTCATGTTTTGCACAATTCATCCACCTAAAATGACCAATTTCATGCAGTGTATATTAACACAACAAATATTCAAGTGTCCTTTTCTATTGTACCAAGGATGAATGTATGAGGAAATTACTTCGATCACTCCAAAGATGAGTATGGAGGAGTGATTTGCGATGTCCACAAAGCTAGGGCTGAAATAACACTATTGTAGATGAAGTGAGAACATTGCATGGCTTCTCAAATAAAGATTTTATTGAAAATCCTAGGATTATTGGACTTTATTTTCTCATTGGTCCATCTCCAAAAACAATTAATTCTACAAAAGGGTGCAAATTTATGCAACACAACTTTTAAAGATAAACTAGATACACATACTTAGGCTTTCATACTTGACTACACATGAATATCATCTTTAGAACACATGCCAAATTATTAATTTTATTTTAAAGGTTGCAAGAAATATTTTACATCCACAAAGTCACCCTAAGATTTCATCATCACTGATAATATAGAAATTTAATTCAAATCAAATGAACATGAAAGATATTGTTTTTTTATATTACAACAAAGAAAGCAAATGAAGTGCATGTGAAATATGTACCAAATGGTAAATCCATATGACAAATAGAAAACCAAATCATTTAAATATCTTAAAGTATGTCCACATATCAAAATTTATATGAAAAACCAAATGTCTAGCTAAACATCAATACAATCTATGCATGCCTTATCAATAGTGGTAGCAATGTCTCTTCTTGTACAATAGTTGAACCTATTCTAGTTTTCTCAATAGCTTCATGCTCTAGCCCAAAAAATTCACTAGCCTCATCATGAAGGGGAGATTGAGGCTCTGATGACAATGCTTGCACCCGATCTTCATTAATTATAATCTTTATGTGGCTAAGATAAAAATTAGGCTTGGAAGATCACAAGAAACTCTCTAAGAGAGGCTTGGAAGATCATAGGCAATATTTATGTGGCTAAGATAAAAAATCAAGCTTGGAAGATCATATGTGAATCTCTAAGAGAGGCAACCAGGGAGGCCATTAGAGAAAAACTTGCAAAAAGGCTAACTTTGAATGTGGTTTCATACTCCGCTTTTGGCCCAAAAAGTACCATAAACCTTTTTAAAAATCACAAATTATGACGTAATTTAATAATATCATCGAGCCATGTCTTAAAGTTAACCCTAAATTCAATGACAGCATCGACTTGTAGTGAATGTTATGATGAAAATCGATGATATCATCAAATTTTGGAATGATTATGATAGAACTTGATGATATGATCAATTTTTCTCATAAGTTATGACAAAACTCGATGATATCATCGAATTTTGTCACAAGTTATGACAAAATTTGATATTATCATAAGTTATGACAAAATTCAATAACATCATTGAATTTTGTCATAACTAATATAGAAATAGTAAAATGACGATAAATTTTGAACCAAGACTCTGTTTTTGGAGCTTTTTAGCCCAAATTGCAATTTTTAACGGTATAAAAAAGAATATTCCATTTTTTTCTCGTTTCTATGAAATAGTTCTCACTTCATCTGCAATAGTGTTAAGTGTCTCTTGCGTAGTGTAAGAAAGCCATCGTAACACAATAGGAAGGCCCATAAAAATCATGCAAATCAAGAACCAATAATCTAGAAACACAATGAGCATCTAGGAATTGGAAAGTATAGGATTTGAGATGTTCACAAAGCTAGGGCTGAAATATCACTTGTGTAGTGTAAGAAAGCCATAGCAACACAATAGAAAGGCCCATAATGATCCTGCAAATCAAGAACCACTAATCTAGAAACATAATGAGCATCCGGACATCCAAAAGTACCAAGTAATTGGGCATCCTAGAAGTACTGAACAACTGGGCAGCCGGAAGTACCGAACAATCGAAAATATGAAAATTAGGCATCCCAGAAGTACTGAACAACTGGGCAGCTGAAAGTACCGAACAACTAGAAATACAACAAGCATAATCCACACATGTATGATAAGGGGAAAGCTGGTGTGGATTAGACATAACTTACATAATCATAGGCAGAAATGAAATAACAACCTCCTCATCCAGAAGTACCGAACAACCTGAAATACAATGAGCATAAGCCACACGTATGACAAGAGGCAAGCTGGTGTGGATTAGACACAACTTACATAATCATAGCGGGAATGAAATAACAACCTCTTTGCATCCGAAAGTACCAAACAACCGAGAAGATGACATCCGAGATTACAAAGAACATCCAAAAGTAACCAAGAAAATGGGCATTCAGGAATGGTGATCACATCCAAACAAGTACTCAATAGTAATCGATATGTGCCACGTCCAAACGAGTACTTAAAAATTAATCCATATGTCCCATGTTCAAATGAGTATTGAAGAACTAATCCATATGTGTTTATTTGAAAGATGTTGAACCTTGCCATGTCCAAATGAGTACGCAATATGACCATGTCCAAATGAGTACTCAATAAGTAATCCATATGTGTCCATCATGAAAGCTAGATAAATATGTGTCACATCCAAATGAGGACTCAATAATAGTCCATGTACCACGTCCGGACGAGTAAATATGTGTCACATCCAAAAGAGGACTCAATAATAATCCAAATGAGTACGCAATATGACCATGTCCAAATGAGTACTCAATAAGTAATGCATATGTGTCCATCTTGAAAGCTAGATAATATGTGTCAGATCCAAACGAGGACTTAGTAATAATCCATGTACCACATCTAGACGAGTAAATATGTGTCACATCCAAAAGAGGACTCAGTAATAATCCATGTACTACCACATCTAGATGAGTACTCAAGTAGTTAGCCATATAATGCCACGTCTAAATGAGTACTCAAGCAATTAGCCATATGTGTTCATAAATATTATCACTTGAAAGACGTTGAACCTTGCCACGTTCAAATGAGTACGCAATAAGTAATCCATAGGTGCCATGGCCAAATGAGTACTCATTGAGTCAGCCATATGTGTTCATCGTGAAAGAGATATAAGTATACCTCACCACATAAAGGGCGAAATTAAAGTATGCCTTGCTTGAAGATTTAAGGTGAAACAAGAAGCAAATACATAGCTTAAGTCATCAATAAGTTAATTGACAAAGAAGGAACAAACCGCTGGTCTAGCAAGTCCTTGCATGCACTCATAAGTATAGATGATTATGAAAAACAAAGTAGATGTACTAGTCATCCTATAGGTATTGAATGTGCATTTAGTCCATTGGATTGTCTCTAGGCACCTGTGAAAACCTACATGTACTCGGAGACACAACTGAGTGTGATGAAAGAGAACATATGAGCTCACCCTAGAAACAAAGGAGTGCCTTGAAAACGACAACAAAACATGTGAGAAGCACCTTCGCGTATGTGAAGTAGTGTATCCAAGAAGTAATGATATCAAAGCTAAATAGAAAAGAAACATTAAAAAAAACATGCTAGCATGTTAACAACATAAAACATTCGGTAAGCCCTTTTCTTCCATAGGATGGACCAGCTTATGAAAGTGAGGCTAGTGTTGAATACATGACAAGCATGTCAAGCAAGATGTTAGCTTATAAGAGAGAAAGAAACATTAGATCAAAATTTTCTTTTACATATCAAGAACAAAGCATTCTACTAAACTACGATGATATCATGGTTCCAAATCATGTACAACATTGAAGAAAATTGGTTTATCTCTATCCCAATAGGCAAAGAAGAGCTCCAACACATAGATGTATGTCATAGTGATTGCTAAAAAATAATCAAGTTTTGTGAGGCACCCGAGTATAGTTATTGACAAAGCTCTTTGGTTGAAGGATGCTCTATGTTCATGTTGAATAGCAAAGCACTTACACAAAGACTCAACAACAATAAGCGATGAACTAAATAAGAAGCTGGTCAGTAAAGGATGCACTAGATAAAAACTAGCTTAATATATGTGAAGCATCATTCACTTTTACTTTTGCAAAAGCAGCATGAAACTACAAGTGCTGAAGCATTAAGCTCTTGTTTTCACAGATGACAGGTAATAGAAATCAAAAACTACTTTCATATGGTAGACAACCTTTTGTCCAAGTGATTTTCTGAATCAACTTTTTGGTCTGTTGAACGTATATAATTATCACTGCAAAAGCATGTAGATTGGGGTGCCTTACTCTTAACGACAAGATTGAGACTCTACTTGGTATCGATTAGATAAGATCTTCATCCTTAAAGATTGACTGCACTTACAACAACGATCCTATGCTCTTGGTTATGACTGGTGGGTGTTGGATCTCCTCTTCATCTAAATTTTTGTGGAGTCCTATAGCTAAAGAAGTTTGCTTTGTATGATTGAGCATCTTATTTCTCCATGTGGGAACATAAAAGCATGATATGCCAGTGTGTTAAATCCAAGGGAACATAAACATTGAGTGCAAGATGGTGTGATCAACTGGTGGATGCTGAAAGTGGGAGGGCGACACTGTATCAAGAAGTTTCTTATCATTAAGTCTATTTTTTCATTGCTTTTGCTTTTGCTTCAAATATTGTTGATTCTATAAAAGTATGAACCTTTTTATCCTCATGTCCTAGATTAAGTCCTCTCTGGTTATGGGTGTTCATCTTCCTATCCAAACACTCTTCTACCAATTTATTGATATCAGACAGCAAAAAAAGTTAACCATAACTTTCTTGGCTGAAATCAGAATATAGTGATTCAGCCAATCAAAATAACTAGTGCATACGGTTTGAACAAGATAGCACGTGCTATTTTCATCAATCATGACCACAACATTGATTTGCAATGCATCTTTGATAACTTTTGCATATCAACTCAAAACCTAACAATCAAGTAGTCAAAACGATTAGAAAGAATGTTTTGTGAATGATTGAGTTGCCAGATTGACGAAAAATATGTCACTTTCTTCTTACAACCATGCTAGAGCATAGCTAGGCTCTGATACTATGTTGAGAGGAAGAGAAAGAAGAGAGAGACTAACACAAGAGTTACTCCCAAGGAAGTGATTCTATTCATAGATCATAGGCATATATATAGTTGAGGACTAGTTAGGGCAAGCTATATATAGCTCTAACAGTTATGAGACTCTTGTAATTGAGCACAACCTTTGGCACTGAGGAAGAAGCAACTTGGGGATGATCTCTAATGCACTTCGAGCATCAGTGTGCTAGAGCTTACCAACCACATTGAGTTCCTTGCCCTCTGTCAAAGGTTGTGCTTGATTGAACTCACCACCGAGTTGAGTTCTCTCTCTCTCAGTGCCTTGAAGGAAGTTGCTATGAAGAAGGTTATGTTCAATTATGAGGTTCTCATATTGTCCCCTACATACGAGGAGATCTAGGTCAAAATTGCAAGAAAGTGGTTACTACGAGGTGCTCACATTTTACCTTGCATACAAGGTACCAGGTCAAAAGTGTAAGAAAGTGCTAAAAAGGGCAAAAAGTGACACCAGGTCCCACCATAGCAGTGGTGTTGACAAGTGCTAAAAGTGTTTAAATAAGTGTCATAAAGACAAAGTGCTAGCATCTTTGGATGTAATCTCTTTTGTTAAATGTTTGAGCCTTTGGATGTAATTTCATATGTTTCAATTTCAATATAATTCTATTATCACAAAAATCTATAGGATGTAATTTCTTTTGTTTCAATTTCAATGTAGTACCATTATTGCAAAAATTATTGTTGACGTTACTTTGGTAGTGAAAGTGGCTCTAAAGAAGCACAAATGCCATATTTTTTCCCTCGTTTATATTTAACTGCAAACATAGGATCATTGCACAATAAACTATTGAGAAAACTGTTGTTACGCTAGTGAAAATGGTTCACAAATGCCCTCATTTAGGATTTAGTGCAACCAGTGCAACCACTGCGATTGCTGCATAAGAAAATGTTACATAAGGACTAAAATAAATCTAAAATAGGACTACATTTTCCTTAGCTTCAAACTAAAATAGTTCCAAGAACTAGCAGAAATTGTTGCACAACGACGAGTAGGACTAAAATAGCTTCAAAATAAGAGTATATTTTTCTTGGTTTAGAACTATAACAACTCCAATAACCAGCATGGTGGTTGTAAGGAAGCTATCATAAATTGCAAATGTCTACATTTTCCTTTTTGTGGAACTAAAATAGCTCCAAGAACCAGTGCAGTAGTTGAAAAATTGTTGCACAAGGACCAATAGTACTAAAATAGCTCCAAAATAACACTATATTTTCCTTGGTTTAAAACTAAAATAGCTCCAACAACCAGCATGGTGGTTGCGGATATGGACCTAAAGGGTCCACTTTAGGGATTCTTCATGCCAACATGGTGGTCTCTCCATGCCGACATCATTGCTCGAACCAGCACGGTGGTCTCTCCATGTCGACATCATTGCTCGAACTAGCATGGTGGTCAGTGCAACAAAACATTGTGTTGCGTAGAGATAGATGGCAAAGCTGTGCAATGATAGGTGGCTAGGAAAAATTTTTGTGTTGTAGTCAAGCCAACATTGTGGTCGCTCCATGCTAACATCATTGATCAAACTATATATTTGATACCTTCAATGCAAGGAAATTAACATGTTTGTATTTGTGTTTAAATAGGTTGTCTCTATCAACCAACCACTACAAGGCATAGGCCCTTTTTCGATGAAAATACCGATGCTTTTTATATTAATTTTGTTTTTTTCACGGGTGCAAACGTTGCTATAAAAGTCGCTAAAAGCGTCGGAAAAGAACCGTCGCTATAAAGCATCGCTATATAGCGACGATGATAAATGTCGCTATATAGCGACACTGTTAATCGTCGCTATATATCGACACTAGTAAACGTCGCTATATAGCGACGATTAACATAACTAAAAAAAAAGGATTAGTGGGGCTAAACAGGGCTTGCTATGGCCCTGTTTAGCCCCACTAATCCTTTTTTTTTTTTGTAATTACAAAACAAAGTTTTTTTAGAACAAAATTTTCCTTGCGAAAAGGATGATACAAAATCGCTCAAATGAAATGATCGAGAAACAAAAGCATATACATGTCGAACATATATAACATTGTTTGTTACAAAATTACCCTTTCGAAAGGGCGATACAAAATTGCTCAAACAAGCGGATATACAAAATGACATACAGGGTGAAGAAAATGCAAACTGCTACTACCACTACTACTACTACTACTCATCTGAATCCGAATCATCCTCGTCTTGTTGACCTGTTCCTTGATCCTTGTGAGCTGCGTCTTCTCCCTAAACCTCGTCACGTGCGTCTGATCCCTGGCCCTGGTGATCGCTCACCTTTGATGATGGGACGCTTGAGCTTTGACCCTAAGAGTGAACCATATAAATCAAAATTAATTAGATTGGAACTTAAAGAATAAAACAATTTAAAAAGTGAGATTACAAGTAGGAGTAGACTTATACCATGCGAGCAGCCACCTCAGCCCAATCGACCGTCGCTCCCATTGCCTCTTGCTCAATAAACCACGGCTTTGTTCCTATGTGAAATGCACGTCGCATCTCTGCATCTGTAGGAAGATGACCCATCGCAGCTTGCTGTGGATCCAATTTACGAGAGTTAGAGTTAGCTAAAGTGCATGTAATATGTAGTAAAACAAATAGAACAATACATTAAATGAGAAGAAATAGACTTACCACGGTTGCCTCGAATGCCAACCGTCCGCCTGTACCAAAGTGCGAAGTATCTACAATGTCCAACCGTCTCTTTGCAGCCCTCTTCTGACCCTCAAACAATTCGGGATTGTCCCTATTCTACTTCTTGAAGAACTTCCAATCAGCTTTGTCTACCCAGCTAGGTTTAGCCAACCCCTTTGTGATGGAAGTACGCAAGGTTAATCTACGATGCTTCAAGACCAAACCCATGAACTCTTGCATATAATCCTCATTAAACTCCCAATTTGGAGGGTTAGGGTATTTTTGTTTCAATTCATCGATGACCGCCTGCTTCTTTTGGTCATCTTGATACTGCCAATCGGTAGCAATGCCGCTCTTGAAGTGATGGCTCATCAACCGCCTCATGGTGGCCTTCACTGCTTTGCCCTTTTTATCTTCTATTATCTCTCCCGTAGCTATGGTTTGAAAGGAGAGATCCCCTCATGAGTAAGGAGGACTGATGGTAGCAAAGTCAGAAGGAGTGAAAGCTGTGCGAGCGCTTCTGGAGCAAGGAGTAGTAGTGGGAGTAGGAGAGGGCAAGGGACCTGACTGATACTGTGTCTCCGAACCAAGTGGAGACATGTAGGATTGTGAGTGTGCTGACTCGTCTACATCTCCTAAGTCAGCACAACATAAGCTACCCTTCCTACTCTTCCTTCCCTTACAAGAGGCACGCGCAGGTGATGACCCCTCGGTCGAAGGGACATGAGGGGATGGCTGGGTAGTACGTCCAACCATCGGTGTAGGGGAGGGAATTGCTGAGGTCCTCTGAGATAGTAGAGAGAAGAATCTCATTGCCTCCTCATCGCTCATCTGCGCTACAAACTTGTCGGGACTCCCGACAAAGCCATGCGCGGCTAGCAAATTTAAAATCCCTTATCTGTAAATTTTTTCATTAATAAAATGTACCCCTTTTCTATACAAATCTGTAAAAATTTTCCAAAACTATTTTAAATAGTCCCTTATGTATATTTATTTCTGTAAATTTTAGAAATAGAAAATATCCTTCTGTTGAACTCACGTGATAGGGTTACATATGATGAGTAACCCCCCCGAGGCTTGACTTTCGACGCTTCTTTGTGTATGTTTTGGATGTAAAGTGGTTTAAGGACGTGGTGGAAAGAGGCCCTAATGCAACAATCAAACGCCATGCAAGTGGCTTTGTAACTATTGACTCCACAAAGTTTTGGCAAAGTAGAAAGGACACACTAGTACTACCGCAATAATGTGAACAAGTACTGTGCACACATATAAAAATACTCGCTTTTAAATATTTGATGTAAGGAAAATAACACGATTGTATTTGTGTTTGAATTAGGTTGTCTATCAACCAATGGTGGATAATAATAGATGGTGGCATGTCATACCTATTATGCCACGTTCCAAAGTGATGTATAGTACATTTACTAATATGGAGCGTATGGAGGATGATCATGGCCATGGATGTGATGATGACCGTGATACGAGAGAGGAGGATGATCATGAGATAGGAGATACAGATATTGAGGCCATTACCCATGAGGATGAGCCTACCATTGGTGATGCTGATTTCAATGAGCACATGAGTACCACAAGTAGTAGTGGGTTGAATGTATTTGTAGATCTAAACACTTGTTTGGATTTTGAAGTAGATAGTTTGGCAAGAGTTGATCTCATTGAGGATAAGATTGAACTGCCATCATTGATATTGGCAAAACTATTTTACATATTGTCTCATTCTCCTCACCTCACTTAATTCTTGTATATGTGGGCTTGCAAAAAAGCATTGATGTTTTTGTTAAAATTATGTGCTTTGGTAATCATGGGCAATGTTTGGAAAGCAATGATGTACACCGAAATCTCACTTTCTGTATTCTCTGTTTTGTGTCTAAATACGCATCTAAATACGCGTCTAATTTCTAGTGTAAACGCGCTAATAGACATGCTAATACACACGCAAATAGACGTGCTGATAAATGCAATGTTAGATGGGCCCGTATTTTCTCAGTGTAGACACGCAAATAGATGAGCTGTTAGATGCGCTATTAGATGCGCCCGTAATTTCTCTATTCAAGCAATGCCTATAGACATGCCCGCTATTTTGCATGTCTATCAAGCGCATCTATAGTTGCTTTGTGTTGTTGTGATAGGATTAATACAATAACATGAGGGGTAATTTAATTCAACTTTAGAAAAAATAATGTTAGCTCATTATTGAAGAGGGGTGGTTCTATTACAGGTAGAATTTTAGTTCAGGGGTTTCCTAATACCTCTTGCATGGACATGATATATAGGTCTTCTTAGTATTCCACCCCCTAAGGTTTCCTCCTAGTGTTCCAGGTGAAAATTCTAATAAATTAAAGGGTGAGTAGAGAAGTTTGTCATTTTATGCAGACTTTACTACTGTATCAAGGCTACATTTGACTCTAAACCCAATAATACTAAGATCATGGATTTTTATTTGGATCGAGGGCATGCTCTT
Organism: Dipteris shenzhenensis; assembly: GCF_047967505.1. Taxonomy (NCBI): domain Eukaryota; kingdom Viridiplantae; phylum Streptophyta; class Polypodiopsida; order Gleicheniales; family Dipteridaceae; genus Dipteris; species Dipteris shenzhenensis. The sequence continues at coordinate 36,249,599 of NC_141606.1, read as the reverse complement.
AAAATGACTAAACACATGGATTCAAGGAGGTTAGAGTAGGAGAAATTTTAGATACTGTGACTCCCCCATCAGACTTGTCGGTGGAAACAACATCCAAACTAGTGTATTGATAACATTTGGTTAAAATTCCACAATGGTGGGACAAGGAACCACCATAACCATGGGCAATAATGGCAAGATTTTGGATCAAACAAACTGGGTGCATGGTTTTTCCTAGGGTACTATGAGGTGGCAAGACATTATCTTAGCATTTTTATTAAATCAAGCAATAAAAAAAAATAATAATAATTACGAGCTAGAGGAAAATCTCTTGGAAAGCTCTAAGTTGGCAAGTTGCTACTTCGTTGGGAGGAGAAAAATATATTGGAATGAATACATGGATCAAAAATGGCCATTCAAGAATAGTGTTGCCATATTTTAGATTAGCCGACGATTGCCAAAACAACATAATTATTGGGCTTGATTATATCGTCTGCTCTATGGGACCACCACCCTCATTGTTTCCTCACCTTTTTAGCATTGATAGCCTGTTTTGATCTAGCAGATATGGCCCATAATTTCCTCACCAAAACATTTTCTAGACTTTGCTTGAATTGGCCCGTTGAGTTAGCTAATTAAGTGGCTACTTGATCTACATGTTTGGGTGAAAAAAAGAGATAAATACTTATTATGTATGACTTTTAATGATTTTTCTTTGAGTCAGATAACTGATATACCCTAGACTGTCCAAATGATGTGTAGGAGACATTGATGGGAATTTTTTTAGGGATTTGCAAGGGAATTAACATGGGCATTTTAACTCAGCAAATTAAAACATTTGAAACATTTTTTGACCTCCCCTAGAGCGATTTAAACTGACCCCGCCACGTTTTTTTATCAAGATAGCCAGTTATCACGTGGTAAAACCACTTACCATGTGGTATTAGGGTAGGTATACCACCCGGTGTTTACCTATACCTTGCGGTGATGAATATACCGTGTGGTCTCCTTCATGTACCGTGCAGATTTTTTGTACATACCGAGTAGTATTGTGAACATACTGCGCGGTGAAATTTCTTATATATACTTTGCGTCGACCTCCTACTGTTTACATTCCCGAGAATCTAGCTCTACTCAGAGTCTCGAAAAAAACAAAGAAGGACAAGGAAAAAGGAATAAGAAAGCTTCCAAACTAATTTCTAAGTTTTTATATCCTTTCAAAAAGTGTCCAGTGTCAGTGGTGGGCTCACTTAAGTCAACTAGTATCTACCCACACTAGGATGCAAAATGGATAAATGTGTAGCTCTTAGTTGATGGTTTATCGTTTGTGATTTAAAAGGATTATTTTTAAAGAATGTTCTTTTAAAAATATATTTGAAGTTATTTTCACAAAAATATAAGAAAGTTTTTTTTCATAGACATTAGCTTTTTGAATTTAGTGAAATCTCATGTTTTTTGGTATGTTACTATAGATATATAGCTTGTAGGTCACAAAAAAACTAGTAAAAATATATATATGAGATTGAATGTAAGTATCTATGTGCCAATGGAGAGTTTGCGTATGCCGACTTGTAACTACTCACATATGGATACAAAATACATTTGAACCATATATTGTGCTAGTGGGTGGTCTGCATATGCCAATCGGTAACTACTCCCACATCGATGTGAAATTGGAAATGATATATTATAGTTTATATGTACTTATTAGGTAATAGGAAGATGAAAATACTTGTCTTTCGTCGGTTGTGGCTCGCATTCGCCAGTTGATAACAACCCATTGAAAGTCTAGCTGATTGTGTAGCTCGCAATTGCCATCTTGTATCAACCCACAAATTACACGATAGAGATCGTTACAAACTATACTAGTTTCCTTGTAAGAAGAAATTTGTGGCATTCTATATTGTGTCTATACTGTGCATTTATGTGCAAAGATTAATACTATCTTATCTCAGAACAATTAGTTGATCTTATAGAGGTATGAAATGTATGTTTAAACTTACGTTAGATATGTCTAACCTAGGTAGCATCCTTCACTTTGTAGATTCAAACAAAGGGTCTTGATAAGTGCACATGTAGGTTGTCAAAATTGCTTCTACCCAAAAGCTCCGAGATATTCTAGAATAAAGGAGCATACATTGCATAGCATTAAGAGAAGTTTGATTCTTATGCTCTACAGCATCATTTTGTTGAGGAGAGTATGGAACAGTATATTCATGATGAAAACCACCATTAGGAAAAAAGGGAGCTCATTTTGGGGCCTTTTAGGGTTTGGGAAAAATGTCCCTCAACTAATGAGAAGAAGGCCAACATAAGATAGAAATTCCAAAAAAAAAGGCAAAAATATGAAAAAAAAAAGTACTTTATGTTGCTACAAGCGTGTGGCATTAATGAGAAGATTTATTTTTTATTCTTTTATAGTTCACCTGTCTCTACATCCATCTCACTGGGACAATGCTGCACTCTCTCTCAGTTACGCAATGGCATTATTATGAAGACTAAGAACAATATCCATAAAGAATTTTCATTCATTTTGAACAAAAGGAAAATAAGTTTGTTTCCACCCTGTGTTCCTCCTAAATCGATTCTCCTTAGATTTGCATAATATATTTACATATTGCTAAAAATTCAGTTTTGCAGATACTGCAAAGAATCGAAAGAAAAATTCAATGCAAGGACATTACACTACAAGGCATAGGCCATTTTCCGACGGAAATACCGACGCTTTTTACATTAAAATTTTTTTTTTTCACGGGCGCAAAGGTCGCTATAAAAGTCGTTAAAATCGTCGGAAAAGGAGCGTCGCTATAAACCGTCGCTATATAGCGACGCTGTTAATCGTCGCTATATAGCGACGATGTAAACGTCGCTATATAGCGACGATATAAACGTCGCTATATAGCGATCGCTATATAGCGACTCTGTTAATCGTCGCTATATAGCGACACTGGTAAACGTCGCTATATAGCGACGATTAACAGAAGGTAAAAAAAATGGTTAGTGGGGCTAAACAGGGCCAAAAGGAAGCCCTGTTTAGCCCCACTAACCATTTTTTTTTTTTTGTAATTACAAAAGAAAGTTTTTTATAACAAAATTTCCCTTGCTTGCAGGGTGATACAAAATTGTTCTTGTGAAAGATGAGGAAGAAATGCATATACATATACAACTGTGTTTGAAACAAAATTACCCTGTGAAAGGGCGATACAAAATGGCTCTAACGAGCGGATATGAAAAATGCTACTACCACTACTAATCCGAATCCGAATCCGAATCGTCTTGTTGGGCTGTTCCCTGGTCCTCGGCACCTGCATCTTCTCCCTCGTCCCCGACACCTCCGTCTTCTCCTTCGTCATCGGCACCTGCGTCCGATCCTTGCCCCTATTGATCGCTCGTCTCTGATGATGGGACGCTTGAGCTTTGACCCTGAGAGTGAACCATATAAATCGAAAATTAGATTGGAACTTAAATTAAAAAGTGAGATTACAAGCAGGAGTAAACTTATACCGTGCGAGCAGCCACCTCAGCCCAATCGACTGTCGCTCCCATTGCCTCTTGCTCAATGAACCACGGCTTGGTTCCTATCCGAAATGCGCGCCGCGTCTCTGCATCTGTAGGAAGACGACCCATCGCAGCTTGCTGTGGATCCAATTTACGAGAGTTAGAGTTAGCTAAAGTGCATGTAATATGTAAGTAAAACAAATAGAACAATACATTAAATGGAAAGAAGTAAACTTACCACGGTTGCCTCGAACGCATACCGTCCACCTGCACCAAAGTGCGAAGTACCTACGACATCCAGCCGTCTCTTCGCAGCCCTCCTCTGACCCTCGAACATTTCAGGATGGTCCCTATGTTGCTTCTTGAAGTACTTCCAATCAGCTTTGTCTGCCCAGCTGGGTTTAGACAACCCCTTTGTAATGGAAGTACGCATGGTTGATCTGCGATGCTTTAGGACCAAACCCATGCGCTCGAGCATATAACTGTTATTAAACTCCACATTTGGCGGATAAGGAAATCTGAGTTTTAACTCATCGATCACCGCCTGCTTCTTTTGGCCATCTTGATACCGCCAATCGATATTTATGCCGCTCTTGAAGTGATGACTCATCAACCGCCTCATGGCGGCCATCACTGCTTTGCCCTTTTTGTCTTCTATTATCTCTCCGGCAGATGTGATTTGATAGGAGAGATCCCCTGATGAGTAAGGGGGACTGACGGTAGCAGAGTCTGAAGGAGTGGAAGCTGCGCGACCGCTTCCGGATCGAGGTTCCGGATCGAGGAGTAGCTGTGGGAGTAGGAGAGGGAAAGGGACCTGACTGATACTGTGTCTCCGGACCAAGTGGAGACCTAAAGGAGCGTGAGTGTGCTGACTCGTCTACATCTCCTGAGTCAGCACAACATGAGCCGCCCATCCTACTCTTCCTTCCCTTGCGGGAGGCACGCGCAGGTGATGATCCCGCGGTCGAAGGGGCGCGAGGGGATGGCTGGGCTGTACGTCCACCCGTCGGTGTAGGGGAAGGAATTGCGGAGGTCCTCTGAGAGAGCAGAGAGAAGAATCTCGCTGCCTCCTCATCACTCATCTGCGCTACAAACTCGTCGGGAGTCCCAACAAAGCCATGCGCGGCTAGCAAAGGAGTCCCCTGAGGGGTAGTCGCAGTGCTACGTGGAAGAGGGGTCGGACCAGGGGTAGTCACAGTGCTAGGACCGAGAGGAGTCGGACCAGGGGTAGTCCTCGAGGTAGTCGCCTGAGAGGAATCAAAGTCCTCTGGAGCATATAGATCGTGAGCTCTCCTACTGCGAGGCTGTCCGTACTCGTCCGATGAGCGACGTGATCCCATGTCTAACATAGACACAAACACGAAAACAGAAAACAAATAAACAAACATGAGCATTCTCATAGGCATAGGCATAGGCAAGAAGAAAGAAGAGGGAAAGGAAAGAAGAGGGAAAGGAAAGAGGGAAAGAAGAGGGAAAGATAAGAGGGAAAGAAGATGTAAAGGAAAGAAAAGAATGAGAACGAGGAAATAGAGAATGAGAGAAAGGGAAAGAGATGAGGGAAAATAGAGAATGAGAGAAGGGGGAAATGAGAGAAGGGGGAAATAGAGTGGGAAATAGAGAATGAGCTTATGCAGAAATAGAGAATGAGCTTATGCTTCTCTCATTCTCTATTTCCGCATAAGCTCACGCATGTGCATGAGCTTATGCGGAAACTTAAGCATAAGCTCATGCACATGCATGAGCATAAGCATGAGAAGGATGAGTTTCCGCATGCTTATGCTCATGCGGAAAAAGAGAAGGAGCTTATGCAGAAAAAGAGAAGGAGAGAAGCATCTCTCATTCTCTATTTCCGCATAAGCTCCTTCTCTTTTTCCGCATGAGCTTATGCTTATGCTCATGGGTGAGCATGAGCTTATGCTCATGTTTCCGCATATGCGAAAATAGAGGAGGAGAGAAGCATAAGCTTCTCTCATTCTCTATTTCCGCATATGCTCACGCAAAAGAGAAAGAGAAAGAGCTTATGCGGAAAAAGAGAAAGAGCTTATGCGGAAAAAGAGAATGAGATCCGCATATGCTTCTCTCATTCTCTATTTCCGCATAAGCTCCTGCGGAAACTTCCGCATAAGCTCATGCTCATGAATAAGCATAAGCTCATGCTTATGCTCATGCGGAAATAGAGAAGGAGCTTATGCGGAAAAAGAGAAGGAGCTTATGCGGAATAAGAGAAGGAGCTCATGCGGAAACTTGCGGAAACTTGCATGCGGAATAAGAGAAGGAGCTTATGCGGAAAAAGAGAATGAGAGAAGCATATGCTTCTCTCATTCTCTATTTCCGCATAAGCTCTTGCGGAAACTTACGCATAAGCTCATGGACATGAATGAGCATAAGCATGAGCTTATGCTTATGCTCATGCATAAGCATAAGCATAAGCTCATGCTTATGCTCATGCGGAAAAAGAGAAGGAGCTTATGCGGAAAGAGAGAAGGAGCACTTGCGGAAACTTGCGGATAAGCTCTTGCGGAAACTTGCAGATAGCTTATGCTTATGCTTATGCTTATGCTTGCGGAAACTTGCGGAAACTTGCGGAAACTCATGCTTATGCTCATGCGGAAATAGAGAAGGAGCATAAGCATGAGCATAAGCATAAGCATAAGCATAAGCATGAATGAGCATAAGCATGAGCTTATGCTTATGCTTATGCATAAGCATAAGCATAAGCTAAACCAAGATATTCTTAGAGAAAAGCACTATGAGCATGCCGATCACGAAACCAAGACAAGAGTAGTCAGCATGGAAAATGACGTAACTTTTTGCTTGGAAGTCGGATCAGGGCGTTTGATAGCTTAGCTCTTCGATCCATTCACCACCGATAACTTTCTCAAATTTGCACTAGAAGACCTTCAAAAAACCACATCAATTTAGACATGTCAAAATAAGCAATGAGATACTGAAAGCGCTATGTAATAAAATCAACAAGTAATACTTCACTACAAGGCATAGGACATTTTCCGATGGAAATACCGACACTTTTTACATAAATTTTTTTTTTTTCACGGGCACAAAAGTCGCTATAAAAGTCGCTAAAAGCATCGGAAAAGGAGCGTCGCTATAAAGCGTTGTTATATAGCGACACTGGAAACGTCGCTATATAGCGACGATGCAAACGTCGCTATATAGTGACACTGGTAAACGTCGCTATATAGCGACGATTAACAGAAGTAAAAAAAAGGGTTAGTGGGGCTAAACAGGGCTTCCTTTTGGCCCTGTTTAGCCCCACTAATCCTTTTTTTTTTTGTAATTACAAAAGAAAGTTTTTTATAACAAAATTTCCCTTGCTTGGAGGGTGATACAAAATTGTTATTGTGAAATGATGAGTAACAAATGCATATACATGTCGGACATATACAACAGTGTTTGTAACAAAATTACCCTTTCGAAAGGGCGATACAAAATTGCTCAAACGAGCAGATATATAAAATGCTACTACCACTACTACTCATCCAAATCCGAATCATCTTCGTCTTGTTGGCCTGTTCCTTGGTCCTCGACACCTGTGTCTTCTCCCTCGTCGTCGCCACTTGCATCTGATCCTTGGCCCTGTTGATTGCTCACCTCTGATGATGGGACGCTTGAGCTTTGACCCTAAGAGTGAACCATATAAATCAAAAATTAGATTGGAACTTAAATTAGAAAGTGAGATTATAAGTAGGAGTAAACTTATACCATGCGAGCAGCCACCTCAGCCCAATCGACCGTCGCTCCCATTGCCTCTTTCTCAATGAACCACGGCTTTGTTCCTATCCGAAATGCACGTCGCGTCTCTGCATCTGTAGGAAAACGGCCCATCGTAGCTTGCTGTGGATCCAATTTACGAGAGTTAGAGTTAGCTAAAGTGCATGTAATATGTAAGTAAAACAAATAGAACAATACATTAAATGAGAAGAAGTAGTCTTACCACGATTGCCTCGAACGCATACCGTCCGCCTGCACCAAAGTGCAAAGTACCTACGACATCCAGCCATCTCTTCGCAACCCTCCTCTGACCCTTGAACATTTCGGGATGGTCCCTATGTTGCTTCTTGAAGTACTTCCAATCAGCTTTGTCTGCCTAGCTGGGTTTAGCCAACCCCTTTGTGATGGAAGTACGCAAGGTTGATCTACGATGCTTCAGGACCAAACCCATGCGCTCTCGCATATAATTGTCATTAAACTCCACATTTGGCAGATTAGGGTATCTTTGTTTTAACTCATCGATCACCGCCTGCTTCTTTTGGCCATCTTGATACCGCCAATCGGTATTTATGCCGCTCTTGAAGTGATGACTCATCAACCTCCTCATGGTGGCCATCACTTCTTTGCCCTTTTTATCTTCTATTATCTCTTCGGCAGATGTGATCGGATAGAAGAGATCCCCTGATGAGTAAGGGGGACTGACGGTAGCAGAGTCTGAAGGAGTGGAACGTGCGCGAGCGCTTCCGGAGCGAGGAGTAGCAGTGGGACTAGGAGAGGGAAAGGGACCTGACTGATACTGTGTCTCCGGACCAAGTGGAGACCTAAAGGAGTGTGAGTGTGCTGACGCGTCTACATCTCCCAAGTCAGCACAACATGAGCCGCCCGTCCTACTCTTCCTTCCCTTGCGAGAGGCATGCGCAGGTGATGATCCCGCAGTCGAAGGGGCGCGAGGGGATGGCTGGGCAGTATGTCCACCTGTCGGTGTAGGGGAAGGAATTGCTCAGGTCCTCTGAGAGAGCAGAGAGAAGAATCTCGCTGCCTCCTCATCGCTCATCTGCGCTACAAACTCGTCGGGACTCCCGACAAAGCCATGCGCGGCTAGCAAACGAGTTCCCCGAGGGGTAGTCGCAGTGCTATGTGGAAGAGGAGTTGGACCAAGGATAGTCATAGTGCTAGGTCCGAGAGGAGTCGGCCTCAGGGTAGTCGCCTGAGAGGAATCAAAGTCCTCTAGAGCATATAGATCGTGAGCTCTCCTCCTGCGAGGCTGTATGTACTCGTCGGATGAGTGACGTGATCCCATGTCTAACATAGACACAAACACGAAAACAGAAAACAAAAAAACAAACATAAGCATAGGCATAGGCATAGGCATAGGCAAGAAGAAAGAAGAGGGAAAGGAAAGAGGGAAAGAAGACGGAAAGGAAAGAAGAGAGGAAGAAAAGGGAAATAGAGAATAAGAGTTAGAGAGAATAAGCTCATGCTTATGCTTATGCGAAAATAGAGAATGAGAGAAGGGGGAAATAGAGAAGGGGAAAGAGATGAGGGGGAATGAGCTTATGCGGAAATAGAGAATGAGAGAAGCTTCTCTCATTCTCTATTTCTGCATAAGCTCATGCATAAGAGAAAGCTTGTGCGGAAATAGAGAAATAAAGAAGGGGGAAAGCTTATGCGAATGAGAGAAGGGGGAAAGAGATGAGGGGGAAATGAGAGAAGAGGGAAATAGAGTGGGAAATAGAGAAATAAAGAAGAGGGAAAGTTTATGCGAATGAGAGAAGGGGGAAAGAGATGAGGGGAAATGAGAGAAGAGGAAAATAGAGTGGGAAATAGAGAATGAGCTTATGCGGAAATAGAGAATGAGATCCGCATAAGCTTCTCTCATTCTCTAATTCCGCATAAGCTCATGCATAAGCATGAGCTTATGCGGAAACTTAAGCATAAGCATAAGCTCATGCTTATGCTCATGCGGAAGTAGACAAAGAGCTTATGCGGAAACTTAAGCATAAGCTCATGCGGAAGTAGAGAAGGAGCTTATGTGGAAATAGAGAATGAGAGAAGCATAAGCTTCTCTCCTTCTCTATTTCTGCATAAGCTCATGCATAAGCATGAGCTTATGCGGAAACTTAAGCATAAGCTCATGCGCATGCATGAGCATAAGCATGAGCTTATGCTTATGCTTATGCATAAGCATAAGCATAAGCATAAGCTCATGCTTATGCTCATGAGGGAGTAGAGAAGGAGCTTATGCGGAAATAGAGAATGAGAGAAGCATAAGCTTCTCTCCTTCTCTATTTCCGCATAAGCTCATGCATAAGCATGAGCTTATGTGGAAACTTAAGCATAAGCTCATGCGGAAGTATAGAGAAGGAGCTTATGCAAAATAGAGAATGAGTTTCCGCATAAGCTTCTCTCATTCTCTATTTCCGCATAAACTCATGCATAAGCATGAGCTTATGCGGAAACTTAAGCATAAGCTCATGCTCATGCATGAGCCTAAGCATGAGCTTATGCTTATGCTTATGCTTATGCATAAGCATAAGCATAAGCATAAGCATAAGCTCATGCTTATGCTCATGCGGAAGTAGAGAAGGAGCTTATGCGGAAATAGAGAATGAGTTTCCGCATAAGCTTCTCTCATTCTCTATTTCCGCATAAGCTCATGCATAAGCATGAGCTTATGCGGAAACTTAAGCATAAGCTCATGCTCATGCATGAGCATAAGCATGAGCTTATGCTTATTCTTATGCTTATACATAAGCATAAGCATAAGCATAAGCTCATGCTTATGCTCATGCCGAAGTAGAGAAGGAGCTTATGCGGAAATAGAGAATGAGTTTCCGCATAAGCTTCTCTCCTTCTCTATTTCCACATAAGCTTATGCGGAAACTTAAGCATAAGCTCATGCTCATGCATGAGCATAAGCATGAGCTTATGCTTATTCTTATGCTTATACATAAGCATAAGCATAAGCATAAGCTCATGCTTATGCTCATGCCGAAGTAGAGAAGGAGCTTATGCGGAAATAGAGAATGAGTTTCCGCATAAGCTTCTCTCCTTCTCTATTTCCACATAAGCTCATGCATAAGCATGAGCTTATGCGGAAACTTAAGCATAAGCTCATGCTTATGCTCATGCGGAAGTAGAGAAGGAGCTTATGTGGAAATAGAGAATGAGTTTCCGCATAAGCTTCTCTCATTCTCTATTTCCGCATAAGCTCATGCATAAGCATGAGCTTATGCAGAAACTTAAGCATAAGCTCATGCTCATGCATGTGCATAAGCATGAGCTTATGCTCATGCGAAAAAAGAGAAGGAGCTTATGCGGAAATAGAGAATGAGTTTCCGCATAAGCTTCTCTCATTCTCTATTTCCGTATAAGCTTATGCGGAAACTTAAGCATAAGCTCATGCTCATGCATGAGCATAAGCATGAGCTTATGCTCATGCGAAAAAAGAGAAGGAGCTTATGCAGAAATAGAGAATGAGTTTCCGCATAAGCTTCTCTCATTCTCTATTTCCGCATAAGCTCATGCATAAGCATGAGCTTATGCGAAAACTTAAGCATAAGCTCATGCTCATGCATGAGCATAAGCTCATGCTTATGCTCATGCGGAAAAAGAGAAGGAGCTTATGCGGAAATAGAGAATGAGTTTCCGCATAAGCTTCTCTCATTCTCTATTTCTACATAAGCTCATGCATAAGCATGAGCTTATGCTTCTCTCATTCTCTATTTCCGCATAAGCTCATGCATAAGCATAAGCTTATGCGGAAATAGAAGCATAAAGAAGGGGGAAACTTAAGCATAAGCTCATGGTCATACATGAGCATAAGCATGAGCTTATGCTTATGCTTATGCTTATGCTTAAGCATTAGCATAAGCATAAGCTCATGCTTATGCTCATGCATGAGCATGAGCTTATGCGAATGAGAGAAGGGGGAAATAGAGAAGGGGGAAAGAGAGAAGGGGGAATGAGAGAACCTTAAGCATAAGAGAATAAGAGGGAAAGGAAATAGAGAATAAGAGGGAAAGGAAAGAGAGAAGGAAAAAGAGATGAGGGGGAAATAGAGAAGGGGGAAAGAGAGAATAAGAGAAGAGGGAAAAAAGAGAAGTGGGAAAAAGGAGAAGGGGGAAAAAAGAGAATAAGAGAAGGGGAAAGAAGGAAAGAGTGGGAGGGGAAGAGAGGGTTCCTACGCCCATCACTGCAGCTAGCGCTTAGGGCACTAGCTGCAGGCCAATGCAAATAACAAAAATAATAAATGGAAAAAAGAGGAAGCACTTACCTGAAATAGTATGTCCCGCCCGGTGTAGTGGACTGGCCCTACAAAAGAGAGAAAACAACCCATTTTTTCGAATAAGATGTTAGTGGAAGGAGGAGATTACAAAAGCAACTTCTTGAAGGGAGGAGATTGAGGAGACAAGGAAAGGAGGAGATTGAGGAGACAAGGAGAAAGAGAAGGAAGAGAAATATAGAAAAAAGAGGTGAGTTTTCTTTCTTTCTTGAAATCTCATTTTTTGTTTCAATCCTTTCAAAACAAGCATGAAAACTAGTTTACAGGTTTAGCAATACAAGAAGAAACATTCACAAAACTAAAGCTAACAAACAAACAACCTACATTGTTGAAATAAAATCACCTATTGAAGAACTTTCTTTCAAGAAACCAAAGACGGAAAAGGATAGAGAGGGAGTACAAGAGGTAGGAGAAGGGTGAGGAGTGGAAAATAGAGTGGGAGGTTGCTTGAAATAGGTGGGAGGTCGTCGAAAATAGGTGGGAGGAGATTTTGGTTGCTTACTTGAGAGATTAGGGAATGGAATGAGCAAAACACCGTGCCTTTCGGCGTTTCGGGTTTTAACACACAGCGTCGCTATATAGCGACGCTAATCCATCGCTATATAGCAACGTTTTTAATTAAAAATGTCACTATATAGCGACGGAACAGAGAAAAGCGTCGCTATATAGCGACGCTTATTGTCATTTTTTTTATGTGCATCAAGAGAAGCTCAAACATGCTTTTTTATAATTGTCAATATGTCCTCCTCATGCTTATGTTGTGATTTTATAAGTGTAGATGGAAGGGACGAGTGGAAGCTCGTCTGATGATGCGCCAATGCCCGGGAGCACGAAGTGGCTTACGGAAAGGTTATACTATCATTGCACTCATTGCAAGCGAGAAGTACGACATCCACGTCGTATTATCATGCACCACTTGCGGATGTATGGGGAGGAACCGGAACTAGTACCCCCCGTTGGTGTTGCACATGTTGATGGCTCATCGGTAAGTCAAAGCTATTTAAGTTCACAATCTTATTGTATACCAGGAAATAGAAGATCTTATATTTACATGAAATCTTAAAACAGGATGAGGAGGGTGACGAGGGTACACATATACCTTCTCACTTTCAGCAAGACTATAGTTTCCCAGATGACGACGACGGTATGGTTGACATGATGGATTCCATTTTTAGGGGCACTACATCCCACGTACATGTGATGTTAGAGTCTGAGTCAAAATGCAAGAGTTGCAATCAACACAATTGTACGAGGGTGCTAGGATGTCTAAACTACGTGCTTGTCTCTCAATCTTGAATCTACAAGTACAGTATGGGTGGTTGGATACAAGTGTCTCGGCCTTAATGAGGTTAGCCCTTGCATTAATTTGACTCATTATTTGTATATTGTTTGTTTTGAGAATCATCATTTGGATACTATCTTTGTCATAGGTTGCTCTAGAAGATGTTGCCTGCACCAAATACCATGCCCGCATCAAGAGATGAAGCAAAAAAGATGCTAACAACGGTGGGTATGGATTATGATACCATCCATGCTTGCCGTAATGATTGTATTCTCTTTCGTCATGAGCATGGAGATTTGGCTAGTTGTCCAAAGTGTGGGGAACAACGATATAGAGATGACTTGCAAGGTGAGCGAATACCAGTAAAGGTCTTGAGACACTTTCCCATCATTGCAAGAATACAACACATGTTTCGATGCAAATCCATAGCGGAGTTGATGACATGGCATGCATCTGATCGGTCCACTGATGACACATTGAGGATTCCCGCAGATTGTGTAGCTTGGAAGCACATAGATAATCAGTGGCCGGACTTTGCGAGGGAGCCACGCAACTTACATCTTGGGCTAGCCATGGATGGCGTGAATCCTTTCAGCTTACGCTCGACATCTTGGTCGACATGGCCCATAGTCGTGGTGAATTACAATATCCCACCATGGCTAACAATAAAAAAGGGACACCTCATGCTTGCACTACTTGTGCCAAGAAAGTACAAGGCCAAAAACGTGGATGTGTACATGGCACCTTTGATAGAGGAGTTACAGATATTATGGAGAGGAGTGCAGGTCTTTGATATTTCTAGAGCACCTAGACATACCAATGATATTTTGGTCAGGGGTATCTTGATGTGGACCATGCATGACTACCCAGGATATGGAGAGTGCGTAGGTACGTGGTTGTGTCTTTACATGTACAATGAGGGATTATGCTTTTTTTACTCTCTTTTGCACGCATGTCTTATACTAACACATTCATGCTTGCATGCAAGACTTGTTACAAGTGGGTACCATGCTTGTCTTGTTTGTGGACCGGCTCTGAAATCGCTTGCACGCTACTCCAAACATACGAGGAAAAATGTTTATGAAGGTCATGCTCGATACCTTCCGCTTGACCATCTCGCACGTGGAGGTCAGCTTGATCCACCACCATCATATTTGAAGGAAAGTGATTGGATTCAAGCTTGGAGGGCAAATGGAGAGGAACCTCCTCCTGGTATGAAGAGGCTATCGATCTTTCACGAGCTTCCTTATTGGGTCAGTTACAAATCAATCATCTCTTGGATCCCATGCATATCTTCAAGAATGTGGGGGCTACTATTTGGGCACACTTGGTTGGTTCCAAGGACTCAAGAGGAGTGCGAGAAGACTTGCGTGCTATGAATAGGATGTCTCATTTGTGGCCCCAAGTGCATGCTTCGGGAAAAGTTGTCCTCCCGAAAGCAACGTGGATCCTCTCTACGAGGGAGGAGGCAGCGGTCAAGGTAGACATTGCCTCTTTTCAAACACCGACAGGGTACATGCGTTGCTTGAAAGGAGCATTTTCAAAGGACAATAAGCTTAGTGGCCTCAAGTCCCATGATTGGCACAAGGTCTTACAGGTATTCTAAGTAGAATTAGTGTACTGATAATAGTGTTGCATTGGCATAATTATTATTATGTTATATTGTTGACATGACTTCATTGTTGCTATGATAGTTCATCCTCCCAATTACAATAAAGGGTGCTTACAAGATGTTAGAAATGCTATATTCAAGATCTGTGGTATTGTGAGGTATGCTTACTATCAAATCGCATTATGTATTTTCTTCATGGACATGTGAAATAGGTGGATATCTCAAATATCTTACATATGCATGGACATGTGAAATAGGTGGATATCTCAAAAAGAGATCTCTATATTGAGCATCGAGAAGGCTAGGGTGGAATCCATCAAAGCCGTATGCTTGCTTGAGAAGCACTTTCCCTTGAGCATTATGACAACTCAAGTCCACTTGCTTGTGCACATAGTTGATGAGGTGGCTATTGCAAGTACCGTTCATAGTCGATGGATGTTTTTTCTCGAGCGGTTTATGAAAACTTTAAAGGGTTTTGTAAGACAAATAGCAAGACCGGAAGCAAGCATGGCAGAGGGATGGCTTGTGCAAGAGTCATTAGTATATATCACATAGTTTCTTGCATCCACGGATCCTGATATGCCGCAAGCTTGGCACAACAAGGTTGATGATTGCATCGTTGGCGAGGTTCCTTAAGGAAAAGGGATTGAAAGAAAGATGAGCGAAGAGCAAATGGAGAAATTCAATAAGTTTTGTATCCTCAATAGCCCTGAGATGCAGAAGTGGATTGAGAGATATGAAGTGGCCAAAGCAAAAAGAATAAATGCAAGGACGAGATTCAGAGTAATGTACAGGAGATCACAACCATATCCACGATATCTGGCTCTTCTCCCTACTCACATGTCACTTGATTGGCTACAACTGGCTCTACATAAAGCCGAACGTGATGGAGAGACAATAAGCGAGCGCGAGCGAGAGTTATCATTTAGATGTATGGTGCATGTAAGTTTCTTATCTCTTGACGTAATTAAGTAATTATTTGTGGCAATATATGCTATAAAATAGGTGCATCTTCATTGTTTTAATGATGCTCTTTTATAGTACAAAAAGTACAGTGCATTATGGTCATATGGATGACATTTTCACGTGGAACGCATCGATTCAAAGAGAGTCACGTATGATTGTGGAGTCATGGCTAACTTCACACAAGATAGCCGAGCAAGTGCTGCGGATACCAATCTTTTCTCCTCACAGTTGGATTATTGTGGAACCATACGCGACATCTATGAAATTGATTTCAGACGATTTACTATTTTCATTCTTGATGTAAAATGGTTTAGAACTACTTACAACGGTCCCCATGCGATAGTGAGAAAAGATAGTAGCGGTCTCTTTGCAATAGACTCCACCAAACATTAGACCAATGAAAGTGATACTTTTGTTCTTCCCGAGCACTGTGAGCAGGTGCATACTAATGATTTAATTAGTCGAAGCTTTCGTTTTTAAAGTCCATTGATATATATATAATTGAAAACATTTGGCACCCATCTTCAATATAGGTGGTTTTTCATCCGGATCGTTCTGATCCAAGATGGTGGTACGTGATCCAAGTTGCACCACGAAGTAAGCAAATTTTTAAAGATCGAGATGTGGATATGGAGGTGCCACTACCAATGTCGGATCCAATTGATGAATCTAGCGAAGAAGATGTAGATCACCATATGAGCCAAGAGGAAGATGCGCATAATGACATCGCACGGGAGGAGGATGGAGATCACGATATTGACGAAGAAGACAATAATCACCAAGATCAATCACCACACTTAAGCTTTATTGAAGAAGATGATCAAATACCTTTAGTGAACGTACGATGCTAGAGTATGATGATGATATAGGAGATCAACTCAGTATAGAGTTGGAGATAGACTTGCGTGGCACCTTAGACTTGGCTCAAGATGAAACAGTTGATGTAAATGCTCTTATTTGATTTTTCTCATCTCAAATTTGGACATGAATATATGAGCTTCAAAGGCTTGATGTACATGCTCTCATTTTTTTATTCTCTATGAGTTCAAACATGTATGAAAATTTAAAAAAATTTGTCATTGGAAAAAACTAACTTTTAAGGCCTATTAAAAAAAAAAAAACCTCTCTGTAAAAACGTCGCTATAATATTTTGTCTCAGTGTCGCTATATAGCAACTTTTAAAAAGTTGCTATATAGCGACTTTCTCTAAAAAGTCGCTATAAAGCGACTTTCAGCAATAGTCGCTATATAGCTACGATTTACGAAACCCGCTTTTTATACCGATGATTAGCGCTAAGTGGGTGCTAAATGTCGGTATGTAAATGTCGCAATAGGATCCGTGTGTAGTAGTGCTTCCTATCTTTCTTTGTTATAGTGAGCATACAATAGCAAGACCTTTGTAGCTCTGATACCATCTTGAGAGAGAAGAAGAAGAGATGATAGACACACCAAATAGACTCCCAAATATTGATTCATATAATCACCAGCTACACATATATAGGTGAGACCTACTTCAAGTTAGGGCGAGCTATACATAGCTCTAACACTGATGGCCTACATGCTACCACCCTGTGCACGACGTTAATTGCTTTGGGGTGTTTGTGCATGCAAGATTGCTATGCAAAGAATGCCATTTGCCATTCACAGGTCATGGACACATCAAATGTGCCTGCCTGCTACAACTATCTAAGACAAGAAAGTAGATGTTGTAGCTCCTGCCATTTGGGCAAAAAATGCAAAAGACAAGGAGCTCAAATTGAAGAAGGCCGAGACCACAAGCTTGACTGTGAGAAAAAGGAGCATGAAGGGAGGAACCAACTCCCTTTAGGAAAGGAGCAAGAAGGGCTGAGCTTGCAACCAGGAAGCTCCAATTAAGGAAAGAGGAAGCGACATGAAGGGAGGGGCCGAGCCCTTGAAAGAAGGAACCAGCCCCCTTCTAGAAAGGAGCAAGGAGGGATGAGCCTGCAATTAGGGAGCTGAAAAAGGCGACCTACTCAAAGTAATGTGGAACTAGCCCCATGAAGGAAAGGAGTCCTTGAGATGTAATCTAAAGGAAAGGATTCTTTGAGATGTAATCTATGTAATCTGTGTGTAATACATTGAATTTTTAATCATCTCCAAAGTTTACTTGGGCAATGTTTTCTCAACTATGTGACTAGATAGTGTCCTTTGACACAGCAAGGACCATAAAGATAAAATTTTTTTTAAACAACTAACTTGAGACCAAAGATTTCGATTAGACAACTAATATGAGACTAAAATATTTCGATTGGTCAACTAATGTGAGATGAAATATTTCGATCAGACAACTAATGTGAGATGAAAGATTTTGATTAGAAAACTAATGTGAGACTGAAGAATAATAAGGTTGAGCTCAATGAACTCTCTCCCTATTTAAGTGTAGTGCAGACA